>NC_142882.1:40977954-41280984 GCF_051225735.1 Oryctolagus cuniculus
AAAAGCTCAAGTAATTCTTGAGGCTAGATGTGTGTGGGGGTGTATGACAAAGAGAGTGAGTGAGTGAGTGAGTGTGTGTATGTGTGTGTGCATGCATGTTATACAGTACTCTGAAGATGATTTGAGGAAATAGGAAGAAAATTTGCTCTTTAGGTAGTGCACATATGGAAATATGGCCAGAAAATATTAATAGGTTTTGCCAGCAGAAATTGAGAAAAGAGAGCAGAACATCATTCTGTCTCTCTCTCTCTCTCTCTCTCTCTCTTTCAAGTGTGATGATATTCTATAAAATATGAAGAGAAAAATGAAAGTTTTGAGTAAACGCAGTATATATTGTTTTTCTAGAAAGCCTTCAGGGAAAACACAGTGCAGGCAGGAGGCATGTGCACTATGCTGTATAATCCCAGGGCTGTGCTGTCTGCAGAGTTTTAGGGTTAAAGAATGCTTTTTAAGCCTTTCTACCTGCTGAAAAACCACTTCCAGGAGAAACAGAAAATGTGCATAGCTCCACATTGTCTCCTCCCAATATCTGCTTAGCACACTGGTGAGTTTAACAAATGTCCACACATTGCTGACGCTCAGCCTGCAGGAAGTGAGACTTCATCTCATCCTTGGCTGTACTTGGCAGTTCTCACCTAACAGCCAGGAGATGAGAAGAGACAAGCACGGTGTTACCAGGGAGGAACCCCACCTGCACCACTTACTGACTGAGATCAGCCACTGGCAACACGTTACGGTGGCATCAGCAACCATGGATAGGATGTTGTCACCACCCTAGGTTCTACCTCAGAAGAGCTTTATCAGTCTGACCATAAGAAAACACCAGGCAAGTTGAGGCATGCTCTTATTGTTTAAAAATGGCAAGGTTGGAACCAGCATTTGGTGTAACAGTTAAGATACTGCTTGGGACAACTGCATATGATGCTGGAGTGCTTGAGTTGGGATTCCGGCTCCTCTTTGTGCTTCCTACTAATGAGCACTCTGGGAGGCAGTGAGTGGTGGCTGAACACAGTTGGGTCCTTGCCACCCATGTGGGAGACTCAGATGAACTTTAGCTGCAACTGGATCCTGGCAGAAAGAATACTGGAAGAATCTTCTAAATCAAAATAAAGCCTGTTACTTTAAAAAGGAATACTAATTAACTAAGTAAATACTGCAGCAACAACAAGTTACAGTAATATACATTGTCACTTTAAGAACAAAGAAAACTATATAGAAAAATATGTGAATATCCTTTAATATATTTATTTGTAAGTAACTAACTTTAATATTTTAATGATGGCTCTCACAAAAATGTATATTTCATTTAGGTTGGAGCATAAGCATAAAATGTTATATCCTGTTTTACAATTCATGTGTGCCATACATTTTTAGTTCTTTATCCCAAATGGTCAATAAAATAATTTTAACCACTTAAAATATAAGTGGTTATTTATACATTACGATTTTAATATCATTCTTACTTATTTTTATGAATTTCAATCTTTGATTCATCATGGCCAGTGTGTTTTGGTTTGTTTTGTTGTTGATCCTAATTTTTTTTTAATTTATTTGTTTTGTGTATTTGAAAGGCAGAGAGACAAAGAAACAGATCTCTGCTATTCACTGGTTTATCTCCCAAATGTCTGCAGTAGCCACAACTGTGGCCCGCTAAAGCCAGGAGCCAGGGATTTCATCTGGGTTTCCTATGTGGGTGGCAGAAGCCCAAGTATATGAGCCATCACCTGAAGCCTACTATGGTGCAAATGAGCAAGACGCTGGAAACAAGAACAGAGCTGACACTTGAGGAGCTATGTGGAGAAAGGAAGGCATGTTGGCCTGGGATTTATCTCCTGCATCTGTGGCTCCCCCCAGGGGATGTCAGTTTTTGGACATGGGCAAGGACCTAATGTGAGGTAGTGAAGGGCTCCAGGTGCAGAGTGTGAGCCAGGATTAATTAATTGTACAAGATTGCTTTAGCTATTCGAGGTCTCCTGTGTCTCCATATAAATTTCAGCATCATTTTTTCTAGATCTGAGAAGAATATCTTCGGTATCTTGATTGGTATTGCATTGAATCTATAAATTGCTTTTGGGAGAATGGACATTTTGATGATATTGATTCTTCCAATCCATGACCATGGAAGATTTTTCCATTTCTTGGTATCCTCTTCTATTTCTTTCTTTAAGGTTTTGTAATTCTCATCGTAGAGATCTTTAACGTCCTTGGTTAAGTTTATTCCAAGGTATTTGATTGTTTTTGTAGCTATTGTGAATGGGATTGATCTTAGAAGTTCTTCCTCAGCCATGGCATTGTCTGTGTATACAAAGGCTGTTGATTTTTGTGCATTGATTTTATACCCTGCTACTTTGCCAAAATCTTCTATGAGTTCCAATAGTCTCTTAGTAGAGTTCTTTGGGTCCCCTAAATAAAGAATCATACCATCTGCAAAGAGGGATAGTTTGAGTTCTTCCTTCCCAATTTGTATCCCTTTAATTTCTTTTTCTTGCCTAATAGCTCTGGCTAGAACCTCCAGAACTATATTGAATAGCAGTGGTGAGAGTGGGCATCCCTGTCTGGTACCAGATCTCAGTGGAAATGCTTCCAACTTTTCCCCATTCAATAGGATGTTGGCTGTGGGTTTTTCATAGATTGCTTTGATTGTGTTGAGGAATGTTCCTTCCAAACCCAGTTTGCTTAGAGTTTTCATGATGAACAGGTGTTGTATTTTATCAAATGCTTTCTCGGCGTCTATTGAGATAATCATATGGTTTTTCTTCTGCAGTCTGTTAATGTGGTGTATCACATTGATTGTCTTGCGCACATTAAACCATCCCTGCATACCAGGGATAAATCCCACTTGGTCTGGGTGGATGATCTTTCTGATGTGTTGTTGCATTCTATTGGCGAGAATTTTATTGAGGATTTTTGCATCTATGTTCATCAGGGATATTGGTTTGTAATTCTCTTTCAATGCTGCATCTTTTTCCGGCTTAGGAATTAAGCTGATGCTGGCTTCATAGAAAGAATTTGGGAGGACTCCCTCTTCTTCAATTGTTCTGAATAGTTTGAGAAGAATTGGAGTTAGTTCTTCTTTAAATGTCTGGTAGAATTCAGCAGTGAATCCATCTGGTCCTGGGCTTTTCTTTGTTGGGAGGGCCTTTATTACTGTTTCAATTTCTGTCTCAGTTATGGGTCTGTTTAGGTTTTCGATGTCTTCCTGGTTCAATTTAGGTAGGTTGCATGTGTCCAGGAATCTATCCATTTCTGATAGGTTTCCCTGTTTGCTGGCATACAAGTCCTTGTAGTAATTTCTGATGATTCTTTTTATTTCTGTGGTGTCTGTTGTTACGTTTCCTTTTTCATCTCTGATTTTATTGATTTGGGTCTTTTCTCTTCTTTAGTTAGTTGGGCCAATGGGGTGTCAATTTTGTTTATTTTTTCAAAAAACCAGCTCCTCGTTTGGCTGATTTTTTTTGTGATTTTTTTTTTTTGATTCAATCCTGTTGATTTCTTCTCTGATTTTAATTATTTCTCTTCTCCTACTAGATTTGGGTCTGGTTTGCTGCAGTTTTTCTAGATCCTTGAGATGCGTTGAAAGCTCATCTATTTGGTGCCTTTCCAATTTCTTGATGTAGGCACCTATTGATATAAACTTTCCTCTTAACACTGCTTTTGCTGTGTCCCATAAGTTTTGGTATGTTGTGCTGTTATCCTTGTTTACTTCCAGAAAATTTTTGATTTCTCTTTTAATTTCTTCTATGACCCATTGTTCATTCAGGAGCATGTTGTTCTATCTCCATGTGTTTGCGTATGCTCTAGGGATTCCTGAGTTGCTAATTTCCAACTTCATTCCTTTATGGTCTGAGAAGCTGCATGGTATGATTCTAATTCTTTTGAATTTGCTGAGACTTGCTTTATGGCCTAGTATGTGGTCAATAATTATTCCCTGAGATGTCTACCTCGTTATTCCAATAACAACTGTTAAACAGTCTGCTTCTCCCACTGATGTGATACATAAAATTTATCAGTTACCATCTTTCTGCATGTATTTGGTGCTGTTTCTGGACCATTTAGGCTTTTTGTTTGTGAACACATCATGGCAGTACTACAGTTTGAGATATTTTCTCCAAAAATACATGCATATGCAGTATGATTACAACTTGGAGAGCAATTCTGAAATGTTTCCTATTTCTGTATCATCTTAGGTCACTTTTATTATCTTTACAAGAATTTTAATTTTTTAGATATTTAGCATAGATCTTGGTAAGTTTAGTTAGATTTAATCATTTTAGTTGCTGTGGTAAAAGGAATTTTTTTTTGTTTCATTCTCTAAGTAAGTTATTGTGATGTAAAAGTGACAGATAAGAAAGGTTGCATAAAAATTAGAAAAGCCAGCTATACCAGACACATATCAATGACCTAAGGAGTATGAAATTACATTTATATTAATAGATGAACAAAGAGGACTATAGTTGTTCTTCACTGTGATCTGTGTTTGTTTGGAAGGCTTCCGTCCACCAGAAATGTGCTCATGACTTTGAGCTTCAAAATCCAGGCCTATTCTTTTACACTGCCCTGGAATGCCTGATGTGTTCCTCTTTTACCTTTGGAGAATTAAGTAAATCCAGCCAATTAACTATATCGAGAAAAAAATACAGTCTATCTGAAATGCTATTTTTATCATGAAATAAAAGTGTTATAATTATCAATAATGACAGTTATTCTATCTTCAATACTTTAACATATATTTTTCATTAGTATCCTAGCAATAATATCATTGCTGGAAAAATACTTTGTAAGAAAACCAAAATTAAAAAACTAAAAAGGAAATGTTTGTAGCATTCAGTTATTTTCCAAAAGTTTTATGTACTGTAAGAATGGTGTTAATTTTTGAACTTTTATTTATTATTGATTTTTATTTTATTTAAGAAAGAGAGAAATCTTTTATATCTTGGTTATCTCCCCAATTGCCCACAACAGCTGGGCTGGGCCAGTTTGAATCCAGAAGCTCAGAACTCTGGCGGTTTCACCAATGTGGTAGCAGGGACCCAAGTACTTGAGTCCGCACCTGCTGCCTCCACAGGGTATGCATTAGCAGTAAGCTGGATGCAGGCAGAGGCGGGACTCCAGCCTAGGTGCTCTGACATGGGATGCAAGCATCCAAAGTAGCAGCGTCATTGATGCACCACAGCACAGGCCCTGTTGTTACACAATTTAAAATAGGTTCACTTTTACCTTCTCATCTGAATTTCCTAGAGATTGTTCCCAGGAGTCCAGGTTATCTGCCCTTCTGAAACCAAATATGGTTTATAGAGTCACTTCATTGGATCCCATCCTGTTACAGAATCATTTTCTATGGATCCTTCCCCATTTCTTCTTTTTTATCTTGTCTCGTTCCTCGTCTTCCCTTCAGCCAAGCTCCCTCTCCATGTCTGGCTTTCTCCCTCCTGCTGCTTCCACTCCTTCCAGTTCTGCTCCTGGTGTCCTCTGGTCTTCTGTGGGAGCTCCTCGTTACTGACCTGTAACCTCCCTTCCTCCCCTTCTCTTGCCTCATCTCCTCCTATCCTCTTCTTTCTCTTTCTTTGAGCCTTCCTGTGTACTCCTCCACTTCTGGTAATCTAGCTTCTTCCTCACTTTCCTTTCTTTGTAAGTATCAGAATTCATGTGTTGTATTGTCTGTTTTTACAAAGTAAAAGTAACACAATTTGCTGAGGGATAAATTTTAAATTAATTTGTAACATTATAAACTATATGAAATGAGCCTGAAAAAAATTATCTTCGTCTCCTTAAAAATGTGGAGACCCACTAATTATGCTCATTCTTCACTGTCTGAAGGCAGCACTTTGATTTTTCAAGATGTTGCTTCACCAACTATGAGAATACAGAAGGTAAAACGGAAAACCGAACACTATGTGTGGTCTCCTAATACAGCAATCAGTCCAATTGTGAGGATGGATTTCTAGAAATGTAACCAGATGGTCAAACAAAATATTATGCCCAGATTCTGAATGTGTTTTTATTTGTTTTTACACCTGCTACACATTGTTCTAGATAAAAAGGAAACTTGATCCATACACATGAACATGATTAACTTGCTATTGTAACATTGCTGTATTTCCTGGAAAAGAAATAATGATTTGTTGCTTATCAGTACAGCTCTTTAGTCTTAGTCCTTTGCCTATACAGACTAAATAATTCCTTTAAAAAAAATACATCCTTACTATATCAATTGCTAAGCCTAAATAAGAATTTACATTGCATAATTAGAGAACAAATGCTTTTCTTAATGTCTTTTCACCTTGCGCAGGTAAAGGACAAACTTCAGGGCTTCCTCTGCCTTGACAGTTGATTCTTTGTTACTCTGGAATCAACAAAAGAATACTTTATATTCACACACACACACACATACACCCTCTTAAGTGAATGTTGCTCATAGCACAAACATCCACTTTTGTCTGTGAGCCAGCCCTGAGCAGCTCCCAATTTCCCTTCTTGAAGCCAGGATTGGAATTCAGTCTGAAAATGGGTCTCTGAGGCACTGCTGCCAGATCTGCTGGGAGAAACCTCATCCTCCCAGCTGATGGAAGCACCTGCAGTGCCGAATGGGTCACCTCCTTTGGAGACCAGCAAAAACTACTGAAGAGGCTGCAGCTGGTACCGCTTCAAAGAGCTCAACATTTAATTAGAGTGGTCTTCAAAACGATATCACCCTGATTTTCCAGTCTCTGTGCTGGTCATCAGCTGACAATTAAACATGTTCTCACATTTTAGACAAGAAGACAAGATTAAATGACTCAAAAGTCCTTTCTTTTTCTGTTTTTTTTTTTTTCTTTAAAAAAATCAATGAGTAATTATATGTAGTAAGTGAACAAAAAAAATAATTAGCAGGGAAGCATTTACCTTGCAATCTCTTTTTGGTTTCTATGGCACAAATAAAGGTCGCAATTGAACATTTATTACCCAGGTGGCTTTTATCAACTGCTCATTAGTATGGGCGTCATGGCTGAACTGAAAGGGAGACAAGGAAAGTCCACTCACAGCCCAGTAATCCTCTCAGTTTGTATTAAGGGGCCTGTCCTCTAAGGAATTCTAATACAAATATATCTTCTGTGAAGCATAAGCCAGATTTATTCCTGTGTCAGCCAAGGCCATCAAAGGGTATAAATACAGAGTTATCTATTTCTATTCATGGAGGACTAGCAAGTCTATGATGGGGTAATTATGCTAAGTTGACCTTAAGAAGAAGCAGCAGTTAAGCCTTTATCTTTTCCCTTATTTAAATTCATTGTTATCTCCTTCTACTGTCATGTATTCATACTTGCTTGTCCAGGCTTCCTTTTGCTGTACTAGCTCAAACATTACTCCATGATGTCTTGCTGCCTCTCTCTCTTTTTCCCTTCTTATTTTCACAGTTGCCAGTTTTGCTCAAACCAGAGTTGGTATTTCCTTGTGCATACAGCAGCACTGGATGAAGACGCCCAGTCCTAAGGAAGAGACCTGGGAACAATCATGTAACCCATCTGGGTCATTTCCCTGGCAGGTAAAATGATCAAGCCAATGCATTCAATCTCAGCGTTACTGAGATTAATTGGCAAGATGCATAGACTCATGAGGTGCAAGCCTCAGGATTCAACTTTCCCAAGTAATCTGTGTTGTGTTTCTTGCTTTCCTTCTGATATGGTACTGGTCAGGGAGATGGATTAGGTGCATGAGCTGGAGACCATACCTCCCTTGCCCCCCTGTACTCTCACCTGTATCCACTCACCTGTCAACCAGACTAAGTAAACACCTCTCTTTTGGAATGAATCAGAGGCCTGGAGAGCGCTGGGCCTCACCCTCTTGCCTGCCTGCTCTCTGGCCCATGTGCCCTCTCTCTTGCTGGGTCTTCTGGCTTGCTCCCACTCTCTCTCCTTGTGGACCCCTGCAGCGACTGATATGAAGTTCTCTGTTTACCCTTCCTGGTCCACTCTCCCTTAATAAAACCCTCATGTGCCTGTGTTTTCCTCTCACTCTCTAAATAAATGAACTCTGAACTTCACCTTGCTGCAGGCCGTGTTGGAGCCTGTACTTAGAATTCTTCCCAAAGTAAAAGGTAAGAACCCGAAATACTAATTTTTAAGCTAATCAAGCCCATTACACCTTCACTAACCTTTGAGGACTTGTCCTAGCTCAAATGAAACATCACTAAATGTTTTGTATAAAGTTCTTGTTAATGAGCATAGAAACAATACGTGACACACGATACCATAGTACGGTATGTGGTATTGGGCTTTAATACATTGTGCTGTGGTAAAAGCAGAGCGTGCAAGAGTGTTAGGTAAATATTCATTGAGCTGAATTTGTAACTTGTGTTCTTTATCTGTTCAAGAAAATAAGATGTATATAGCATATCTGTAACGGAAACCAGTAAGTCTTTCTTAATACTTATTTAAACAGAAAATATTCTTTTGAACTCTAGGTGTCTCAAGAATTACACTGCAAATACGCATGTTGGGTTTTAGCTGTATCATCCAGTTAACATGTAAAATATAAATGGACCTCATAATTGTACTGCATATTTATATGTAATGTATTGAATTACAGTGTGTGTGGTTACCTACCGATTGCTGCATTTGTCTGTTTGCTTTGTTACACAATCTCTTACTCAGCATTGCCTCACACCACCAACATACACCATTAGGAATGCTCAGCTCCACGAGGCAAACACTGACTACATCTATTTTTCATAAACTGAGTTTCTTCCCTTGAGCTTTGATTAACATAGTAATTAAAGATTATACAAAGCTTAAATTGCCTTTTCACAAGTCTTGATTGTAATACTGCTAAATGTACAGCAGTTTAATACTAATAAATTAAATATTTATATAAACAATATTATTAAAAATAAAAATGCACCATTCCGGTGATTTTGAATAGTCCTTAAGTAAGCAATTTTCTGATTTAAATTATTTTATTGAAAATGAAAAGGGAATAAGAAAGACAAGTTTTTTCATATATTTTAAAAATTTTTTACTTATTTTTTTTAAATTATTTTTATTTGACAGATAGAGTTAGACAGTGAGAGAGAGAGAGTGAGAGACAGAGAGAAAGGTCTTCCCTCCATTGATTCACTACCCAAATGGCTGCCACAGCTGGAGCTATGCCGATCCGAAGCCAGGAGCCAGGTGCTTCCTCCTGGTCTCCCATGCGGGTACAGGGGCCCAAGGACTCGTGCCGTCCTCCAGTGCCCTCCCAGGCCACAGCAGAGAGCTGGACTGGAAGAGGAGCAGCCGGAACCAGAACCCGGTGCCCATATGGGATGCTAGCGCCGCAGGCGGAGGACTAACCAAGTGAGCCACAGTGATGGTCCCAACTTATTTATTTTCATTTTATTTAGAAGGTATAGAGAAATCTACTGGGGAGGGAGAGAGAGAGAGAAAGAACTACTGGTTCAGAATAGCCTGGCTGGGTCTGGGTCTCCCACACACATAGCAGTGATGCAAGGACTTGAGCCAACCCCTGCTGCCTCTTCGGAAACTAAAATTGGAAGTCAGTCTCTGACTTGAACCTGGACACTCTGATATAGGATGCAGACATCCCAGGTGGTGCCTTAATTGTTTTCAAATGCCTACCCCCATTTCTTAAAGAGTTTTTGTTGTTGTTGTTGTTATTTAGACCAGTGAAGATTTGTATTTTTCACTTTCTATATTAAATTGAATTGGTTTGAGTATAAAATGTCATATACTTATTGTTGAGATGATTACTATTTGCGTGGGGGAGGGGAGGAGAAGCAAGCATCTTACCCTGAATATTGGCCAGTAGGCCAAATACTTTGCCCTTGAGATCTTTTTCAACAAGGAAAAATTATGTAAAAATACGATCAGGGAGACAACAGGCACATTTTGATTTATTGTGTTCCTGGATTGACCCCTGCTGTCCCACTCCAGTGTGCATTTCCTGGGCTCCCCCTGAAGGTGAGAAATGCAAACAGCAAGCAACCCACCAACCAGACAGTTGCCAGATGATAGGCAGTGGTGCACATTTTCAATGATTTACTGGATCCCTGTCCACCAAAGGTGCTTGGTATCCTATAGAAATTCTCAGTATGATGCTGCTTCCCCCCGCACACTGGGGTTCTCCCACTTTTTTCCCTTTCCTTCCTGAACTACTTGAGACTGGAGAACAAGAAAGATGGAGGCCATCATTGGCTGTTCGGTTAGAGACGTTGGGTTCCTGGTGTCTCATTGGTCCAGGTTATTACTGTCAAAATATTATTACCCCATAAATTTTTATTTTAAAAAGAATTATGAAAATATCCATTAATAATTTTAATTATATTATTCATATCAGTTTTTATCTCTGTAAAAAAGAACTTTTTCTTTGTAGAACTCTTCCTTCATGGAGGTCTCACAGCTATTCTCTCCCTCTCTCTCTAACTAATCCTGTACTGCAAGTTAGACACCCCCCCCCCCAATCATCCAATTGTTTTCCTCCAAAACAATACTAGCATAGGGGCTAGCATGTGACATAGTGGGTTAAGCAACACGTGGAATTCCATATGAGCTCCAGGTGGAGTTCCAGCTGCTCCATTCCTAATCTTAATCCCTCAGTTGCCCCTGGGAAATCAGCAAAAGATGTCTCAAGTGCTCGGGCCCTGGCCATCCAGGTGACAGTTTATATGAAATTATAGGATCCTGATCATTGTAGTCATTTGGAGAGTGAAGTAGCAGATGGGAAATCGCTCTCTCTGTCTCTGTCTCTCCCTCGCACTCTCTATAACTGCTTTTCAAAAAAAACTACTAGAACAGTTTTTGTGGCATTCCCCACCCCCCAATCTCCATAAATATTAACTAAATTCTCTTTTTTGATCCTAAAAAAAGGAAAACAATGTCCCTGATAATCCCCATGGCTATGTATTTATTGCCTGATTAATTCATCCTTTTCACTCCATTCACGACCTGCTTCCTGAGTACTGCCTGTTTACTACGAAGAAGATATAACATCCTCTTTGCTGCAAAGAAACATGCAAAGTAGTAGAAGCAAAATGAATCAAAATTCAAAATCACTGATGTTATTTTAGATCTCCAAGCTCACTCTTACTGACTGATTGCTACCTAGTTGTATATATTAGATCCAGCCCTAAATTGTCATAGTGTAATCTTCCTTCAGTAGAACAGTTTAATAATTTGTTATTTCCATTGCTCTTCCAAAAACATTTCAGAGAGAAAAAAACTAAAATTTGCACTTTTAGGTTATTGCATTCTTTAATCTTGGTACTATTTTCCTTATTTATACAAACACCCTTTCTTTAGCTAGCAGAAGCTTTATAAGAAAATACAGGAGGTCACAAGATGGCGGTATAGCAACAGGACTATCTGAATCACGTGGGGAAAAATAGATAGTTATAAAGGAGAGAAGACAGACACCAGAGATAGAGCCATGGGAAATTTGAGACAGGAAGCCCAAGAGACCAGCAGAGACTGGGCATGTCCATGCCGAAAGAGCAAATAAGAAAGGGAAGCGGCAGAGGCTCGGACCAGGGAGGTTGGCACTAGCCTCCAGCAGACCAGGTGAGATGGAAAATCGTGGGTCCACAGAGCTGCAAATAGCAACAGAGGGGAGAGCTTGGTGAACTGCTTGTGAAGCTCCATGTGGGAAAAAAGAGAAGGTATGGAGGAACAAACAGAGAGTTTGGGCACTCCCTTGCCCATCTCCCCCACCCCTCCCCTCACAAACTGGCAGCCAGTTGGGAAAAGCCATTTTCTTTGTTTATATTTTAGAACATAAGAAGGGGAATGCTGCCTTTGCCTCCTGTGCACATGCCCATCAATTGTTAGGGCCACCTCACCACAACCCCCACCCAGGAATGAGGACCTTTTTTTTTTTTTTTTTTTTTTTTGACAGGCAGAGTGGATAGTGAGAGAGACAGAAAGGTCTTCCTTTTGCCGTTGGTTCACCCTCCAATGGCCACCACAGCTGGCGCGCTGCGGCCAGCACACCGCACTGATCCAAAGGCAGGAGCCAGGTGCTTCTCCTGGTCTCCCATGCGGGTGCAGGGCCCAACCACTTGGGCCATCCTCCACTGCCTTCCTGGGCCATAGCAGAGAGCTGGCCTAGAAGAGAGGCAACCGGGACAGAATCCGGCGCCCCGACCGGGGCTAGAACCCGGTGTGCCAGTGCCGCTAGGTGGAGGATTAGCCTATTGAGCCACGGCGCCAGCCACCACAGCATTTTAGAAGAATTTCTTTCCCACCATGCAAGCTGTACAAGATGTCCTGGTAATCAAAAACACGAGTATACTCCATCCACCATTGAGAAGCCAGCTGGGTTCCAGTAGACATGGCTTGTACCAGCCTCCACAATGATAAGTGAGCTGGGCTCCAACAGCTAGGCTCTATGCTTCTATTTGCAATGTGAAGACACATAGCAGCTTATAACAGAGGGAAACCTCACCAGAAGAAAATTTCCACAGATAAGAGGTGCAGTTTTTTAAGCAAAGTGATATAACCCTGAACACAACAGATGCTAACACCAGGGCATCCCACAACTGTGAGGAAAAGGGCTGGTCACATCAACAGAAGAGAACAACATCCTCTAGCCAAAAAACTAGAGGGAAGATGCAAAGCCGTGGGGGGGCCTTCCTTTGCATACCTCCTCCACTCAGAATACTGAACAGAGCACCCAGACCACATCCAGCATACACCTTTTGGAACTCACTAAAAGTACAGACATCCCACTAAATAATGTAGACACAAATTAAAGAGAAAATCGGCCAGAAAAAAAGAAAAATACACAAATGCCCCAAAACAAAAGAAAAACCATAAATAAGAATAAGGAAGACACTATGAGTCCCCAAGGGAGCACTACAACTCTTCAAAAATAGAAGGTGAAGATGAAGAGAGAGAGATATCCCAGAAACAGAATTGAGAAAAATTAATCAGAAGCAAATTCACAATCTAAGTTAAAAGCTCTCCTAAGAAATTGAGATATTAAAGAGAAATCAGAATGAAATACTAGAAGTGAATAATTCAATAGCAGTGGAAAAAAATGCAGTGGAAAGCCATAACAGAATAGGTGAGACAGAAGAAAGAATATCAGAACTAGAAAATAAATTTCTGGAAATATTACAGTCAGACCAAAAAAAAAAAAAAAAGAAGAAATTAGAAAAGTAAAAAACACTGTTGGAAATCCACAAGATACTATCCAATGACCCAACAAATGGATCCTAAGAGTTATGCAAGGCGTGGAAAGAGAGAAGGGATTTGGGTCTGGGGCCATATTTCACTTGGTTAATCCTCTGCCTGCGGTGCCAGCATCCCATATGGTGCTGGGTTCTAGTCCTGGTTGCTCCTCTTCCAGTCCAGCTCTCTGCTGTGGCCTGGGAGGGCAGTGGAGGATGGCCTGGGTGATTGGGTGCCTGCACCCGTGTGGGAGAACAGGAAGAAGCATGTGGCTCCTGGCTTCGGATTGGCACAGCTCCGGCCGTAGTGGCCATTTTGCGGAGTGAACCAACGGAAGGAAGACCTTTCTGTCTCTCTGTCTAACGCTGTTAAATAAAAAAGAGAGAGAGAGGGATTAGAAGACTTAATGAAATAATAACAGAAAACTTCCCCAGTCTACACATCTAAACGTAAAGAAAACATCTTAAAATGTGCACAAGAGAAACACTAAATCATATTCAGAGGAAACCCAATTAGAGTCACTGCACACTTCTCATCAGATACCTTACAGACAAGGAAAGAATGGCAAGATATATTCCAAGTCCTAAGAGAAAAAAAAAACTGTCAACCTAGAATACTATACCCTACAAAGCTCTCATTTATTGATGAAAGATAAATAAAGATCTTCCACAACAAAAGAATTGAAAGAATGTGTAACTACTCACCAGACCTACAAAAGATGCACAAGGGTTTGCTACACAAAGAAAAAGAACATCTGTATGAAAGAAGATGAACACAGCAAATGACCCAAATTAAATAATTAGGACTATTAACAGAAATAGCACTATTAACAGAAAGATGGCAGGACAAAGTTGGTACTTAACAATAGTCACCCTTAATGTAAATGATCTCAATTCTCCAGTTAAAAAACACAGACTATTTGAATATATTAAAAATGAAAATGCATCTATTTGCTGCCTATAAGACACACATCTTACAAACAAAGATACACTCAGACTGAAAGTGAAAGTACGGGAAAAGTTGTTCCATGCTAACAGAAACCAAAAAAGAGCTGGTGTAGCCATCCTAATATCAGACAAAATAGACTAACAGAAAAACTGTTAAAAGAGACAAAGAAGGACACTATGTAATGATTAAGGGATCAATTCAACAGGAAGATGTCACTACTATAAACATATATGCACCTAATTACAGGGCACCTGGCTATCTAAAAGAAATGTTAATAGATTTAAAGGGAGACATAGACTCAAATACAACAGTAATGGGAGACTTAAAACCCCACTTTCAGGAATGGCTGGTCAACCAGACAAAAATCAACAAGTTGGGGCCAGCGCTGTGTCACAATAGGTTAATCCTCTTGCGGTGCTGGCATCCCACATGGGTGCTGATTCTAGTCGTGGCTTCTCCTCTTCTGATCCAGCTCTCTGTTGTGTCCTGGGAAAACTGTAAAAGATGACCCAAGCGTTTGGACCTCTGCACCCCTTTGAGAGACCCAGAGGAAGATCCTGCCTCCTGGCTTTGGATCAGCTCAGCTATGGCCATTGCAGCCATTTGGGGAGTGAAACAGCAGATGGAAGATCTTTCTCTCTCTCTCTCTAACTCCACCCTTCAAATAAATAAATAAGTCTTTAAAAAAATCAACAAGGAAACAGCAGAGTTAATCAAGACTATAGAACAAATGGACCTAACATATATCTATAGAGCCTTCCACTCTACAGCCACAGAATATACATTTTTTTTCACCAATGAATGGAACTTTTTCTAGGATTAACAACATGCTAGACCTTAAAGCAAGTCTCAGCAAATTCAAAAAAATCAAAATCATACCATGTATTTACACAGACTACAATGCAATGAAGATGGAAATAAGCAACTCTGGAATTTCTATAACATATGCAAACACATGGAAACTGAGCAAAATGCTGCTGAATGAACAGTAGGTCATAGAAGAAATCAAAAGAAATCAATTTCTGGAAACAAAGATGACAGTGCAACATATTGAAACTTATGGAATACTGCAAAAGCAGTGAAAGATTATAGCAATTGAAGCCTATATCAAAAAAATAAACAAAATCGACACACCATTGTCCCAACTAACCAAAAAAATAAAAAGAGAAAGAAGACCAAAATCAATAAAATTAGAGATGAAAAGGGAAATGTAACAACAAACACCACAGAAATTAACAGAATCATCAGAAATTACTACAAAGAGCTGTATGCAAACAAACTGGGAAATCTAGTTTAAAAGAAACTGATAGATTCCTGGACACATACAACCTACCTAAATTGAGCCATGAAGACATAGAAAAACTAAACAGACCCATTACCAAGATGGAAACCAAATCAGTAATAAAGGCTTTCCCAACAAAGAAAAGCCCAGGACAAGATGACTTCACTGCTGAATTCTACCAGACATTTAAAGAACTAACTCCAATTCTTCTCAAGCTATTCAAAATAGTTGAAACGGAGGGATCATCCCAAATTCTTTCTATAAAGCAGGTATTGCTTTAATTCCTAAACCTGGAAAAGATGCGAAAGAGAAAGAGAAAAGAGAACTATAGACCAATTAGCCTGATGAACATAGACACAAAAATCCCCAACAAAATTCTAGGCAATTGAATTCGACTCGTAAGAGTTAACTGTAAGACTTGTTCTCAAACAGTTTTCTGTGTGTGCCTGTGTGGGCAAATTGTTGAAATCTTTACTTAGTATAGATTTGATCTTCTGTGTATAAAGCTAATTGAAAGTGGATCTTAATGGAGAATGGGAATGGGAGAGGAAGAGGTAGGGTGATTGTAGGGGTGGGAGGGTAGTTATGTGGGAAGAATCAGTATATTCCTAAAATTGTACTTATAAAATTTGTATCATTAAACAAAAGGTTTCTTTGGGGAAAAAAAGAAAATACAAAAATATGTTGTGCCAAAAATAAAAAAAAAAAAAAACCCTATCTGCACAGGTGCTAGTCTGGCTTGGACTCAATTTTAAGACCATCTGGGAAAATGAGATCAGAGGAGAAAATTGAGGCTGTTTCTTTTTCTTTTCTGAACAGCATGCAAGAAGATTTAGGTCACCATGTGCATCTCCCTGCACGTGAAGAGGCAGAAGTGTGAGTCAGCTCAGAACATAAGGATACGGGACACGGTGAGTGAACAGAGAGATTCCATGGTTGCAGAAGCATTAATTCCTTCTACACAATCCAGTAGCATCATAGCACTTAGGTTGACAAGAATATAAATCATTTTTCCATCCAGAAGTTTGTTTTACATTTTTTCTTTTATTTAGTCACCAAATGCTATATAGTACCACAACCTGCTTCTCTGTATCCCGTCTCATCTGCTGGTATATTCTGCATTTAAACAAAAGTGGCTCATTCTGAACAGCACAAGGTCAAAGTCTCCTCCTATTTTCACAGACAGGAGTCTGTGTCTGTGCCTGTGACTCAATTTTCCCTTAGTATACTGAGGAGCAATTGGTGGAACAGGAGATAACACCTGTTGTGATCTGAAAGAAGTGCCTCTCTCCGTGGGTTACAAAGATTATTTATCTCTGAAAATCAACACACCATTCGACAATTGACACAGTATCTCATGAATATTTTCTGAAGTAATGAAAATTAGAAATATTATCTGCAACACATTCTGAAAACACTGGGTTTGTGTCACACAACACACTGATATCAGTGGCTTCCCATTTTCTTTGGCTCTTTCAAAATCAAAACCAAAAACCTTATGAGACCAAACTTATAAAAATATCTTTTAATGGTTTATGAAACCAACTCTTTGAAATGCATCCTTAGTTACACACATGCCTTCCTTTTGTTTATTCAGTGCTGATTTTAACAAATCCCTCTGGTGACCAGCTTCTATGTATCTGTTTTTCTTGAAGATATGCAGGCACTGTGGCCAAAAAAGCACCACTGCTCTCCCATTGTCAGAGAATACACCAAGAGATTAGCCACATGGCCACCGGCTTGGACTCAGCACATTCTGTTAGCACTGGCTGAATGTAATGTTTCCATTTCATTCTAACAGATGTGGGATTGTTGTTTTTCCATAAATATAAGGCCGACCAACCCAGGGGTTTATGTTTTTCATTATTTATCTCCTCTCTGGCAAGTCACTGAGACTTGTTACTTTGCATTTACATCATCCATTGCACATACTATTCCAGGCACTAAATCCTTTGACTTCATTCTCCACAAAAAGGCTGATACTCACTAGTCAAAGTATTTAAACCAAAATCTGGAGTAAGTTGGTGTGGTGATGAATGAGGCCTAAAGAGGTTACACTTTTCAGTCCCATAATTGGCAGTCCCAGATTTCTGAGCAGATAATTTCCAAGTATGAATTGTTCATTTTTCACTGGCTTATCATATTCCAATAATGCCCAATGTATTTTTTTTCTGTTAATGCGATCAACTCTCAACATACTTCTGAAAGATTTAGAATTCTTAAGCGCCCAACAGTTAATTTTCTGAGCCAGCATCATAAATATAAAAGTACTAGAGCTGGAATTTGGACTCATCCATTCTTCTCCACAGCCAAAGGTCTCAGAAACACACCGACACAATACCTGGAAATTGAGCATCACACAGCGTAATCATGCCTCATGTGTGAAATTTGCTGCCATGCATTTTTCCAGAAGAAAATTTAGGTTTATCCATGTATTTTAATAATGCAAACGTATCAAATAAGCTATAACAATTTGTATGCATCATTTTTTTAGAAATCCCAACATTGACTCTACTGAAATATAAACCATATAGTTTGGCAGTGATTTTTGTAACACTTTGCATTGGTTCTCTGTGTAGCAGGGATACTTCTGGCCTGTAACCTTGACCGATTATGACTTCATTGTGTGAAACATGATGCTGCTGGAGATGGTCATAGAAGCATAAAGTCTTCTTTCAGATCACAACAGGCTAGGCTAGCATAGAAGCATAAATGCCCACCTCTGATGACATTAAACTAGACATGAGTACAGAGACCTCTCCTGTACAGTTGCCTCCAGGCTCTTATGGTTGGGTACACAGCCAGGTGGGCACGGGCTGGGCCACAGGCTCACTGCGCTACTGGCCAACATCAGTGTGCCAAGTGACAAAGAATACTCCCAATGTCACATCTCATCTTACACATCTGACTTCAAAGAAACATTAAGTAAAATACCCATGTGTGATGGAGTATGCTTCCCAAAACATATGCTTCAGTATAACTTAGATCTATGATTAGGAGCAGAAAATTTATTTCTCATAAAACACTTTTAAATAATTTCTTCTTACTGAAGCTACACTGCTCTCACTTTCACCTGCATGAAATTGTGTGAGAAAAGAATACATTGTTATTCCCAGATTAATCCTGTGGAGCCAAGAAAATTGGAGATAAGATTAGATCTACATGTAAATGATCTAAAAAGCTTATAAATTAGAGCTTTTAAGTGCTCCACATCATTAATAGAAAATATTTCTATTTTGTGATCTAGACCCGTCTGTCATGAGGACAGGCAAGCTTGTCCTTGTGGTTTGCTGTCATATTCTCAGCTACCAGAATACTATCAAAATATCACACTTTTCTTTTTTTAACATGTATTTATTTATTCGAAAGGCAGAGTGACAAAGAGGCAGAGTCAGAAAGAGAGAGCTCTTCCATCCACTGGTTCACTCCTTAGATGGTTGCAACAGCTAGAGCTGAGCCAATCAGAAGCCAGGAGCCAGG
Source organism: Oryctolagus cuniculus (assembly GCF_051225735.1). NCBI lineage: Eukaryota > Metazoa > Chordata > Mammalia > Lagomorpha > Leporidae > Oryctolagus > Oryctolagus cuniculus. The sequence goes on from NC_142882.1 coordinate 40,996,807, forward strand.
AGCTTCTTCCAAGTCTCCCACGTGGATGCAGGGACTTGGGCCATCTTCCACTGCTTTCCCAGGCTATAGCAGAGAGCTGGATCAGAAGTGGAGCAGCTGGGACTTGAACTTGCACCCATATGGAGTGCTGGCACTGCAGACGGCAGCTTTACCCACTACACCTCAGCAACGGCCCCATCATGAGTTCTTAATACACATCTGTTGAATAAGTTCACATACTTCTTTTAAAACTCAGTACTATATCATACATTTTCACAGCCCTTGTGTACTCTTGGAAACCATAGGTTTTGAATATCTGAACACACTTCTTTAGTCAGTTATATCATACTTTTTTTTTGACACAATCCCATATTTTTGGACATTTAGTTTGTTTTGTATTTTATCCTAATATAAATTCTATGACATCGACCATTCTTGTTCACCCACATGTGCTACTTTGATTTCCTTAAAATGAATGTGACAAAGTGACTTTGCTGGTTCAAAGTATATGGTAGTTTTAATATATTGCCTATTTTATCTAGAAATGTCTTTCCAGTTTAAATACCCATCAGGGTCATGTGTCCGTCTCATTTTCAACTTTTCTCCCTAAAAGTATCAAAGTTCTAGAAAATGCTTTATAATTTGATAAATAAAAACACATTCCATGGACTCTGAACAAGTGCCTGTGAGAATGTGGATGAGAGCTGGTTGTTGCAGGGGGCTCACGTGCCTCCCTCACCTGGAGGTCACGCATTTTCCTTGGTGTTCCAGCAGGGCTGACCACTGAGCACAAGGCCTGGGTGACAGAGCTTTAGCTGCTGTGACCACCCTTCCCCCACAGCTCCAGCTACTGAAGAATACCGTGTCAGTCAGGGAGTGCCATCTAGAGATAGGAATAATTATTATAATTTCTCTCATTATACATATTCATATTTCTGAAAGAACAACTATTAAACAAATCATGTTAGATAATCGGGTCAAAACCAAGTGCTATATATGCCCAGAAATTTCACCAATTTCTCTATAAAAATAATATAGAAAAGTAAGATTTTTAACAAGATTATTTTGGCACTTGTAAAGAGGTAGAAAAATGTTCTATCTAGTAAGACCATCATCCTTTAGCAGAAGTTATAAATTGTATTTTTGTAAAAAATATAATTTGATTAACAGCTTTGCTTTGCATGTAATTGTTTCTTTGCCTCCCCCTCCCTTTCTGAGAGTAATTTTCCTCTCAATGGGTGTGGCCAAGAGACAGACAAGGCTCAGCTTCCCACTCAGAAGCCTGAAAATACGCACAGTTTATTTTCCCACTCCCTTTGATGACACCAAGGGTGAAGCCTGTGGTAGGAGCCCAACCTGGATCTTTGCACTCAGGACCTGATCTCAGGGGGCTGGGGTGAGTTGCCTTAGAGGATTTGCCTTGGCTGCAGCCATGACTTCTGCAGAATGATCTCATTCCCAGTGGCGACAGTAGTGACAATGTCACTGCACTGTTACTGGGCACAATTATGGGTCCACAGGTCCAGGCTTGAAAACAATGCTTGTCTCCCCCAGGAATGCCTAGGCTGTTTGATGAGCTTCTTCAAAATCTTGTAGTCATGTCCTTCTCAATTTTAAATAGATGGAAACAGTTTTTGTTGTAGCTGCTAAAGACTTAGTCTCTAACCTAAAATTAAACTAATTAATCATGCAAATATGACAGATGATGGAAGGTGTGTGTCTCTGATGAGTACTTTCACTTAATAGGTTAATTGCCCAAAGACAGCTCTGGTAAGTAGGGTAGTGAAAATAGGATATCATGCTACAAAGATTAATTGCAATAATAGTTGAAGGTCATAAAAATAATGACTTAGGATTGGTAGTTTTACTAATGGAAGTTATTTTGAAGCTTTGATAGGCATTCTACTGACATTTATGTGTGTGCATACAGGAGGCGAGAGATAGGAATTATTACTTCATCTTACTTCTAAAACATATGTTTACCATGTGTCTTATGCAACCAAGAGTTTACCACTTTATGGATAGAGTGAGACCCTCTTATACCAACACTGACACTGGAAATGCATTTGTTTCATTTATTGACACTCTATAGAGTGTTTAGTAGTTCAGCATCTCTGCCTTTATTTGAAATGTGGACTTTAATCATCTAGGTTATTTGTACTTGCAGTTCATATAACTCTGTTTCACTGTTTTTAAGTTGGGATTTTTAATTATTTTTGAGAGTCAGAGACAGAGAAAGATATGAAAAGAGACAACTCTGCTGGTTTACTCCCCAAATACCCACAACACGTAGAGACTGGCAGAGTGAAGGGCAGTGGCCAGGAACTCAGTCTGGGTCTCTCACACTGGCGGGAGGAACCCAATTACTTGAGCCATCACCTGCTGACCATGCTGCATTGACCAGAGCTAGAGTCCAAAGCCAGAGCCATGAATCAAAGCCAGGTATGCTATAGGTGTTTTAACTGATACCTTAGCTGTTAGGCCACACACCTGACTCTCTCTCTGCTTTTTTTTTTTTCAGTTTACTTAGTTATTTTTATTTGAAAAAATATATATATATATGTATATATACATAAGAGAGAGAGAGTGAGAGAGAGAGAGAGAGAGTGTGTGTGTGTGTGACAGAGAGAGAGATTTTCCATGTGCTGGATCATACCTCACCCCTCTCAAATGCCTGCATTGTCTGGGGCTGGGCCAGGCCAAAGCCAGGAGTTAGGAACTCCACTTGGGTCTCCCACATGAAGGGACTCAGGCACTTGAGCCATCATCTGCTGCTTCCTAGGTACATTACCAGGAAGCTGGATCAGAATCAGTGGAAGGACTTGATCCCTGTCACTCAGGCATGGAATGCCACCAACCCAGATGACAGCTAAACTCACAGGACCACAGTGACCACAATGCCCCTGCTCACTGCAGTCTAAATAACAGATTTGCACACACACTTCCTCCTGGAGAAGTATTACTCTTAGCATCCATCATTTGATGAGATGACATTAGTCTAAAAATATTTCTGTTCTCTGTTGGATAAATCAACATGGACTCACTTACGGAGATCCCTCTATCAGGGTTTCTGAGACAAGGATCTGTTCAATAGGAAAGATTATCATGGAGATTCTTCTGCACCTTATGAGAAAGCACACTGCAAGAGACATGGTATTTATAGCAATCCTTCCCAGATAAGAAATTCCTTCATTTTTTTGACTGATAAAATCTTCAATTTGTCAAAAAATTCATTTGTCACCGCAGGAGAGAAGTTCTTACTGATAGTTAATAAGCTCTCTTTAGAATAGATCTTACAGTTTTTCTCAGAATCTAATATCTTTTTCTGTTTAATCTGCTATTTTTGAAGTAGTTTCTGGAAGATTATGCCCTACTAAATCTAGTTTTTAGTTCTCCATTTATCATGTAATTAAAAATTGTTATTTGTTAACTTGCTTATGCTTTGAAAGACACTGAACCAAGTGTCTTATATATGCCAGTTAACTTAATTTTTTTTTTTTTTTTTTTTTTTTGACAGGCAGAGTGGACAGTGAGAGAGAGAGACAGAGAGAAAGGTCTTCCTTTTTGCCGTTGGTTCACCCTCCAATGGCCGCTGCGGCCGGCGCGCTGCGGCCGGCGCACCGCGCTGATCCGATGGCAGGAGCCAGGAGCCAGGTGCTTTTTCCTGGTCTCCCATGGGGTGCAGGGCCCAAGCACCTGGGCCATCCTCCACTGCACTCCCTGGCCACAGCAGAGGGCTGGCCTGGAAGAGGGGCAACCGGGACAGAATCCGGCGCCCCGACCGGGACTAGAACCCGGTGTGCCGGCGCCGCTAGGCGGAGGATTAGCCTAGTGAGCCGCGGCGCCGGCCAGTTAACTTAATTTTTGAAAAATGTATGCACAATATCACATTCATTTAGATAGAAGAAAATTGAAATCAAGGAAATGATGTGTGCTTTAAAAATTTGTTCCAGGGTCATTGCTGTGGGGTGGTGGATAAAGCCATAGGGCAGTTCAAGTCCAGCTGCTCTACTTCCATTCTAGCTCTCTGCTATGGCCTGGGAAAGCAGTAGAAGATGGCTTAATTCCTTAGGCCCCTGCACCCACCTGGGAGACCTGGAAGAAACTCCTGGCTCCTGGATTCGGATCAGGACAGCTCTGGTTGTTGCTGCCATCTGAGGAGTGAACCAGTAGATGGAAGACCTCTCTCTCTCTCTCTCTCTCTCCCTCTCTCTCTCTCTCTCTCTCCCTCTTGCAATTCTGCCTTTCAAATAAATAATCTTTAAAAAAAATAAGTAAAAATTTGTTCCATCGGCATTATATTATGTTGCTTTCCTCCAATAATCAGTGAAATTAACCTGATAGTTTTAGGAGGCTGTGAGTAAAGTAATACTGGCATACTGGCAAAAGTCAGGTATTGAAATGAATATAACATCAGATGTATGATTTATGGCCACAGTCAGCAGCCATCCTACAGAAAATGCTGCCACGTGTATCTTATTTTCTGTCCATGTTCAAAATATTATATTATCCACTAATTGAATTTCAGTCTTAAGCCTTATGTCTGAGTTATTCATATTTCATACCAATCTAGTCTTTTTATATTTAGAGATTTATTTTATTTATTTGAAATAGCCACAGAGAGAGAAGGAGAGGCACAGAGAAAGTGAGATCTTCCATTTGCTGCTTTATTTCTCAAGTGGCTGCAATGGCCAGGGTTTATCTAGGCCCAAGCCAGGAACCCTGAACTTCATTTGGATCTCCCACATGTGTGGCAGGGGTGGAAGCACTTGGAACATCCCCTGTTGTTTTCCTGGGTGCATTAGCAGTGCACCGTATTGAAAATGTAACAGCCAGGACTTGAACTAGTCTCTTATATTGGATGCTGGCATTCCAAGCAGCAGCTCAACCCACTGTATCTCAATGACGGTCCCCAATCTACTTCCTTTAGCTAGGTATCATTAAGTTAATATATGGCCTTTTTCATCTTCATGCATAACACACAGATCACTTGTTTTTTCTCAAAATGAGCTCAGTCACTTGGATTAGGTGATATTGGCATCCTCCATCCTCCCCTTTCAATAACTTACTCTAAATGTACATGAAAATCCTTTGTAATCAACTGGAACTGACCTCCTGAAAAGTCTGAATTATATTCTTTCAGGCCTTCCTCAGGGTCAGAACCAAGCTTAGCTATTTATGTATTTCCTTTTCTCAAACTAAGTATTAAATTCATCCTTTAAACCTCTTAACATTGTCTCTTAGATAGGATTTGTCACTGAGGAATTAGAGTTTGCATCCTATTCTTTGGAAGCCATAGTTTTCTCCAGAAACTACAAAGATATTAGAATACATTTGTAAGTATTCACAGCTTTAGAGTCCAGGAAAATACAAATTCAGGTCTCTAGGGACCAGCCATGGGTGTAGTGGGTAAAGCTGCTGCCTGCAGTGCCAACATTCCATTTGAGTGCTCGTTTGAGTTCTGGCTGCTCCACTTCTGTTCTGGCTCCCTGTTAATGCACCTGGGAAAACAGTGCTTGGAGCCTGGAACCCATGTGGGAAACCCAGAAGAAGTTTTCAGCTCCTGGCTTTGGATCAGCCCAGCTCCAGCCATTGTGGCCATATGGGGAATGAACCAGCAGATGTAAGATCCACTCCCCCCCACCCCCCGCCCCAACACACACACACATCTGCTTTTCAAATAACAAATAAGTAAATCTTTAAAAAAATGTTCAGGCCTCCAAACAGAGGTGTCCTCTCTCTTCCAAGGCATAGGACACCTATCCCTTGTGTGTATGCATGTGAACAGCCCAACCCATGCATCTCACCTCCACCCGCATCCTCTTCCATCACCAGCACATCACTTGACTGCTTTGTAAATCTCCAGGCAGCACACTAAGAGTGAAGCTTGTTTTTTCCAGGGCCTACCAGAAACACAAGTTTTTACAAAACCTGCAAGTAAGCTAAAGGCCATGTGGAAAAGGAAATCGAGGTTCCTGGCTACCTAGAATGTGTCCCAGCAGAGAAAGGACCTCTGGTTGGGTGTGTGCTCCTGGACCTGCCTTCTTCCCACACTATGGAGAGAGCATGGTTTGTTGGTCTCTCCTAAGGCACCATGGAGCCAGTGAGCATCTCAGGAGCAAGGTGCAGCACTGACTTTGACATCATTATTTTTTGAGTTAGAGCTACATGTAATTTATACCTTCTATCTCCCCATTTCTGTTGTGTGTTCACATGGATGTGTTTTGTGAATTATTTTAAGTAAAATTTATTTTGTAGCATGCCTTGACTTCCCTGCTCTACAATTATGCAGTAAGACACATAGCTTCATCTGCCCCTACCTGGGTCTTGTGAACTGAAAACAGCCCCCAGGCTTTGTACTTGGCTAATTTGCTTAACAAATGAGAGCCTTCCTTTCCTCATCTACTCAATACTATTATTGGAAGACAATGGGTGACATCTTCCATGTATTCAGCACCAAGCAGAGTTTATTATTTAATTCAAAGCTTTTAATGAGTATTTCACACAACATAAAGAAATATTGGTTCAGCTTTCACCTTGTCAATGAGACAGTTCTCAGTAAATTGAGGGCATGTTGACTTTGTGGAAAACACTGGTCGTTAGCATGGAAGCAACCAAAGACCCCAAGTTAGAATCCTTCTCTTTGGCAAATGCAGTATACCCTGCGTTCTTCTCCATGCTTCATCCACTGCCAAATACAACACTTCAGCAGTCAACAGCTTGAACTGATGTACAAATTCAAAACCCGTTTAGCTGTGCTTGACAACAAATATTTCCCAACATTCTGTGTGACCAGAAGGAGCCATTCACCTTCTCTTTGTCTTATCATCCAATGTGTAAAGCAGGAGAAACAGTGCTCTCTCTTCTCCCCCAGCTTGAAATCTGTCATTAAGATAAATAAGAAAGCCATGAAAGAATTGACAATCTTTGAAGAATGGATTCACCTGTTTATTGCTTTTATTTTTTTCTCTGTAGTCCTCTTTTCCCTCCTTTCAAAACTGTTAAAGCAGCACTTTAACTTTCATTTCAATTTTTCTATTCATTATTTAAGCCTTTCATTTCTGCACTATTTTGGTGTTTGTAGTTTGTAATGTGCATCTCTAGGATACGCACAGTCCTCTTGCTGTGGGGTGTAGAGTCCCCAGGTAGGTTTATCATAGGTTCTTCCCTCCATGAGCGACAGAATTCAAAGGTGGAGACATAAAGGGATACGAAGAGCAACATTCACTTAGAGCAAAGCAAAAGTGAAAACTGAGGAACTGAAGCTGATGTAGCACTGCTAATGCACCTAGGAAAACAGTGGAAGATGGCCCATGTGCTTGGGCCCCTACCACCCACATGAGAGACCCAGTAGAAGCTCCTGGCTCCTGGCTTCAGCCAGTTCTGGCCATTGTGGGCATTGGGGAATGAGCCAGCAGGAGGAAAATCAATTCATTCATACTTTCTCTCTCTCTCTCCCCTCTTTTCAAATAAATGAATAAATTTTTTATTTTTTTATTTTTTTTTTATTTTTTTGACAGAGTGGACCGTGAGAGAGAGAGACAGAGAGAAAGGTCTTCCTTTGCCGTTGGTTCACCCTCCAATGGCCGCCGCAGCCAGCATGCTGCAGCCGGTGCACCCCACTGATCCGATGGCAGGAGCCAGGTACTTATCCTGGTCTCCCATGGGGTGCAGGGCCCAAGTACTTGGGCCATCCTCCACTGCACTCCCTGGCCACAGAAGAGAGCTGGAATAAATACTTTTTAAAAGAAAAATCAGGCCAGCACCGCGGCTCACTAGGCTAATCCTCCGCCTGCGGCGCTGGCACCCCAGGTTCTAGTCCCGGTCAGGGGGCCAGATTCTGTCCCAGTTGCTCCTCTTCCAGTCCAGCTCTCTGCTGTGGCCCAGGAAGGCAGTGGAGGATGGCCCAAGTGCTTGGGCCCTGCACCCTCATGGGAGACCAGGAGGAAGCACCTGGCTCCTGGCTTCGGATTGGCTCAGTAGCGGCCATCTGGGGAATGAACCAACGGAAGGAAGACCTTTCTTTCTGTCTCTCTCTCTCTCTCTCTCACTGTCTAACTCTGCCTGTCAAAAAAATGAAAAAAAAAAAGAAAAATCAAGAACTAAGGCTAGGTGGAGAAACAGGGAAAGAGGTCATGAAGATACAGCAAAAAGGAGCAAACTAAAACAATTTCCAACACTGAAAAAGTCCCCAACAAAAAAAGGTTATAATGGTCATGAGCAGATGGGAGGTGTGGGCAAGAGGGCTACCCTGCAGCCATGTTGGCTATTTCCAGCTAGCACTGCTTGTAAGACTGCAACATTGTGGAACGTTGTGTTTCGATATAGGGAAAGGCTTAGGGGTGCATGGGAGGTAGACTGGATGGTGTACAGAAAGGGATGCTTGGATTGTGCATAGAAAGGGAAGGGATTTTGCACAGAAGGGAACTTGTCATAGGGGCCAGCTGCAACTGTCTGGCAGCAGGTAGGATCCAGATGAAATCTTAGATTACCTGGAGCTATCAATCAATGACTAGGACCGTCATGTGGGTCAGTATGGAGCTGTCCAAGTGGGGTTCAGCTGAAGCTGTCAGACCTTAGCTCCTTTCCATAGCTACTCCATACCCTCAACACCCTTGGCACTAATAATACCCTACTTCTCAAGCAATACAGAAGTCTTGCAATCTACATAGACAGTATCTCTTGGCCCTGACCCAGTGTTGCAGTAATCACAATATATTAATGGACATTATAAAACCCACAATATAATTCTAAGCTTTAAGAAATTAAAACAGAAAGTAAACATTTATCTACATATTTACAATTTTCAGTGCTCTTCATTCTTTTCTGAGGGTCCTACCAACTTCAGCTTCAGTCAGACCTAAGAGAGCAGGAGTTTTGGCAACAAAATCTCGTTTTATTTTATCGCAAAGTGTCAGATTTTGTCTTGTTTGTTGAATGATTTTTTTTCAAACCTAGAGTTTTTTAGACTCACAGTTGTTTTTTTTTTCTTCTTTCTGGAATAGAGGGCATTCCCCAACTCCTTTCAGCCCCCATGTTTTCCTGGGGTTTTCTCCTGATTATTTTATTATTTCCATCTGACGTGTGCTTGCAGCTCTATTCACCTTCAAAGTTCATTGTTCTCTTGTTCCTTACTTTGGATAACTTCTAACAATCTTCAGCTTGACTTGCTCTTCCCTATGTCATGCTCACTTCGCTAAGTTATCCAGTTAAATTTTTAATGCAGAAGGTATGTTTACTAACACTTGTGAGTAAAGAGAGATCTATGATGAGGCGTTGGTTACAGAAGATGAGAATTCACACAGTCTGGCGTCTGCAAGCTGACACATTCCTGAAAGGATAAAGGCCAGGGAGCAGATGCTGTGGATTCCAGTCTAAGTCTTCGGTCAGAACGAGGAGCACAGAAGGCAGGACAAGGCACGCCGCGTCTCAGCCCTGCAGCCAGGGTCAGTGCACTCAGTCTCCCCCATCTTTTTGTACTATTCAGGCCCTCAACAGATTGGTTGATTCCCAGCCATGCTACAAGCAATGATTTACTCTGCTCAGTTTGCCCATTCAAATGCGAATCTCTCCCAAAACCGCCCTGACAGACACACCCAAAAACAGTCTCTAACCAGATCTGTGGACATCCGACACATAAAATTGACCATCAGAGTCTATTAGCTTCAAAATTTGTTTAATATTAAATCAGACTTGGTAGATACTTGTACTCTTAAAAGTTATTTCTTTTATTTGATTGTTTCCTATATCAGATAATTTTGGATAGTATCATGCATTGTGGAGATTTCTGATTCTGTTTTGCTGTAATGAATGCTGCTTTCATTACTGTCTGGTACTTTTCTTGAGTGAGGCTGAACAGCAAACTCTGTTCCTTGTGTAACAGCTCCATTTCCTGGTCCAACCTCTGCCTTAAGTTGGGCTCTGTAGATTCTGATTTATGCCTGTGCAGTTGGGTCAGAGATGTGCATGCAGAGAATTTAGAAGTGTCTTTCTGAGTCAATCCCTTTAACAATCTCCATTTGTTCTTTGGAAAGAGTATCCTGACATTTGCAACAACATGGATAGAAGGTGACAGCATTATGCCCTGTGAAACAAGTCAGAGGAAGACAACAATTGTGAGCTCTCCTTATATAGAGAATCTAAAAAAGTAAAACTTATAAAAACAGAAATCAGAATGCTGGAAAATGGGCAAAATAAGAAGATTTTAGTCCAGGGTGGCGCTGTAGCATAGTGGGCTAAGTATTCACTATGGGTGTTGGTTCATGTCCTGGCTGCTCCTCTTCCCATCTAGCTTTCTGCTATGTCCTAGGAAAGCAGTGATGACCCAAGTGCTTAGGCCACTGCACCCACGTGGGAGACCTGGAAGAAGCTCCTGGCTCCTAGCTCTAATGGGCTCAGCTCTGGCCCTTGCGGCCATTTGGTGACTAAACCAGCAGACGGAAGACCTTTCTGTCTGTCTCTCCCTCTCTCTGTCTGTAGCTCTACCTCTCAAATAAATAGATTAAATCTTAAAAAAAAAAAAAACAGAGATATTAGTCAAAGGCTATAAACTTTCAGTAGTAAGACTGATAAGTTGAGAAAAATTTCTTTTTTTAAAGGTTTATCTATTTATTTATTTATTTATTAAGATAGAGTTATAGAGGGAGAGACAGAGAAATCTTCAATCCGTTGATTCACTCCCTAAATGGTTGCAATGGCCAGAGCTGAGCCAGGAGTTTCTGCCAAGTCTCCCACACAGGTGCAGGGGCCATCTTCTACTGCTTTTTCAGGCCATAGCAGAGAGTTGGATTGGGTACATACATGAAATCATTACATTGTACACCTTAAATTTATACAGTTTATCAACTACAGTTCCATAAAGCTAGAAAATAAATAATTAAATAAATTCTTATCCATTCTCATCTAACAATTAAAAAAAGAAAGTTGATTTGGTTACTCCAACTTATTTAAATTCCCTTGGGACTTCAGAGTCATTTTGAAAATTTGTACTAAAGCATCTACTAAGTTGTTGACTAGGGTTGTGTGCAGTGCATTTAGCGAAAATTGATATCTTAACACAACTGAATCTTCCAACCCATTGGCAGGCCCATCTTTCCTTTCATATTGGTCTTCTCTAATTTTTCTCAACAATGCCTTGACGCTTTCAGGATACAGTCCTGCATATATTTTGCCACATATAGTAAGAAGCAATAATATTTTTGTTATAGTGAACTGTTACTTTGCTAATTTTAATTTTTGATTATTTACTGATATCCGGAAATGCAACTGATTCTTGATTCTAATATCCTGTAAAATCAGCAAATCCATTTACCAGCTCTAGTTTGGGTTTTATACATTCTACCAATGTGTCTATGTAGTTGATCATGTATTTAGTGAATAAAAATAGTGTTACATTTTCTTTCCTATTCGAATGACTTTTCTTTCTTTTTGTTTTCTTATGGCATTTACTTGAGACACTAACATAAAAGATGTGAGTGGATGTGACTTAACTGGCTTATTCTTGACGATAAGAGAAAGGATTTGTTTTTTCACCATCTTGTTTGAGGTTATCTGTGAACTGTTGTATAAATATGCTTTGTCAAGTTGAATGTTTCTTTTACTTCTACTTTACTGAAGTCCAAGAATAAATACTGTATTTTGTCAAATGTTTATCCTGCATCTATGGAGATGATCATATTTTTTCCATTTAATTTTACATTATTTATTATAATGATTTATTGTTTAATGTTAAGCCAAGTTTCATGCTTGGCGTAAACCCTACTTGGTTATGAGATCTTACTCTGTTTTGTATGCTGTTGGATTTGATTTGATGATAAAAATTTGTCAATAATTCTTGCATAAATGCTCATGAGAAACACTTTTGCATTTTTTAAAGATTTTATTTATTTATTTGACAGGCAGTTACAGAGAGAGAGAGAGAGAGAGAGAGAGACAGACAGAAAGGTCTTCCTTCCATTGGTTCACTCCCCAAGTGGCCGCAACAGCTTGAGCTGCGCCGATCCGAAGCTAGGAGCCAGGTGCCTGGTCTCCCATGCGGGTACAAGGGCCCAAGCACTTGGGCCATTCTCCACTGCTTTCCCAGGCCACAGCAGAGAGCTGGATTAGAAGAGGAGCAACCGGGACTAGAATTGGCGCCCATATAGGATGTCGGCGCCACAGTCGGAGGATTAACCTAGTGTGCCATGGCACCGGCCCCACTATTGCATTTTTCTAACAAAATATTTTTCTGGATTTATATTTAGGATAAATCTGACCATAAAGAATGAGTTGAAAAATATTCACCTCTTCTATTTTCTTAAATAGTTTCAGTATGATTTGTATTCTTTGTTTTTGAAATAGTTGAATATTTGGTTGAATTAAACCATGAACTTGCCTGAGTATTCTCTCTGGGTAGGTTTTTATTTGTTTGTATTGCTTAGTTTTGTTTCCTTATAAATCCCATTGCTTTAATAGGTGTAAGGCCGCCAGCGCCGCCGTAGCTCAATAGGCAAATCCTCTGCCTGCAGCGCCAGCACACCAGGTTCTAGTCCCGGTTGGGACCCTGGATTCTGTCCCATTTGCCCCTCTTCCAGGCCAGCTCTCTGGTGTGGCCCAGGAGTGCAGTGGAGGATGGTCCAAGTGCTTGGGCCCTGCACCTGCATGGGAGATCAGGAGAAGCACCTGACTCCTGGCTTCAGATCAGCACGGTGCGCAGGCCACAGCAGCCATTGGGGGGTGAACCAATGGCAAAGGAAGACCTTTCTCTCTGTCTCTCTCTCTCACTGGCCACTCTGCCTGTCAAAAAACAAACAAACAAAAAAATAATAGGTGTAAGGCAATTCAGATTCTGTTTCTTCTCGAGCAAAATTTAGCAATTTTTGTCTTTCAAGAAAGCTTGCCATTTCATGTAAGTTTTGAAATCTATTGGCATAAAGTTGGTCTTCATACCTTCATACCCTGTTAGTATATTTATTTTTTTAAGATATATTTGAAAGGCGGACCTACTCAGAATTGTTGCATCCACTGGTTCCCAAATGGCTACACTGGCTGAGTCAGGCTGTTAGTATCTTTAATGAATAATGTTTTCTTTCTTATTTTTGGTATTGTTAATGTATGTCTCCTTTCTCTGTTTTCCTGGTGAAATTGGCTGGAATTTTATTATATTTGTCAACTTTTTCCAAACTCCAGATTTTTAAAAAACTGATATTCTGTATTTTTGTCTTTCACTAACTTCTGTTCTGATTATTTCCTTTCTTCAGCTTACTTTATGTTTAATTTCCTCTTCCTTTTTAGTTTCTTAAGTTACTTGCTGTGGGCAGACTCATAGAATGACAGATGTCCTAAACAGCACTCTGGCCTCAGAATCAGCCCTTCAGGCATTCGGATCCAGCTGAAAAGCCCATGAGAGTATTTCAGGCATGGAAAGCCAAGACACTCTGGAAAAACAAACAAACAAACAAACAAAAAACACCTAAATGAAAGATCTCCACGAGTGATACCCCAGTGGAAAGAATAAGTCATCGAAGAAGGAGGTACCTTTCTCTGAAGGGAGGAGAGAACTTCCACTTTGACTATGACCTTGTCTAAATATGATAAGAGTCGGTGAACTCAAAAGGCTTCCATAGCCTTGGCAACTCATGACTGGATCCTAGGGAGATTACTGATGCCATAAACAAGAGTGTCAAATTGTTAAGTCAACAACAGGACTCACTGTGCACTTACTCCTCATGAAAGATCTCTGTCCTTAATGTGCTGTACATTGTGATTTAATGCTATAACTAGTACTCAAACAGTGTATTTCACTTTGTGTTTCTATGTGGGTGCAAACTGTTGAAATCTTTACTTAATATATACTAAACTGATCTTCTGTATATAAGAGAAATGAAAATGAATCTTGATGTGAATGGAAGCGGAGAGGGAGCGGGAGAGGGGAGGGTTACGGGTGGGAGGGAAGTTATGGAGGGGAGCCATTGTAATCCATAAGCTGTACTTTGGAAATTCATATTCATTAATTACAAGTAAAAAAAAAGTTACTTGCTGTGGTCACTGATTTGAAACATTGCTTCTATCTCAACAGGGGTATGCTATCAGTATTCCATCCATAAGACTGACATGGTGGTATTTTTGTTTAGTTCAAAATAAGTTATATTTTTCTTTTTCTTTCTTCTTTTACCCATGTGCTAGCTAGAAATGTTGAATTTTCAAACATTTCAAATCAATTTTTAACAGATAAATTGGAAGAAGGAATGCTTAGCACCAGAGATCCACAACATTTACATTTTAGAATCTTTTGTCATTGTATTGTGATTGTACATGCTTAGCTTCCATATTTTAAAATTTCCTCCCTCCCTCCTTCCCCTCCTCCCTCATTCCCCCCTCCCTCTCTTCCTGCCTTCCTTCCCCTTCTTTTTATTGTTTCTTATATATAATTTACTTGGATTATTATACTTAATTTTGCTTGCACCCCTACACAGAATATGTTGCAGAAGTTCAGTTAGAGAAGTGGTTACTCATCATTTTTAAGCCATTTAAGTTATAACTATTTTATATAGACTTACAAAATTTAAATTGCTGAAAATAAACTGTTAATGCTATTTTAGTTGTTGCACTTAATCTTCTCATCTGCAGTGCCAGCATTTATCAGAGCCCTGTGCAGTACACAGAGAAGTACTCATCTGGAGCCATCCCTGAGAAGTGACAACCCAGGTTTGGTCTCATTCTAGTCCACTTCTTATTTTATCCTTATCTTCCTTCAAGTATATATGTTTTATATTTTTTAATTTATTTTCATTTTATTTGGAAGAGAGGGAGACAAAAGATATTTTCCATCCAATGGTTAACTCACCAAATGCCCAGAACAGCCAAGGCTGGGCCCATCCAAAGTCAGAATCTGTACCTCCCACTTGGGTAACAGACAGGAAGTGACACTGGGAGCTCCTTGTGAAACGTGCATCCCAAGTAGCAGCGTCAGATGCCTGTTGCTGTAACATTTTTTACCCCAACTTCCTCGGCATATTTAAAAAGATAAAAGTGCTTCGAATGCAACATTAAAATGTATGACTTATTTGTGTACAAGTCTTAAAGTAATTAATTGTCCTTTACTTTAACTGGTCACAATCAGATTACATAAAACCAATAAGAAAATTATGTAAAATCAGTATAATCATCTAAGTTAAGTTAGTCCCCAAGTCTCCTAAAGGAAACAAAATGAAATATACACTCTCATTAAAAACATCTTGATTCTGAAGGTAACTTATTAAATATTAATATTACTGGTGTAATTGCTTTCCAAACACATGTATTTTCCGTTTCTAACAGCAACATTTCTTTCACATCAGACTTTTGTTCAAATATCATAATGGACAGCCTACCAAAAGCTTAGGTAGCTGTAGGAATAGAAGTCAAGCAGTGAACCCCATACAGATGTTCCTGTCTTAAGAACTCGGAGAGCCGGCGCCACGGCTTACTAGGCTAATCCTCTGCCTAGCGGCACCGGCACACCGGGTTCTAGTCCCGGTCGGGGCACCGGATTCTGTCCCGGTTGCCCCTCTTCCAGGCCAGCTCTCTGCTGTGGCCCAGGAGTGCAGTGGAGGATGGCCCAAGTCCTTGGGCCCTGCACCCCATGGGAGACCAGGATAAGTACCTGGCTCCTGCCATCGGATCAGCGCGGTGCGCCGGCTGCTGCGGCCATTGGAGGGTGAACCAACGGCAAAGGAAGACCTTTCTCTCTGTCTCTCTCTCTCACTGGCCACTCTGCCTGTCAAAAAAAAAAAAAAAAAAAAAAAAAAACCTCGGAGAAAGAGAAGCCCATCACATAATTCCTTATAAGCCTCTCCCATTCCTCCCTCCTCTTAAATTCATCCTCATTTTTTTAAGAAATGCCCCTAGGGGATTTGTGGTGGTGTATCAGGTTAAAGCCCCGGCCTGCAGTGTCCACATCTCATACGAGTGCTGGATTGAGTCCCGGCTGCTCCACTTTCGATCCAGCTCTTTGCTGTGGCCTGGGAAAGCAGTGGAAGGTGACCAGAGTCCTTGGGCTCCTGCACCTGCGTGGGAGACCTGGAAGAAGCTCTGGGCTCCTGGCTTTGGATCAGCTTACCTCTGGTTGCTGCTGCCATCTGGGAAGTGAGCCAGCAGATTGAAGACCTCTCCCCACCCCCTCTGTGTGTGTGTGTGTGAGTGTGTATCTTCCTCTCTCTGTAACTCTGTCAAATAAATAAAATGAATCTTTAAAAAAAAGAAAAAAGAAAAATTCCGCCAGATCTCCTTCAGAACAGTCAGATAAGACTGAGCTTAAAAGTCATTTGGCTGGGGGACCAATGCTGTGGCACAATGGGTTAACACCCTGGCCTGAAGCGCCAGCATCCCATATGGTTGCCGGTTCTAGTCCCGGCTGCTCCACTTCCGAAGCAGCTCTCTGCTGTGGCCTGGGGGAAAGCAGTAGAAGATGGCCCAAGGATTTGGGCCCCTGCACCCATGTGGGAGACCCGGAAGAAGCTCTTGGCTCCTGGCTTTGGATCGGCACAGCTCTGGCTGTTGTGGCCATTTGGGGAGTAAATCATTGTATGGAAGACCTCTCTCTGCTTCTCCTTTCTCTGTGTTCTGTGTAACTCTTTCAAATAAATAAATAAATCTTAAAAAAGAAGTCATTAGGCTGGAATAACACGGGGCATCATATGCCCACTGGCCCTTGGGCAGGGATTTATTTGTGGTTCCAAATTCCAAGAGAACCCTCTACTTCATGCATGTAGACCAGCATCTCTTTCCTACAGTGTCTCCTCGTGAAACCTCAAGTGGCAACCTTGTCTCATTCATGTCAGGACAGCAATTCACATGACGGGAGAAAATTTCTGTCCATGAGACAATAAAGCCTTCCAAATTCTGTTGTTTTCATTTTACAGAATAAGGCTCATGTACTCCCCCAAGTTTTCATATTTTTCAAACATGTATTGATTTATTTGTGTTATTGGAAGGCAGAACGAGAGGGAGAGAGAGGAGAGAGAGATGGCTTCCGTTATTGGTTCACTCCAGAAATACCAACAACAATCAGAGCTGGGCCACAATGACACTAGCAGCTAGGAACTTCATCTGGGTCTCCCATATGGATGGCAAGGATTTAAGTACCTGAACCATGTCTGCTACCTCCCACAGTGTGTGTTAGCAGGAAGCTGGATTGGAAGTGGAGTAGCCGGAACCCCCATCAGGCACAGCAATGAGGGCATCACACACTGCATCTTAAGCTGCTGCCCCTCACCATCTTCCCCTCCAAGTTGTTCAGGGACTGCATGAGCTCACCACGTGTGGCACAGGTTTCTGACGCAGAGCTGGTGTCTTCTGGAAGGGTTTACATGCCAGGCTGTCCTTGGTAAACAAGTTGGTGTTGAGATGAGGAAGGAGAGGGAGCATGGGAGAGCAGGGGTTGCGAAGGGTGAATGACAGCACCTTGACCAGGGGACAGTTGCAGTAGATGAGACCTTCACTGTGTCGAGTTTCATAGCAGAAGTCTATGAGACGTGAAGATTATGGGCTTCTGTGACCACAACAGCTGGGGCTAGGCCAGGCCCAAGCCAGGAGCCCGGAGCTTCTTCGGTGTCTCTCAAGTGGATGCAGGGTTTCAAGCACTTGGACCATCTTCTGCTGTTCTCCCAGGCACATTAGCAGGGAGCTGGATTGGAAGTGGAACAACCAGGACTTGAACCAGTGCCCATTTGTGATGCCAGCATCAAAGGCAGCGGGTTTACTTACTACACCATAATACCACCCCCAAAAGGCGCCTTTTAATCAAAAGCTTTTCTTTGCTTTCCAAATATCCAAACAGGTTAGCAGATTTTAAACACTGGGCATATTTCAGTTCTTGTTTTTTAGTGATTTAAACATTTTTTTCTTTAACCCAGTGCTTGATAGCATGAAAGAGACACTTTTATGGGAAATTACAGTATCCCTTCCTACTATAAAGTCAGCTAAATTTCTAATCAGAATGATGGTCAGGAAAGCCTTAGACAGTTTTCTCATCCTAAACACAGGCTTTTGTTAACATCTGTTTCAATAGAATGGCAACAAAGTAAAACTGGCATCAAAGAATGGAGGCAAAACTCAATGCTAGGGCTTGCATTGCGGGGCAGAGGTCAAACCACAGACTGCAACACCGGCATCCCAGATTCCTGTCCACAGCTATTCCATTTCCAATCCAGCTTCCTGTTAATGGGTCTGGGAAAGCAGAAGATGACCCAAGTGCTTGGGCCTCTGTCACGTATGTGGGAGACCTAGATGGAGTTCCTGGATCCTGGCTTTGGCCTGGCCTAATCATGGCCATTGCAGCCATGTGAGGAATGGACCAGGGGATGGAAGATATCTCACTCTGTCTCTTCTCTTTCTCAAAGCTACAGAACTGACTGAAACACACACACACACACACACACACACACACACGTTTATGGGTGATTAATTATATAATATCTGTAGAAAATGTAATTAAAAGATAATTTTGGTGCAGAAAAATTTTTGACATCCATACAAAGTGCCTTCAAAACATTAATGGAAATGATTATTATACAGTAACTGGGCATAGATTTCAGTATTTTTAAAATATTTATTTTTAGGTGCTTGAACGGTAAAGCAACAGAGGAAGAGAGAGAGAGAATATCTTCCCTCCACTGGTTTACTCCCCAAACACCTGCAACAGACACAGCTGGGCCAGGCTTATAGCAGGAGCCAGGAACTCAGTCCACCTGTCTGGGGTGTCTGGCATGGACCCAAGCACTTGAGCCACCATCTGCTGTCTCCCAGAAAGTTGACCGAAGCAAAGGAGCTGGAACTTGAACTAGGGATTCAGTATCCCAACTGGCATCTTAACTAGCTGCAACACAACATCCACCCCAAAATTCAAAAAAATTTTTTTTGCATGAAACTAGACTGATTTAACTTCATTTTTATTAATTTTTGAAGTACTCTTGTATTTAACTATATATTCATAGGTTACAACAACTACTACAAGTTTCTTTAATTGATTTTAATTATGGAAGCATTATATATTTGATTGCAATCATTAATTTATTTTGTTTTTAAGGTTTTGTTTTTTTTTTTTTTCATTTATTTGAAAGAGAGTCAGACACAGAGAGACATAGAGGTTTGCAATTCACTGGTTGAAGTCAGGAGTCCAGCACTCAGTGCTCACCACTTGACCTAACTGAGTCATCATGGCTGCTTCCCAGGGTATGTATTAGCAAAAGTTAGAATGGAAGTGGAGCTGGGATTGGAACCCAGGAACTCCAGAATCGAATGCAAGTATCCCAAGCAGGGCCTTAACCATTGCTACAAAGCCCACCCCTGTAGACAGTATTTTAAAGTGTTCTTTTTTTCTTATAATCTTTCTCAGTTTGCATGTATTTTACTTACCATTAATATAGTAAAATCTATAAGACTTACGTTTTTATTTTCCCCCAAATTTCATAATTACATATCCTGAAAGGTAACATGAATTGGCTGACACAATAAATATGCTCTGGGTGCATATCAACGTATTATATTATAGATGGATAAACTATTGTGTATGAGGGCACAGAAAAAAAATGTGGAAAATGGAATGAAAAGACACATTCAGTTTGGTGAAATTCTTTTACAAAAAATCTACTTTTTTGATTTTCATAATAGGTGTTTTCTGTGAATGTTTTGAAGGTGTCTCATATATGTCAATTCAGATATTCATGCATTAAATACATCCATCCTGTGAAAAGTCAGCTTCCTCCCTGGCCACCCTCTCACGAATCTGGCTCTAGGACTCACGTGTGAGCACAGCGAACATTTATGTAAACTCAGTTACTCCTCTGCCTGGGAACCTGTTCTGTGGCTGCACATTCGCAGTGTTCTCCCAGCCATCCCTGCTCCTGGGAGACTTTCAAAAGCATAATCAGGAACCCAATCAACTACAATGGGATTAACGTTTTTATTATAATGATGTGCTAAATGGAGACATCTAATTGTATCCTCCTGGCTAGTCACATTTATTAGTTAAGAAATCTCTCATAAACTCTATTCATAATAGCTTCCTCATGTCTTAGAAAAATCAATGTTAATTTTGCTTCTCAAGGAAACAATTAAGGTGCTGGAAGAAAATAATCCCCGACTTTTTCTTTGGAGGCTTAGAAAATCATCGTGGGCTCTCTCCTGAATGTAAAACAGCATCCTTACACTGTCAGATGGCTTCCACCTACTGAGCAGGATCACAAGTGTGTCTCACCAAGGAGCAACACCCTCCTGCACACTACTGCTACCTACTACTGACTGAGCAGAGTCACATGCATGTATCATTAAGGCCAAACACGGAGAGAAAGGTATTATTACTTCCATTGTCCTGGTGGTTACACTGAAATGTGGGGAGGGTCACATGAGAACTCATGAATAACAAGTTGGTGCTGGGGGCATGGGTCCTACTTGGATTCTCCATAGACTGCTGGCCTTGCTGTGATTATGGGAACCTCCTTGCCATTATGGGAACTGCCTTCCCTTCTACACCTGCATTTATTTGACATTTTTCCCTTTGAAAGCCATTTTTCCCTTTGCAAAGTATGCCAAAGAAGTCAAAATCAGCTACATATTCAAATGATATCTGTATATGCAGATTAGTGTAACAAAAGATGCAGCTAATTTTTTTTTTTTTTGGCAGGTAGAGTGGACAGTGAGAGAGAGAGACAGAGAGAAAGGTCTTCCTTTGCCGTTGGTTCACCCTCCAATGGCCGCTGTGGCCAGCGCACCGCGCTGATCCGATGGCAGGAGCCAAGTGCTCATCCTGGTCTCCCACTCCCGGGCCACAGCAGAGAGCTGGCCTGGAAGAGGGGCAACCAGGACAGAATCTGGCACCCCGACCGGGACTAGAACCTGGTGTGCCGGCGCCGCTAGGCGGAGGATTAGCCTAGTGAGCCACAGTGCCGGCCTCAGCAGCTAATTAATAAGTAAGGAATTTCAATTGGATCTTCACAGAACATTGTGATATGGGGCCAGTGCTGCGCCTTGGAGAGTAAAGCCGCCACCTGAGGTGCTAGCATCCCACATGGGCACCAGTTTGAGTCCCAGCTGATCCATTTCCTACCCAGCTCCCTGCTAATGTTCCTGGGAAAGAAGTAGAAGATGGACCAAGTGCTTGGGCCCCAGAATCCAAGTGGCATACCTGGAGGCAGCTCTTGGCTCCTGGCTTCAGTCTGGCCCAGCCCTGGCCATTTGTGGACATTTGGGGAATAAACCAGCAGATGGGACACTTTGTCTCTTCCTATCTAACTCTGCCTTTCAAATAAATAAAATGAATATTTTAAAAAGTTAGATAGTAGAAAATAGAAAGCTTGTATAAGTTATTTGAAGATGCTAAAAGGCATCTCATCATAAACCCACAACTGGTACCATGTCATTTAACTTATTTTATTCATGGCAGCTTGTCAAATTATCAGAAATAAGTTTCAATAAGCATGAGAAATTGTGAAATAATTTATCAGCAGAGTAAGCAGGATGATGAGTTGACGTTCCTAATCTAATGCACGAGACTCCAACATTTATTATTTACATTTCAATTACATATTAGACCACTAAAGTGACTGTGTCTTAAAAACTCAATTATGAGTGCATTAAGAGATTATTCAATAGAAATAATAAATAAATATTAAAAGTATTAAGTATCCTCAAACAAGACTCCTTAGAGTGTATTTACTTTCTTTTCTCCTATGGGGCCATAGTTTCATGAAACATTTGTCCGATTTCTCCTTTCAATGACTGTCCATATGCATATTAAGACGTTAATTGACAAATCTTAAAGCATATGCTCAAAAAATCACAGCCCCTAAAAACCCCTAAAACATACATCAAAGTGATTCTCCTGTTAAGACAAGATTGCAGTATTCCAGCCACATGCAGAAGTGCTAATGCTCACCCCCCACTGCATCCTCCAGCATATTCATGTAACACTATGGTGTTCTAACAGGAGAAATGAAAGACAGACGGTGGAGGAGTCACAGACCATCAGCTGTGCCTTTGGTGCTGGAAGAGACTTCCACTCTGCTGTGATGCAAGGTTTCCCCGCCCCTTCTACATTTGCAAGGAGCTGGAAGCATCTGCTGGCTGACACGTGGCTGCTGTGAGTGGGTAGACCTGTAGGCAACAGGTAAGTTATAAGCATGCAATTCCAGTTAATTGTCATGCATGAGGCATGGAAGTCTCAGGATAAAGCAAACATGTGCTGTTAAAAGTGAAGACAGAACTGGGCTGGCACTGTGGTGTAATAGAATAGTCTCTGCCTGCAGTGCCAGCATCCCATATGGGCAGCCGGTTTGTGTCCTGGATGCTTCTTTTCCCATCCAGCTCTCTACTTATGGCCTGGGAAAGCAGTAGAAGATGGCTTAAGGACTTGGGCCCCTGATCCCATGTGGGATTCCCCAGGGAGTCTCGTGGCTCCTGGCTTTGGATTGGTCCAGCTTCAGGCATTGCGGCCATTTGTGGAGTGAACCAGAGAATGGAAGACCTCTCTCTGTCTCCCCCTCTCTCTGTAACTCTACCTCACAAATAAATAAATATTTAAAAAAAATAAGACAGCATTCATTCAGTAATGATTACATTTGTCATTGTCACCTGGTAATGTCTATGTAGTATGATAGGCTCCCACAAGGGTACAAAAGTACATGGGAGGCAGAATTAAAAGCTGAACTTATTTTGGGGGCCAATGTTGTGGTGTAGCAAGTAAAGCTGTCTCCTGCGACACCAGCGTCCCATATGGGCTCCAGTTCATATCTTAGCTGCTGCACTTCTGACCCAGCTCCCTGCTAATGGCCTGGAAAAAACAGCAAAGGATGGCCCTAGTGATTGGGTCCCTTCCATCCATGTGGGAGACTTGGATGGAGGTCCTGGCTCTTGGCTACGGCCTGGCCCAGCACTAGGTGTTGTGGCCATCTGGGGAGTGAACCAGTGGATGGAAGATTCTTCCTCTCTCTCTCTCGTCTCCCCCTCTGTCTCTGTTAAGTCTGAGTTTTAAAGAAATAAGTAACTTCTTTTTTTTAAATAAAGTTATGCTTATTTAGGTACAAAAATTCATGAAACCAATGCAAAGGCATGGTCTTCAAAAACAGCCATAGAAAGTGAATGTTAGGGAAAACCATTTCTAAACTTTTCAAAGCTTAATGTTTTTTGAGATAACAAATTTCAATTTACATTATAGTCAAAGGCTTAATGGCTCTACTACATAAAAAAGCTCAACAATTAAAAAGTAAATAGACGATAGTGCATTGAGGAAAAAAGGCCAGGGCTATAAACAATCAGATGAAAAGTTGTTCAACCTCACTCATACCATGTAAAGTTTTAAAATAGTCACAACATCATTAAAACTAAAGTGGTATGTAACTCCTTCCAATTTGACAAAGATTTAAAACAGATTGACAAGACACTGTATTTGCAGCAAAACTGATACACACAGGCAACTCTTTCTGGTTTCAGTTTTGAATTTTTTTTTTCAATTTTAGCCCCCACATGCAAGACAGAACATGTGGTATTTGTCTTTCCCTGCCTGACTTATTTCACTCAACATGATGTCCTCAAAATAGCTTACACCAAAACAAATATGTGTGAATTCCATTTTTCCATGAGCCTTTGGAAGCACCCTGTTGGATGTTGTATGCTAGCCCTGCTCATCTTCTCCAGGCTTGGGATGCGCAGGACACACTCTTCCAGGACGACAGCCCTGGAGCCCCGAGATTCTGAGCATCCCCTGGGGACAGGCTGTGCTGACCAGCAGGGGAAAGGGGCAAGTGTCTCTCTCTCTCACTGTCTAACTCTGCCTGTCAAAAAAAAAAAAAAAAAAAAAAAAAAAAAAAAAAGAGAGAGAGAGAGAAGATTATGGTTCCTTTGCCTTCACAGTTCCCCATGGGGTCAGGCTGCAGGATGACTCAGTTCGTTTCTTCCTCTACCCTCTGCTTCAGTGACTTCCACTCAGCTTTCCCTGGGAGCATGCCCCTGTCTTACATAATCTGGGTGGGAATCCCTGTCCCCGGCTCTGCTTCAAGGGAACTTGTCCTTTGTGGCTGCTGCAGGGCCACTGATCTTCATGATGGCAGGTGCACAGTATCTGTGAGTCTGCAGAGTTCACACAAACACCAGTTCCTGAACAAATTCTGGATTGTATTTCATAATAAACATACACTCAAGAATTGCTGAGAGATCCTAAATGTTCTTATCGTAAAAAGTGAGGTGATTGATATGTTAATTAACCTGCTATAGCCGCTGTAAAATATATATGTGTATACACATATGCAAACATCATGTTGTGCAAATGATAAATGTATCTTTTATTTGTCAATTTAAAAATTAAAAAAGTTTATGTATATTCCAAAGATGCTTGGGTCAAGTGCAACTAGCAGGTAGAATTGCCTGTAGTGTCCACTGCTGGAGGATGCTTGCTGGACACTTACCTTTCCTCCTGGTTCTGAGTTATGCCTCTCGTCTTACTGGTGGATTTCATGCAGGGCTGATGAATATGCTTGTTGCTCACCTCTGGGAAACACTGTCCAAATACTGCCACTGTGTGTGACTGCTGACAGTTCCAGGTTCCCTCACAATTGCTGCTTGAACAGAACTTTCAAGAACAATACGGCTCTGTTTTTCAAAAATCTAGATTTTCAAATTTCTGGTCCTGTTGAAATATTGAGAGGATAGAATATTAAAGGCATCAGGTTTAAACTCTTAACTCCACTGGCTCTATTTTTTTTTTTTATTTTGGGGGTGAGCATTATGTTGCAGTGGCTTAAACCACGGCTTGGGACACCAGCATCCTATATGTGAGTGTTGGCTCAAGTCCTGCCTACTTATGTTCCAGCCCCCAAATAACGTATCTGGGAGGCAACAGATGATGGTGTAGCAGGTAAAGTCGCCGCCTGCAGGGCCAGCATCCTGTATGGGCACCAGTTCGAGTCCTGGCTGCTCCACTTCCAATCCAGCCCTCTCTTTGTCCTGAGAAAGCAGCAGAAGATGGTCCAAGTGCTTGGGACCCCTGCATCCATGTGGGAGACCCAGAAGAAGCTTCTGGCTTCTGCCTTCAGATTAGCCCAGTCCCAGCCATTGTGGCCATCTGGGGGGTGAACCAGCAGATAGAAGACCTCTCTGTCTACCTCTGCCTCTCTGTAACTCTGCCTTTCAAATAAATAAATAAATAATTTAAAAATGCATACATAAATAACTCTTAAAATAATAAAATGTATCACTTCCAGGGGAAAAGCTCTACCCATGTGGTTGTGCACAGCTTTAACAGCTATCTTACTTTCAAAAACCATCCGCAGCCTCCAAGCACAGTCTTTTTCTGACAAGGACAGGGGGTCTTTTAGCTGCCAAGGTTTCGCCTGAGTCAATTTTAATTAAGCAGCCAGGGCAGAGGCTTATCTTGTTTCTGCCCATCTCAGTGATATTAATGGATGTCTGCTGGAGGCTGAAGACATTTTGTTCAGGGACATCTGGTCTCCCAGTGGTGGAGCTGGACCCCAATACCAGTCAGTGTAGTGAGAGAGCATCCTCAGGACTCAAACCCTTTTTGTCCTGCCAAAGCTTTATGGGGAGCAGAGACTGCAGCAGGATGCTATGTGATATGTCACCTAGATGGAATGGCAAATGGCAGTTAACTGGCCTCTGTGTATGGGGAGGTTCTCTGCTGGAAGTTACATGCTGGCTGTGTAGTCTCTCCTGGGTGCCTGCCATGCAGTCCCCTCCAGCGTGCTTTGTCTTCCAAAGGAGTGGAGGAGCTGGGAACCCACATCCGCAGAGCTTGCTCCCTTCAGGGTGGGACCACAAACAATAACACCAAGAAGCAGAAGAAAGCATCTTTGTTTCTTTCCAGTGAGGGTCAGCTGCTCCCATGCTGGAGCGAGTGAGTGATACAGCAGCCTTCTCCTCAGAGTCCACTCCTGTTCAAGGGCACCCGTGGCTTCCTGAGAGCAATGCAGGGCATTTAGGAGACTGTGCGCCCTGCCTTGCTGACTTGAGGTAAGGAGATGTAACCAGGGGAAACAGGTGCATGCTGCAGGCTTCAGTAAGTCGAGGGCCTGAGATACTTAATCTGAGCTCACACTGAATTAAAATTCCCGTCGTCTGTCACAGTGTCTTTCCCAGGGCGCACCAGCACTCAGCTGCAATTTTTGCTGTCTCATTAATCCTCTCTGCTCTCACCCTTCATTTCCTCTTGGATAGGACTGGAGTGGAGCCGCCCCCGGATTCTTGGGCACTTACCTATGCACCAATTAGCAGCAATTCCTGAGCATTTGGGAGTATCTAGAGGAGAACAAAAAGCTGTAGAGGAAAATAGAAAGCTGATGTTTCCAGTGTGCATTCAGGCTGTCATTTCCAGTTTCCACTAACAGGTGCCATAACAGAGCAGAGTCATGGAGCCCTCTGCTGACACCTGGTGGAGAAGGAAAATACAACCTCAGCCACAGTTTTTAACGAAGTTAATTGAGTGCACTTTTTGCTTTGAAACAAAGTAGTTTCCTCTGAAATTAAAAGTTGATGGAATTAACAAGCACCCCAGGCAGCAATGCATGCACACATTTCTTCTTCTGTGTTGGTGTATTTCTTTGCCATTGCAGACTAAATCTTTTTTTTAAATGTTTTAAATTTTTGAGATAACATTTTAAATTTACGTTTTAGTCAAAAGGCCTAACGCACCACCTAATAAAGAGTTCAACAAGTAAGAAGTAAAAAGGCCTCAGTTCAGTGGGAATATAGGCAAGGGCTATCACCACTAACCCTCTTCTGATTTACAAAGCTGACGTGTCCACCCTGATGTGGTGCTGTGAATATTGGAGACTACGTACGGAAAGTATATGGTTCAACCCCAAATCACCTCTGCTTTCTGCCCACCAGCACAAAATGCTCTCAGGTCTTCCTCTCTTTTTGCAAACCCAACAGAGGGGCCATCTCTGCCTATGGCTTTATCCTCCTCCCTCTATTCTCCTCTCTCCCCTGCTATCAACACTTATTTCTGGCTTCTACCCACACCTCCAAACCTACAACATTTACAAATAAAATAACCGCCATCAGTCAACAGTAGCAGCACCTGCCAGGTCATCCACCCTCCCTCCTCTCCCCTCCCCTCTTCCCCTTCCCTTCCATTCCCATCCTCTATTCCTCTTGCCCACCCCTCCCCTCCCATGCCACCTTCCCCTTCCCTATCCTCCTTTGCCTTTCCCTCCCTCCCCTCTCTCTCCCTCTCCCATTATCACCAATCTTCTTCTTCTTCTTCTTCTTCTTTTTTTTTTTT
The DNA here is from genome assembly GCF_051225735.1 of Oryctolagus cuniculus. Lineage (NCBI taxonomy): Eukaryota > Metazoa > Chordata > Mammalia > Lagomorpha > Leporidae > Oryctolagus > Oryctolagus cuniculus. The sequence continues at coordinate 41,024,036 of NC_142882.1, forward strand.
TTTTTTTGACAGGCAGAGTGGACAGAGAGAGAGAGAGAGAGAGAGAGAGAGAAAGGTCTTCCTTTGCCGTTGGTTCACCCTCCAATGGCCGATGTGGCTGGTGCGCTGATCCGAAGCCAGGAGCCAGGTGCTTATCCTGGTCTCCCATGCGGGTGCAGGGCCAAGGACTTGGGCCATCCTCCACTGCACTCCTGGGCCACTGCAGAGAGCTGGCCTGGAAGAGGGGCAACCAGGACAGAATCCGGAGCCCCGACCGGGACTAGAACCCAGTGTTGCTGTGCCGTAGGTGGAGGATTAGCCTAGTGAGCCATGGCGCCGGCCTCACCAATCTTAACAAGACTTGCACTGACTTTCTCCACTCCCTCCACGCAGATGGGCTCAATTCCCACTAGTCCTCCTTTGAAAGGTAGCCTCTTCAGAAACTGCTGTGATGGCCAAGGGTTTTGTGGTCAGGTGGACACTCCCCGGACGCGTTTCGAAGTGACACAAGTCACTGGGCAATATTTGCAGCTCTCACCAACTTCCTCACTCTCCGACATTCTCCTGAGCCCCTGGAAGCCACACTGTTCTGTCTTTACACCTGTGGCCCTCCGTGCTCAGCCTCAGCCCTCCTCCCCTGTTCGCTTTCCTCCACACAACACTTAGATGATTTTTGTTCCTCGGGATGTTTGCTCCATGTGTTCCCCTTGCTAAACCCATCGCAATTCAGGGCCCTAGTTGTTAGCAACAAATGCTGGTAAGCTCAGCTTCCAATTTCCTGTGTTGGTTTCCTTGTTTATACCCAAGTCCCATTCTCTCACCCAATTATTCAACAACAATGTCAATTTCCACCTCCCAGTCAGTTAATGAGCCCTTGTTTGCTCCACAATAGCAGCATTTAGATTCCAATATTGTGGTAATGTCTGCAAGCAATACTTTGTTTTAATATAATATATGTATATAATACAATGTTTTAATATAATGTTTCTTTTAATTTAAATCACATTCTTTGCATTACCATAACTTCTTGCATTTAATTCAAACATTAAAAAGGAATATTGAATACAATGCGGAGGTTCATTTGCTTTTCCACTTTTAGAAACATATACAATAAAGTGCACACATACTCACCTACGGATACACAGCCTCTCACCTCTCCTCAATCATGAAACATTTACAGATGGGAATTTGGCACATTAATTAAGATTCTGCTTGGGAAGGCTGTATACCATAAAGGAGAATCTGGGTTCAAATCTTGTCTCCACTCCTGATTCTGGTTTTCTGCTAATGCTCACATGCTCACTGTGGGAGGTGGTGGTGATGGTTCAAGTACTTGGGTCCCTGCCACCATGTGGGGGACATGGATTGAGTTCCAGGCTCCTGACTTTAGTTGGGCCCACCTCAGGATATTGACTGCATTTGTGGAGTGAACCAGGGAATGGGAGATCTCTCTCTCTTTCTCCTTGGCTTTTTCTTTCCCTCTGCCTTTCAAATAATAAAATTTAATTATTGAAAATTTTAAAATCATTTCTACTTACCACCTACTGTTTGTACTTGAGGTTTGGTGGTGGGCAACATAAATGAGGCCCTTTCTCTCCTTCTTGCCTTCCAGGTTTACATCCCAGATGGATGGGAAACAGGAATTTGAAAGCAGTCTGCCAGCCTTAACTGCTTTGAAGAACTAAAACAACATGGTCAGAGAGACGTGAAGTGTGTAGGAAGGCTTTTCTAGACATTTCTAAGAAGAAATATTTTTTGCTATCAGTTAAGTCACAAGAAGGCATCGGGGGTTAGCTTTTGTAAATATCCAAGACAAGCTATTTGTAAAGAAAACAGAAGTTATTTTTTTAAAAGATTTTACTGGCCGGCGCCGTGACTCAGGCTAATCCTCAGCCTGCGGTGCCAGCACCCCGGGTTCTAGCCTCGGTCAGGTGCTGAATTCTGTCCCGGTTGCTCTTCCAGTCCAGCTCTCTGCTGTGGCCCGGGAGTGCAGTGGAGGATGGCCCAAGTGCTTGGGCCCTGCACCCACATGGGAGACCAAAAGAAGCACCTGACTCCTGGCTTCGGATCAGCACGGTGTGCTGGCCACAGCGGCCATTGGGGGGTGAACCAATGGCAAAGGAAGACCTTTCTCTTTTTCTTTCTCTCTCTCACTGTCCACTCTGCCTGTCAAAAAAAAAAAAAAAAAATTGCCACTGCCACCAAATCTCTCCTCTCCTGGGGTTAACTTTTAGTTTGCGTACTGAAAAAGTGACAATTATTTTCACTCAGGTTTTTAAATGGAATTGCCCCATTTTCCAGTGTTCTGGGAGAGAAGTCTTATGTAAGCCTGGCTTTTGTTCTTTTGCAAATAACGTTCACTCTCGCTTGTTCACACCTCTGCGGCTTTCCCCACATTCCCTCCTCTTTCACAGGGATCCATCCAGCTGTGAATTTGTTGCTAAGATTCATCTGGTCAGACAGTCAGTCTGGTGACATATCTCTTCAGCTGTAAGAAAGTTCTGACTCACTCCTGGGAATTTACCCAAAGGAAGTAATCAATGTACGAAAGTGTTACCTATACCCCTATGTTTATAGTAGTTCAACTCAGTATAGCTCAGATAGGGAATCAAGGTGTCCATCAACTAGGTAAAGAAATTGTGGTGTATATTTATGTGTGTGTGTGTGTGATGGAAAACTACTCTTTTTGTAAAAGAAAGAAATCCTCTCTTTCACAACAAAATGGATGCAAATGAGACCATTTTGCTTAGTGAAGTAAGCCAGCCCCCAAAACGACAAATATCCTATGTGTTCCCTGATTTGTGGTAATTAATATACAGAATACAGGCTGGTGCTGTGGCTCACTTGGTTAATCCTCCGCCTGTGGTGCAGGCATCCCATATGGGCACCGGGTTCTAGTCCTGGTTGCTCCTCTTCCAGTTCAGCTCTCTGCTGTGGCCCAGGAGTGCAGTGGAGGATGGCCCAGGTGCTTGGGCTCCTGCGCCCGCATGGGAGACCAGGAGGAAGCACCTGGCTTCTGGCTTCGGATAGGCACAGCACTGGCCAGGCCATTTGGGGAGTGAACCAATGGAAGGAAGACCTTTCTCTCTGTCTCTCTCTCTCTCACTGTCTATAACTCTACCTGTCAAATAAAAAAAACATATACAGAATACAAAAAACAGAATGTATATGAGTGAAATTGACATTTGTGATTTGATTATTGTTTACAACCCTTGTCTATGCTCTTGAGGACCAGTGATTTTTCTGCTTGCTACTTGTTGAATTCCGTATTTAGTGGGCAGTTGTTTGTGACTATGAAGCAAACTGAAAGTATCTCATTTTAAAAGTTAAAAGAAAAATAAGGAAGAGGACAGATGGAGGGGGTAGGATGGGAAGTATCATTGTGCTCTTAAATCTGTATATATGAAATATACATAATTTGTTCCCTTTATATATATTTTAAAACATAAAAAACCTTCTAATATTTCTTTTTTAAATATTTATTTTGTTTATTTGAAAGAGCTACAGAGAGAGATAGAGACACAGAGAGAGGTCTTCCATCTGCTGGTTCACTCCCCACATGGCCACAACAGCCGGAGCTTTGCCAATCTGAAGCCAGGAGCTTCTTCTGGGTCTCCCATGTGGGTACAGGGGCCCAAGTACTTGGCCCATCCTCTACTGCTTTCCCAGACCATGGCAGAGAGCTGGAATCAGAAGTGGAGCAGCCAGGACTCGAACTGGCAACCATATGGGATGCCAACGCTCTAGGCCATGGCTTTAAACCACTGCACCACAGCACTAGCCCCCCCCCCCTTCTAATATTTCTAATATTTCTAAATGGGTGTTGGGAATTTGAATCCATTGTCCAAGTGCTCCAGCGTTTGTCCATCGCTTCTCCCCATTTGCAGGGTACACGCTTGGGAGAATTCTTGAAACCGTGAAGTTGAGCCCACGTGGCTTTCATCCATCAGCCTTCCCATTGCACACTTGCATTAGTGGCTCCAGGAACTCCCCATGCACTCTGGTGTTAGAGCATTTTCTCAAGGTTTTCCCTGTGGGGTAGACCCTACATCAGTTACTCTCAGTGCCCATGTAGGGGATGTTACTCTTAGGTGAGCTCATTTTTAAGAATTCCTTAAAATTTTCGATTTGCCCATGGCGTTTTTTCCTGCTTGTGATGTCATCTATTTATGACTTCATGTGTGTAAGGTGCAGTGGAGAGCATCATGTGTTAAATAGAAGACTACAAAATGCCAATCCAAAGCATGATGAGACATCACCAGTTGGATCGGTTATTATCGACAGGCAAAAGACAATATGTGCTGGCGAGGATGCAGAGAAAAGGGAATCCAAGCACGCGGTTAACAAGACTGAATTGGCAGTCACTGCAGAAATCAGTATAAAGTTTCCTCCAAAAATTAAAAATAGGGGTGGAAGTGCAGGCTGGCAGTCAAGACACTAGGGCACCTGTGTCCCAGATCAGAGTGCCTGCGTTTGTTGGCTCCAGCTTCCTTCTAGTGTGGACCCTGCCATCAACAGCTGATGGCTCATATAGCTGTGTTCCTGCCAAACATGTGAGAGACCTGGACTCCATCTTTGGTTTGGTCCAGTCCCAGCTGTTGTAGGCATATGAGGACTGAACTGATCTTTCTCTGTCTCTCTCTCAGTCTGTATATCATAAAATAAATAACATCTTTTTAAAATTTAGAAATAAACCTGCCATGTGAACCAGAAGTTCTACTACTCAGTTTATATCCAAAGAAAACGGACTCAGTCTGCCCATGAGCCAAATGCACACCTGTGTTTATTGCAGCTCCAAGCACAATAGCCAAAACACGGAAACACCTGAGTGTTCATCACCTGATGAACGGATAACAATATGTGGTACATAAACACAATGAACTGCTACTCACCCATAACAGAATGAAATCCTGGTACCACAGCTGTGGTGTAGCAGGTAAACCTGCTACCTGCAGTGCCAGCCTCCCATATAGGAGCCAATTCGAGTCCCAGCTTCTCCACTTATGATCCAGCTCTCTGCTATGGCCTGAGACAGCAATGGAAAATGGCCCAGGTCCTTGGGCCTCTGCACCCACGTAGGAGACCCAGAAGAAGCTCCTGGCTGCTGGCTTCAGATAAGTGCAGCTCTGGCCATTGAAGCCATCTGGATAGTGAACCAGCAGATGGAAGCCCCCTCTCTCTCTTTCCGTCTATCTCTCTCTTTCTTCCTCTGCCTCTCTGTAACTCTGCCTTTCAAATAAACAAATAAATTTTTTTTTTTTTGACAGGCAGAGTGGACAGTGAGAGAGAGAGACAGAGAGAAAGGTCTTCCTTTGCCGTTGGTTCACCCTCCAATGGCCGCCGCAGCCGGCGCGCTGCGGCCGGCGCACCGCGCTGATCCGATGGCAGGAACCAGGAGCCAGGTGCTTTTCCTGGTCTCCCATGGGGTGCAGGGCCCAAGCACCTGGGCCATCCTCCACTGCACTCCCTGGCCACAGCAGAGGGCTGGCCTGGAAGAGGGGCAACCGGGACAGAATCCGGCGCCCCAACCGGGACTAGAACCCGGTGTGCCGGCGCCGCTAGGCAGAGGATTAGCCTAGTGAGCCGCGGCGCCGGCCAACAAATAAATATTTTAAAAAATGAAACCCTGTCATTTGCTACGATATGAATGAAAATGGAGGTCGTTATGTGAAATAAACCAAGTACAGAAAATTAAGTACTCACTGCATGATCTCGCTCACATGTGTAGTCTAAAGAGGCCGATCTCATAAAAATTAGCAGTAGAGTGGTGTTTACCAGAGGCTGGGAGAGTACAGGGGAGAGAAGTTTGAGGAAAGGTTGATTATCAGGTACTAAGTGAGGGGGAAACGAGAGGTAGAAGTTCCAAGTATTTTTGCACAGTAAGGTGACTATTAACGATGTTAATGTACTATATACTTTCTAAAAAACATAAGCTAGGAAAAAGCATGTTTTAATGATTTACCATAAAAAATGATAAATGTTTGAGGAAACAGATGTTTACCTTGAATTAAACAATGTTTCCAATGTATATCCATGTACCCCATAAATGAGTGCAATTTTTACATATCGGTTAAAAAAAGAAAATGCCTACCTAGATTTCTCTTGATTTTTTCCTCTTGTTCTGCATAGAAATCAAGCACTCCACAATAGCAATAAATGTGTTGTGGTTTATTATGGCAAAACCCATGTCCCTTTCCTGATGTAATTTAGGGTTGAACACAGTAAATACCATAATAATCAAAATATTAGCTGTTGATAAAATAAACATACTCATGTCCATCATTAGTATGTTGTCATTAATGAAATGAATATTATGAAATTTCAAAATTGTGAAATTTCAATGCATTCAGCATCTCGATGAGTTTACGATGCATAGTAGTCACCTTGTCTTGCTATGTTGTTGTTCCTAAGGGATTTTATTTGGCTTCCGTCTCTTTATTCTTTCGCCTAAAGGCTACATAAATAATCCATCAGTCCTGGGGCCCTGAAGTTGAACAATGGCAGCCTGTGGCTGTCTGAGGTGAATCAGTCCTGGCAGAGTCCAGGATGCATTCTAACCAGGGGAGATTGTCAGGTAAGTTCCCTCTATCAGGGGTGCGTTGGGAAACCCTTCCATTAGCAAAGGTGATGTCACACTTACACAGGAGGTGATGGCTATTCAAGCATTATGATCCTTAAAAATACAGATATGTGAAATATTTGTTTAACTCTTTGTTTAGAAAGAATTGAAGATGGCTTGGAAAACATCAGTACATGAAGAGTCATTGGCAGTAGCGAAGAAAACACCAGTAGAACATTGAATGCAGGTGCACAGAATAAAAGCAGGGATCAGGCATGCACAGAAGGGACCAGAAGTGGGCTTCTGAGGAACTCCCATGGTGAATAGATCCAGTTCCCTCTCAACCCAGCATACAGCTACTAAGGAGAGAGTCTAAACACCGGAACACTTGTTTCCACAGAGGAGAGGCTGGAAGCAAACAGGTTCTCCCACTTTCCTCAGGGTCGGTGTGGGGTTTGTCAGCGTGGGGCCTCCTTTGAGGAAGGAGCTAAAAGATGAGTGTGCGATCTCAGGAGACCTCAGGATGTGCTCCTCCGTGGCCCCTTGTCTCTGAAACCTGCCCTGGCCTCCAGAGTGCACTGAAGGTCCCCTGTGGAGGCTGCCTCGTGTCTCTGAGTCCCTCGAGTGTGGCCTCAGCTCAAGGGCCAGGAGCTTGTTCCAGGTCCAGCTGACTGATCAGCCCCCTCTTCTGACCACAAGGAGCCCCGAGTCACCGCCACTCTCCAGAAAAACAAACTTCCTCTCTAAATGGAAGTATCTCTGTCAACTTTGCACAGCAATCGGTGTACCAAATACATACGTTTAAAAATATTCCAGGATTCTATAAAGATTTGGGTACTAAAGCCCAAATAATATAATAGCAGCTTATTCCATTTTAACTGCACTCATATGAAATCTTTGCATGAACCTTGAAAAAAACTGACATGCTCTGAGCCCAAATTTCTTCTCTTGAAAATACGTTTGTATTTCCTAGGGACAAAGAAGCAACAGTGACACCAAGCACCTCGGATGAAACGACATAAAGCTGGGGGGTGGAACTCAGCTCAGTGGTTAAGATGCCACTTGGGACACTGAATCCTTTTTCAGAGTGCCTGGGTTCAAGTCCTGGTTCAGCTGCCAATTCAGCTTCCTGCTGCTGCGCATGCTGAGAGGTGGCAGGCGATGGCTCAAGTACTTGGATCCCTGCTACTCGAGCAGGAGAAATGGGTTGTGTTCCTGGCTGACACTTGAGGGTGTTTGAGGAATGAACCAATGAGTTGAGGTGCTCTGTCTTTCCATCTGTCCATTAATAAATAAAGGGAAATTAATTTTAAAAGGAAGACATGAGTGCAAAAAGTTATTCAAAATTAAGAATTTCTGATATTAGAAGTAATGTTTAACATTTTAAAAATATTTATTTATTTGAAGGGCAGAGTTACAGAGCAGTAGAGAGAGAGAGAGAGAGAGAGAAAAGTCTTGCATCAGCTGGTTCACTCCCCAAATGGCCCCAGTGGCCAGAACTGGGCTGATCTGAAGCCAGGAGCCAGGAGCTTCTTCCAGGTCTCCCACATGGGTGCAGGGACCCAAGGACTTGAGCCATCTTCTACTGCTTCCCCAGGCCATAGCAGAGAGCTGGATCAGAAGTGGAGCAGCCAGGACTCCAATCTGCACCCATTTGGGATGCCAGCGCTGCAGCCGGCAGCTTTACTCACTGCATCACAGTGCTGGCCCCGAACATTTTTTTTTTTAAAGGTAAAATCAAGCCAGTCTCTACTTTTGTCAGCTATTAATTACATACAAAATTCAGGGACAGAGTAATTTTATGGGTAATTTATTTGGTAATAGTTTATACAAATCGTCTAGAAATGATCTTCTATGCTTTCTTCAATCTAGATGTTGACAGTTCTTTCCATGTCTACTGATTTATCAAATATATTTTCTTTCTCTCTTTCAATTCAATTAAACATTTTAAAATTTATTCTTATTTTATTTAAAAGGCAGAGAGACAGAGACAGAGGCAAAGACACAGAGAGATCTTCCATTTTCTGGTTCATTCTCCAAGTGTTGGCAAGAACAGGGGCTCAGCTAAGGCAAAGCCTGGAGCTTTAAACTCTGTCTGGGTCTCCCCATGGGCGGGCAGGGACTCAGATACTTGAGCCACCACTGCTGCTTCCCAGGAAGTGTGTCAGCAGGAATCAGGATTTGGTAGAACAATGAGCACTTGCATCTAGACATTGTGATATGGGATGCAGTGTCCCAAGTGGCATCTTCAACAGAGTGCCAACACCCATCCCTCGACTCAATATATGCAAAGGAAAAGTCACTATAAAATATGGTGAGTGCACAATCTGTTTTTCATAGGGAACATTTTAAACTTCACTTTTGAAGGAATTAAAATGACTAACAAATACACACATGAATAAGCATTATTAGGCAATTTGAATTGCCCTAAAATAGAAATTAACTCTTATGTTCTTTTGACCTTCAAAAGCGTAGTTCTATTTGTGGCTACTAGGTGGCAGAATTGCCTCTGTTTTTAAAATCAAATGTTTCCCGTTGAATTTCAGCTTCACACGCAATTACAAAAATAAATAAAATAAAACAAAAAGATCCGCCATGCCCTGAAAGCAGCTTCCCCAGTAGTAACATCTTGCAGAGCTCTAGCTTGGTGTGACACAGCACGTTCAATGGATGCAGCCTACCATCCCGCTTGCTGTGTCAGTTGCCCCTGCCCTTCCATGCACGTGTACACTGTTCCTTGCAGTTTTACAACATCTGTCGATTTGTGTATCCACCACAGAGTACAGAACACTTCCAACCACACAAGGATGCCTCCTGTCTCCTTTTCAGAGCCACACCCACCTGCGTTAACCTGGTGATTATCCTATGTGCCTATTCTATAGTTTGATCAATTGAAAATTAATATAAATGGAAGCACGCAGCTTGTAAATGTTAAGGCCAGCATCCCACCACACACACTCAGCACAATTCCTTGGAGATTTATTCAAGCTGCTGCAGGCGTAGCTTGCTCCTTTATGTTTCTAAGTTGTATTTTATGCTGCACATGTACCACGGTTTGTGTACCTGTGTCCCTGCTGACATTCCAGGCTTTGGCTATCAAGATTAAAACTGCTTGGAACACCTGTTCACGGTGTCACGTGAATGTACAGGGACATCCTTGTGGAATCAAAATCCAGGAGTGCAGGTGCTGGGGTGTGTGGTGTTTGCATGGTTAAGTTTCCAAGGCTTTGCCAGCTGGTGTCCGTATGGCAGAGGTTCAGGCCGTGGGTGAGTGATTCAGCTTCTCCACATCCTTTCCAGCATTTGTGCGGTTATTACTTTTTTATTTTTGTCTTTCTGATAAGCATGAAGACATCCCAGTCATGGTGCTAATTTCCATTCTCTTCGAATGCTTATTGGTCATCTCTGTAATTTCCTCGTCCATAAACATCTATTCATAGCTTTCATCCATGTTCTATGGGATGGTGTGTTTTCTCATAGACTGAGTTTTTAACGTTCTTTCTTCTTCTTCTTTTTTTTTTTTTTTTTGCTTTAACTTTATTCTTTATTTGAAAGGCAGATTTACAAACATAGAGGGAGAGACTGGGGGGGTGGGGAGAGTGTAGAAATCTTTCGTCCACTGGTCCATTCCCCAAATGGCCACAACAGCCTGAGCTGAGCCAGTCCGAAGCCAGGAGCAAGGAGCTTCATCCAGGTTGTCCACACGGATGACAGGGCCTAAGCACTCGGGGCATCTTCCACTGCTTTCCCAGGCTCATTAGCAGGGAGCTGGATTGAAAGTGGAGCCTGTGGGACATGAACCAGTGTCCATATGGGATGCCAGTGTTGCAGGTGGTGCTTAACCCCCTGTGCCACAGTGCTGGCCCTGAGAATTCTTTCTGTCTCTTCAATTCTAGCCCTTCCTCAGATGTGTGCATTGAAGCTATTTTTTCCCAGTCTGTATGTGTCTTATCTTATCCTCTACAACAACATGAAACCTGCTCCTCCTTGCTCAAACAAAGGCTTTAAATTATGATGAGGTCCGACTTTTTAATTTCTTATTCTATGGATTGGGTTTTTGGTGCCAAGTCTGAGAGCCCTCTCCCTGCAAACACCCAGGTTACCTACTATCACCCTAAAAATTTATTCTTAGTGTTTCACATTTAGTTTTGTGATGTTTTGATGATTTTTGTTTGTTTTTATAACCTGTGAAGTTTATGTGGTTGTTCGCTTTTGTGCCCACAGATGTCTAATTTCTCCACTTTTTTGACAAGATTATCTTTCCCCTACCGAGTATCTCTTGTACTTCTGTCAAAAATATCCACAAATAAATAGGCTTAGATTATTTCAATTAAAATAAGAACCTAAAACAAAAACACTGCTTTTTAATCTGAGTTGTTGTTCTTATCTGAAACCAGTAGGTGGCAACATCAGCTTTTATAAATAGATACGTTAACAGCAACAGGTCCCTGAAGTTCTTCAAGTCCTCACTTGTTTATTTTATACCCAAAGCCTCTGATTTATTATAGTTATTAAGAAACAAATAAACTTACAAGAAGAGCTCCAAATGTTTACATAGAAGAACTACAATATTAATATATTTCAGAAAGTTAAAAAATTCAGTTCAGTTTTGGTAGCAAATTTGTAGAAATTTTAAAAATGTTAGACTATCCTGTTGTGCAGGATACTCCTATATTCAATCATATTTATTAACTGAATATGATTTAATTCTCTAAAAAGTGGCCGGTTCCGCGACTCACTTGGCTAATCCTCTGCCTGTGGTGCCGGCACCCTGGGTTCTAGTCCCAGTCAGGGCGCCAGATTCTGTCCCGGTTGCTCCTCTTCCTGTCCAGCTCTCTGCTGTGGTCCGGGAAGGCAGTGGAGGATGGGCCAAGTGCTTGGGCCCTGTACCCTCATGGGAGACCAAGAGGAAGCGCCTTGGTCCTGGCTTTGGATTAGCCTGGTGCGCCGGCCGTAGGGCCATTTGGGGGGTGAACCAACGGAAAAAGGAAGATCTTTCTCTCTGTCTCTCTCTCTCTCACTGTCTAACTCTGCCTGTCAAAAAATAAAAAAAAATAAAAACAAAAATAAAAAAAATAGTTCTCTAAAAAGTGATGGAGTAACTTAGTATATATCTTTTCCAGAATAAAATGCAAAGCATTTCCTACAATTACATAGCCTCATTTACATATTGTCATTTTTGGTTTCCCCCCCAAAAAATACTTCCCACTGGAGATATGTTTATTGACTTTGAGTACAAAGAGACTTGCCAAGGACACAAGAGGAAAAAAAAAATCACTGGTTAACATTGATATTTTGATACAGCTGTGGCAATGTCCATAATTCTTCCTAAAGTCTTATGATTTCTATTATTAGCACTGCATGTTGTAAAATGAGGTTATGTAGCAGAATGTTTACTAGAAAGAGGAGGGTAACTGGTAATTATTTGATGGCACTGAGTAGTGTGGAGAAAGATCTGGGTAAGTGTAAAACATCTCCATATATTTTTTCAATGTCCACCATGCTCGCTACTGTAGTTAGTGATTATTAACCGCCTTGTTTACTTTTTGTCTTGAAGAAACCACTTATTTAATTTGTTCAGGAAACCTGTTTAATTTACCATGGGAGCGTATTCAGCAGGACATTGAAAATGAAAGAAGAGAGAGGACACGTTTGCCACATATTCTAGAGAAACGTGAAATATACTACAGATGCACAGAACCATAATCACAGGCTCATACTTGCATGTGATACATGCTGGATTGATAAAATTCATCCTAACAACAGCCTTACACTGCAGGAACAGTGCTGCCCCTCCTTGAGAATTTCTTAAAACCAAAGAGACAGGGGCCAGCACTGTGGTGCAGTGGGTTAAAATCCTGGCCTGAAGCGCCGGCATCCCATATGGGTGCCAGTCCTGGCTGCTCCACTTCTGATCCAGCTCTCTGCTATGGCCTGGAAAACAGTAGAAAATGACCCAAGTTTTTGGGCCCCTGCACCCATGTGGGAGACCCAGAAGAAGCTCCTGGCCCCTGGCTTTGGATCAGCTCAGCTCTGGCCATTGTGGTCATTTGGGGAGTGAACCAGTGGATGGAAGAGCTACCTCTCTCTCTTTGTGGCTCTACATCTCTCTGTAACTCTTTCAAATGAATTAATTAAAAAACAAACAAACAAACAACAACAGCAAAAAAAATTAAAATTAAAACAAACAGGGAGAGTTCTGTTACCTGACTTGATTCCGTGGTGAAAGACCCCGTTCTCACAAGTAAACATTGTCACTACTTCAAGCACTGCCTGATACTTTGCAGAAATACAGCATCCAGGATTCTCACCCCTCTGTATTTCAGCAAAGCATTGCCGGCGTTGTGAAACAGCCGGTTAAGCCACCAGACCTGTATCCCTGATGGGAATGCTGGTTTGAGTCTCCGCTCGTCCACTTCCTGCTCAGGTGCCTGGGAAGCCATAGGTGACGGACCAATACTTGAGTCCTTGCCATCTGCTTGGGAGACCTTGCTGGAGCTCCTGGTTTCACCCTGCCCAGACATGAGTGTTGCAGTTATATGGAAAGTGAACCAGCAGATGGAAGAGCAGTCTCTTTTTCTGTCTCTCTCTCTCTTTCCCTTTGCTTGTGTCAGTCTGCCTTTCAAATGAATAAATAAATAAATTTAAAAAATTTTTTCACCCAAAGAATTCTCTTTAAATTCCATTTCCTTAAACTATTTGAAGTGTCAGTAATGACATAGGCTTGTGCTGTGAGTTTACAACCACTAGATGGAGAACTTGTTATGCAAAATAGCATGTAAGGATGGGACGATCCAGCCAATTTAACTTTGCTGTCAGGGTAAAATTTGCTAATTTGGATCATATATTAGACTTCTGTTTTAGTGGTCAATGTGGTTCAATTTTAAGCAAGGGCATAATTTGCACAGTAACGAAAGCTGAAATTAATACTCAGAAACAAACCATAGTCTATTTAGAACGAAAATCCATTAAGTTGTCTGCGTTAGAGGAAGAAGCTGACCAATGTAGATAAAACCAATTTGTTATATTGGAATAGCTGAACTCGTGAAAAAATTAATATAGCATCCAGCAATCGAAGGATGGGACTAAGCCCCAGTGAGGTCACTTTGTTTTAATTTTAACTCCTAAGGAGAGTATAGTTCAAATAGTTAAAAATGACACTTGGCTTAACACTGCTGTTGATTTTTTTAACCTATCAAACCTGAAGTAATGATCTCAAAATTCTTAATTTCCAGCTCTCAAACAAATTCATCTCATCCTCAAAATCAATGATCTGTAAAGACAGTAACATCTATTGTCAATATTCTTGTTCATGTTTAAACTAATCAAAATCATGCAAAAAAAATGTTAATGCTACTACAGTGCTGTCAATGGCAGATGGCTTAGGCATTACAGAAAATTGTGTCCCCAAATGGCTGAAATTTGGAGCAGCAAGATATTTTTCTGATTCTCTTGGTTAAGTGTTTTTTTCTAAGATTTATTTATTTATAAGAGTTACACAGCGAGAGAAGGAGAGGAAGAGAGAGAGGTCTTCCATCCGTTGATTGACTCCCCAGTTGGCTGCAATGGCTGGAGCTGTGCCAATCAAAAGCCAGGAGCCAGGAGCTTTTTCTGGGTCTCCCATGTGGTCCAGGGACTCAAGGACTTGGGCCATCTTCTGCTGCTTTCCCAGGCCATAGCAGAGAGCTGGATAGAGTGCCTGCCTGATTGTTTTTTACAGGTCCATGGTGGTGACTCATTTATACATGGCGGGGAAAGAGGACTCTATGCATGGTGGATGCTGGGATTGGGTTATTTATGTATTTATCTGAAAGGCACAGGGAGACAGACAGACACAACCCACCCTCTGGTTCACACCCCCAGTGAAGGCTGAAGTTAGGCTTACACTGAAGCCAAGAGCCAGGAACTCTATGTTGTCTCACATTTGCGAGGCAGGAACCAAATTATTTGGGCTCCATGTTTCCTCCCAAGGTCTGCATTAGCAGGAAGCTGGAGCCAGGAGCCAGAGCCAGGAATCAAACCCAGGTACTCAGGTATGGGACACAGAAACCTTAACCACCAGGCTGAACACCAGCTCCCAAGTAATTAGGTTCCAATGCTGGAGAGATGCTGCATGTTTTGGGTGATTTTTCCAGTTTTATTGTCCAAGAGTGGGAAAGTAGCTCATGTCAAGATAATTCATCTTGTTCAAGCACAACACCACATGTAGAAACCGGAGTGAAAACAGCTCGATTGTCTCAACTGTGTCTCCCGCCTGAGTCGATTGCTGAGGTTAGCTCCCCAAGAAATGCCTCCAGCAACCTCTTCAAGAAACACAATCGGAACATTCACAATCACATTTGAAAATAAGGCCTTTAGAATTTAAATTACTACAAAATTATATCTTAATCCTGGATATGAATTTTATATGTCTCAACATTTAGCAGGTGTAGAGAAAAGCCAGACATTTTAGGGTAAACATTCTCAAATGCCAAAGTTCAATAAGAGGACAGCTTGTAGGATTTTTTTTTCCTCCTATTGGCCTAGAGGGAAATTTCATGGTGAGCAACTTATCAGAATCATCTGGAGAGAGGGAGGTTGTGGTGCAGTGGGTTAAGATGCCCCTTGAAATATCCACATCCCACGTCAAGTACCAGTTCAAGTACCAGCTCCTCTGCACTTCTGATCCAGCTCCCTGCTAATGCACCTGGGAAAGCGGCAGAAGATGGCCCAATTACTTGGGCCCCTTCCACCTATGTGGGAGACCCAGATGGAGTTCCTGACTCCTGGTGTCAGCCTGGCCCAGTCCCAGGTATTGTAGATAGTTGGGAAATGAAGCAGCAGGTGGAAGATTTCTTTCCCCCACCCCTGTCTCCCTCCTTCTCTGTCACTCTGCCTTTCCAATAAATAACTCTTTAAGAAAATCACCTGGAAATTTTTTGTTTTTCATTTTTCATTTTTATTTATATAATACCCAAAAATGAACACTAGAGATCACAAGTTAACGTCCCTGATGGGTTTCTCAGGATACTTAGGCTTGGAAAGGCTCCCTTAGAACCAAGTACATCCTCAGGGCAGGTACTCAGCCTTGTCTGCCGTTGTAGCACCTGCACCTCAGTGAGAGCAATGTGAGAGTGAGTGGGAGCTGTTATTCTTGACTTCACTTTCTGGATCCCCCAGTGCCCCTCCATGGCCCACAGTGCAGAGAAAGCTGATGATGGTTTTTGCTGAATGAATCAGGAAGCTTTCAGCATGCCTGAAAATGCAAGCACTCCCACTAAGAACCCAGACACACTTGTGAACTCCACCATTGAACTTTGTTCCCTCAAGGTGCTTTGTTTGCCCACTCATTGAGATTATTTCCAGCAAGTCAAGCCCTCTGTTTCCTAACAGATTTATCCTCACCAGAAGCTCCCAAAACGTGGAATGTTCCTTAACTCCAGAAATTTGACAGAGCTTGCAATGAATGAATGCAAACCTATATATATATAGCGTTAGGGATTCAAGAACCACGAATGTCAAATTGGATTTCTCCCCTTCTGTTTTGTTCATCTTCTCTCTTGCTTCACGTGAGGATATGCTGAAATAGAGCAACATCACACCTTATTGCATTTGCCTGCGACAGAAAAGGATCTGACACTTTGTGAATTAGGGAGGTGACTGTTAGCCAAAATACTCAGAAAAGGGGTTCAAATATGGATTATTTTGTAACCATCTGAGCCAAACACTTCATGACTCCAAACATTGTTGCACCAATTATTACTTAATTTTATATTTTTTATTCTGTTAAACTCAAAAGTCAACGTGCATAAATGGGTGCTTGTTTCCCTGTTCATCTATTTAGTGCTGTCTGAATCTCAGTTTGCAGAACTTACAAGGAGGCTGATTCTGGCAGTGTCTTGTCCATGTTGTGGCTTGGATTTCACAGGACAGGCAAGAATTCACGAGACATGAGGTTGACGTATTGGTAGGCAAGGGCCAAGGAAAACACAGGCAACTCTTGCGTGGTGTGTAGTGCTCACAGCAAAGGCTTTCTTGAGTCATGCTTGCCGTGTTGTGAGAGAGACAATTATGAGTCAGAGTTCCCCAGTCCCACTGCTGCAGGTCATATACATTCTCTCTCATTCACTCAAGGCCTGCCTTGTGCCTCCTTGTTTAGTATGGCTGACCCACTCACAGTTCCCTAAAGGCACACATAGATGTTACCCACCGTGTTTAGCTGCTCAAGCTGTTTTTTTTTTATTATTATTATTATTTGACAGAGTTAGTGAGAGAGAGACAAAGATCCTCCCTCTGTTGGTTCACCCCCCAAATGGCTGCCACAGCCAGGGCTGATCCAAAGCCAGGAGCCAGCCAGGTGCCTCCTCCTGGTCTCCCAAGCACTTGGGCCATCCTCCACTGCCTTCCCGGGACACAGCAGAGAGTTGGACTTGAAGAGGGCTGATCAAGATTTTAACCCCAGAACTCCTTCACCCCAACACCAACTTGGCCAACTAATTCTGCAAAACGCTGTGCGGTACCACCTCTCCTGTGGTTTTCCTAACTGATCCTGGCGAGTAGTGGCCCCCTCTCACTTGCTCTCCTTGAGATTGCTGTGTGTGTCCATATCATGTAAAGAGCTTGGCTCCCACACCCGAAGATTCTGTAATAATTGGGCTGAGTGGATGCTTGTGCACTGGGGTTTTTAAAAGAACTTCCAAGAGTATGCCATGGATAGCCATAGTTGGGAACCACTGTTCCATTCCATTGTATTGAGTTCTCAGTGTGCATGTCTGAACTGCCCCTGTGGTTAACAAATGCCCCATGCTCATTTGTTATGCCTTGGACTCCAGCACAGAATTCCTCAAGGCAGCATGCGGGTTTTAGAAACAGCTGGTGGCATCAATGGGATTCATTCAGGAGAGGCTGGGAAGACCCAGATTTGAGGAAGATGTGAGGAATCCTCTAAGGGTGCAATGTGAATTAAAGAGAAAAAGCGGGCACAGGCTACACAGTAGATGTAGATTGTGAATTCCATCATGGTTGGTGTACACTTAAATGCAGAAGGCAGAAGAGGGAGCAATCAACGGGAATTCAAAGCCTCTAGGAAGAGTTTTCATTAATTTAGAAGACAGGAGAGAAAGGGAAATCCGGACCAGTAAACTTTTGTGCTCATAATGAAGCCAAATCCTGGCCCAGTTAAAACTCTCTTTAAAACTAAGAGACAAATCATACCACTTACCTAGTGCCTTGTGGCTTTTCTGAGAAGAGGGGGCATCCCCACCATTGACTTTTCTCAGTGCATGCAAATCCAAAGCAGAGTAAGAATGTGCAACAATGTTTATAAAATCAATGTTCAAACAAGTGTGAACTGAAAATTTAGGGGATGAAGTTCCTGAGAAACAGCGTGTGTGATGTCTATACTTTATAAAGGATTTCATTCTCAATTAGCTCATTACGTTTTGCTGTTTCTCCTATATCTGATTCTAATTCTTTCTTCCTCTCCCTCTCTTCCTCCCAAACCCTCTGCCTGCCTGCCTGCCTGATTTCCCTCCTTCCTTCCTTCCTTCCTTCCTTCTTTCCTTCCTTCCTTCCTTCCTTCCTTCCTTCCTTCCTTCCTTCCTTCCTTCCTTCCTTCCTTCTGTCCTTCCCTCCCTGCCTCCCTCCCTCCCTCCTGCCTCCCTCCTTCCTTTTTCTCTTCTCTATTTTATGAAGTTTCCTGTAAGACATTTAATTTGCTGAGCACTAGAGAAAAGATTCAACCAAAAATTGAGGAAGTAAACTGAAATGTAAGGCATGACCTTCCCTTCCCTCCGACGCACATGTAACAGATTTATGTGCCTTATTGTAAACATTCTGCTGCATCTTTCCTCCACCTGCTACAAGGAGTTAGAGAATCTGCTTTTAACAAGGAAGATAAATGCACCAAATGTCACTGAGCCTCAGGGGGATCAGAGATGGTAAAACAAGTGGTTTAATGTTCTGATTTCCTTTTTCTAATGCATGCACTGAGTTATGTTTTCACTGAGTCCCCAAAACCACACAACTGAATCTGCTCTCTGCCTAAGCTAAGGGACATTTGCACCAATGAATCGAGCAGAGAGAATCATTCTCTCGTGGGTGGGTGTGCGAATGGCATGGAAGGAATGGGGTTGATACATGAGGATGCAGTGTGGCTACATTGGTGAGGACCATTTATGCACAACAAAGCAAAGATATTTATACAAAAATTTTGCTCTGCATAAGCTGTTTTTTTTCCTTTGAGCAGTAGTTATTTTTGTTGTTACTCACTTTCAGATCTGACCCTCAACATAAGAAAATGTTCTATTGTGGAGCACTAATTGGCATCAAGACATTTTGTGTGCTGCCATTGCACTGCTTTCTGCCATAGGACCACGTGAACTTGACCCAAAAATGAAGCTGAGTTGTAACAGTCATAAACAACACTGAGTTTGCCAAAAGAAAAAAGAAACTAAGCAAGGATGTCTGAAAGTGAGAAGTAAGGTCACAAAGACATAAAATAAGCAAGAAAAAAATGGATGGATGGATGGATGGATGGAAAGAAAGAAGAAAGGGAAGGGAGACTATGTTGTGATGCAAAGGATTAAGTCTCTGCTTGCAATGCCAGCACACCGTATGGGCGGCTGTTAGACTCTGGGCTGCTCCACTTCCAATCCAGCTCCCTGCTAATGCACCGTGGAAAGCAAAAGTAGGTGACCCAAGAGCTTGGGGGCCCTGCCACCCACATGGGAGACATGGAAGAAGCTGGCGACTCCTGACTTCAGCCTGGCCCAGCCCCGCTATTGTGGCCTTTTAGGGAGTGAATCAGCTGATGGAGGAGCTCTCTCTCCCTCTCTCGCCCTCTCTCTCTGCAAATCTGCCTTTCAAATAAATAAGCTAAATATTTTTTAAGAAGAGGAAGAAGAAAAAAAAAAAGGAGAAAGGAGAAGAGGGAAGGAGGAAGGGAGGGAGGGAGAGGCATGGAGAGAAATCTGTAAGACAGAGGATTCAATTTGAGTGAAGCAAGAAGGTGGAGGGGAAATTAAAATGAGGCTTTAAAAGATTGTGGTAGCCTTTTGACAGGTGAAGAGGGTAGTGATGAGTGACACAAAGGTGAGTAAGGTTATGAAACACCAAAATTGGTAGCAGGACTTAGTATATCACACGTATTTTTGTCACCTGTTTGATGAACACCTGAGTCCCTCCATCAGTGACTTGGGATCAGCAGCCAAGGGGTGCTGTGGAGCTTAGAAAGACAAGGGTGTGAGAATGGGCTCTGACAAGCTCACCCAGGGCAGCACTTTCTTGGTCATTTTAGAAAACACCCGAACTAGAGAGACGCCACACCGGTCAATGCCAGTGCCCTATGCAATGGGACGTTCTCAAACTCTACTGAAAGGAAATATTTCTGATAGCTATTTGAAGGGGTACGTATGGGATACAATTTTGGAGAGGACTGTACCAATCTATGAAAATATTAGGAGAGAATGCTTTTTTTCTTTACTGTTCTAAACAGAATAATTATAGCTGAGATCCATAAGTGGGTTTCTTGAATCATACAGTAAATTGTCTGTATTTAAAAATATATTTAATACACTGAAATATGCTGAATTATACTCAGTTGGGACATAATGTATTTAAAACACTGATTTACATATATATTATACTTCTATATCCACATATATGCATGTCTAGCTATACATACACACACTTATATATATGTGTGTTCATAATTTATTATTAAAAAAAAAATTTTTTGACAGGCAGAATGGACAGTGAGAGAGAGAGACAGAGAGAAAGGTCTTCCTTTGCTATTGACTCACCCACCAATGGCTGCTGCAGCCGGCGCACTGCGGCCCTCGCACCGTGCTGATCCGAAGCCAGGAGCCAGGTGCTTCTCCTGGTCTCCCATGGGGTGCAGGGCCCAAGGACTTGGCCCATCCTCCACTGCCCTCCGTGGCCACAGCAGAGAGCTGGACTAGAAGAGGAGCAAACGGGACAGAATCCGGCACCCCGACTGGGACTAGAACCCTGTGTGCTGGCGCCGCAGGCGGAGGATTAGCCTAGTGAGCCTCGGCGCCGGCCCATAATTTATTAATAATATATAAAATATGCAATGGCTGGCTGTGAAAAATATCAATCAGGTATAGTTCACTGTAATGCCATAGTCATGTACCCTAGCCAGTGCTTTAGCATCTAAATATTTTTATCTCCATAATTTAAAGCATTTCAATATATCCTGATTGCTACTATGACTCATTTACCTAAATATGCTGTCAACACTTGGTTCATTTATCTTAAATGCCTCTCCACTTACTTCACTATAAATCCATATTGTGCAATGAGGATTCTAGATTCTTCTTACCTGTGGGCTTACCTGTATGACCAACTTTGCACTCCCACGATGTCCCAGTACAAATGCTGTGGTGAACGCGATGTCTGCAGGTTCACTCTGCTTTCTTGCTTACTCTTTGCTTGCACTCGCATGGTCTCTCTCAGCTATTCTCTCACCATCCTCATCTTCCAGCCCTTGGGATTTTATCTGCCCACAGACGCCGTGACTCGCCTTGCGTGATGACTTCCTAATGCTGCACTCTTTACTACAAAACTTAATTTTCTTGATGTATTTAAACTAACATGTATGTAAAAGCTTTTTACAGGATGAAAATAAAAGTTTGACCAAAGGAAAAAACGGCAAGTTTGTCCCCTGAAGCCCTAGTTTTTGTTGAGGGATTTCTTTAATGGATGATATTAAGCCTAGAACCACAAGTTGGTGTGTATGTGTGCACACGTGTGTGGGTATACTAGGCTGTGTATATGGAATAAGAACTTTCCAGAGCTAAATTCTGAAATTAAGTCTCTAGTGAAGATCATCATCAGTTGAAGATAAGCATGCTGGGATTGCCCACGTTGTCATTTAAAATCATGCTCACTTGTTGTTAGGACTTTTCTCACTGCCCAGAATCAGCTGAGGTCACACTCATACATTGCGTACCCTGCCTCAGCCATCAGGATTTCCAAATCCTGCAAAATGTGAGGGTTCTGCCTGGCTGTGGGGTCTGTGCTCTGCTTGCTGACAGAGACTCCCTCATTGTACTGAAAGCTGAAGTGGCTAAGGGAAGAGGCCTCTGCATCAACAAAGTTGTGTCTTCTCCCAGCAGTTCTAAGAAAGTAGCCCTCTCGGTATCCTTGACCAAGATGTAGAATGCTTAGGGAAACAACTGCAAAAGTGAGATTCTTAGACACTTAATAATGAGTCTAATTTTGGTGATAAGCCCAAGGAATGGGATGCTGTGCCACTGCACCAGTGACATTCCCCCTCCTGTTGCCACTGGGAGAAGTCTCCAGCAACCACGTGAATGGAGGAATCCACTGTATTCCTTCATCAGCACCGTCATCTAATGTGGATTATTCCTTCCCAGCACTAAAATCAGTGCTCTACTCTGAGGTCATCATTGAGCTAGACACCAGAAATGTGAAAAACATAAAAATTATTTGCATAGTTCCCAATTTTTCCATCATTTTCAATTCAGCATTGTATGTATTATCTCTGGCCGTTGCTAGATTACTGGATTCTTGGAGACAGGAATTGTCTCTTAGTTTTATTTTTTTGTTTCCCATCATTTTTAATGGTGCTTGATATATGGAAATCTTTGATGTGTATTTTGCTGATTTGAACTAAATTAAAGTGAATGGGCTCAACATCAGTTTAAAACACGATTAAAATAGAGTTAAAAAAAAAGACTGAATTCTGCTGAAATATCTTTTGAGTACCCTGGGCCAGTTTTCCACATTTTGGTTAGTACGTCTATAAATAGAATAATACCATAAAAATGTCAGAATTTAATTTCAACTTTTGTCTTCATTATAACTACTGTTTTTCCTTTAGGGCTGAGTTGTATGGTTTTTCTTCTTGGGATATCAGATCCTAGCATTTAGTCAACACTTTAATCTCATTTATTGCAACTTAACTATACTCTCTGTCTTTTTATAAGACAGTCACCACTGACACATTGCCTGGTGGACTACTTCCATTTTGCCCAGGATGGCATGTACAATGAGTTGAAGTGTTTCCTGGAATTCAAAAATTATATTTCAAATCAGTTTCCAGCTGTTTTATTGTTTTCTTGTTCATGATCACATAAGGGAAAGTGAATAATACCAAACCAATTGTGAAATCACGTGTCACTCCCCTGGTGATGAAAAACGGGCGAGACAGAGCGTGTCATCAGCTTTGCTAAGTACAGACATTCCATCAACCTTAGGAACCGAGTGTGTACTTCTAGGCGGCCAGACTGGCTTAATGGCTATCAGGTGTGCTCTGAAAATTTGGTACTCCCACAGGGGGTTGCTCAGAATCCATCAGGACTTAATCTGGGGAACCTCTCAACACATACACATCACTCGGCAGCATCTTTAGCCTGGGGCACTGTCAAGGGGGCCTTTGAGGGATTACAATGACTAAGCCAGGCTTCTCCTCTAGACAAGAGGCCATAGTGGCACTTGGAGGATATTTCACACTCATCAAATCTCTTCATAGTGGAACAATTGAAAGAATAAGCAATGGTTGCAGCAGGAGCAAAATGATATCATGCTCTAAAGGGGAAACTTCTATAGCTATTTAAAATAAAGACAATGCCAAGAAACTTCCACCCCCAGCATGAGGGAGCCAGAGATGACGTTTGAAGTACTTGTCTGTGTGATCTCAACACTAGGCTATGTTTTAATGTTCAGTTGCCTCTTTGGAATACAATATGTTCATTTTTTCCCCATTGATGATCCAGGGAAGGTGGAATGGAGGGTTTAAGATGGCAACATGAGTAGTAGTCATAGGAAAGGGGTTTGAAATTCTACAATATATATAGGTGTGTTTATTTAGTAAACGTAGAGAAAGAAACGATGTTTGCAAAAAAAGCTTATTATGTGCATGTATGAAGCAAATATTTGTTGTAAGGCCAATGATAAAACTGGAAATCTACATTGATTTCCTCTGATAAATCTGTTCTAACATTCTTCCTTGCATAGTTTAGATTTAATCTAAAAATGTAAACCTAAGTAGCAAAGACATACAGCAGCAAACTTTTGAAGTCAGTAATATAATATCATCAATCACTTGAATACATAATGCTATATTCCTGGCTCTATAGGGCATGCCAATCTATTTTGTATCATTTCTCGTAACACATTATGAAATTGGTACTATTTTTATCCCTGTATTTTACAGATGAGGAAGCTGAGGTTCACAGGGATGCAAGTAAATTGCCCACGTGCACAGGTAAGTGACTGAGATAGGATTTGAACGAAGACCGCATTAATGTAGATGCTCTGTCTTCAAAACATAAATTCTGGGGACAGCGCTATGGAGTAGTAGTGAGTAAAGCTGCCACCTTCCATGTTAGCATCCCATGTGGCACCATTTGGAGTCCCAGTTCCTTGACTTCCTATCCAGCTTCCTGCTAATGGTCTGGGAAAACCAGAGGAAGATGGCCCAAGTATTTGAGCTTCAGCCACCAAAGTGGGAGACAGGATGAGTCTCCTAGCTCCTGGCTTTAGCCTGACCCAGGCGTGGTTGTTGTGGCTATCTGGGGGAGTGAACTAGCAAATGAGAGATCTCTCTGCCTCTCCCTCTGTCTCTGTAACTCTGCCTTTCAAATAAATACATGAATAAATAAATCTTTAAAAAATAGCAATGAATTCTCTCTTAAAATGGATGGGATAATTCCACTCCTCCATCCAAGTGCAGACACGAGAACTATCAGAACTCTCAGGTATACAAAAATTGTCCATCTATTTGCTCTTGTTGAAACTGGCTTAGTACCTACACTAAATGTGTAATGCTTAGCAGCTGTGATTGAAAAGCCAGTATTCTTATTCAGTTTATTTCATTCATTCACTTAAAAGTAGTTATTGAATGAAAGGCAATTTCACAGGTGCTGGAAAATCAGTGTTGAAATAAACATAGCCCAACCTTCACGGGCTCACAGCGGAAGGCATGTGTAAGGCTAATTTAGATAATAGTTGTACAGGGAGAAGTCTCTGAGAGAGCGTAACACTTGACCAAATTTAAATTAAAGGCTCTGTAGAAAAGGCCTCTCTTTATTTAAAACGGAAATTATTCTCTCATTTCATAAAACCAAAGCCCAGCTAAGGTTGTGTGTGAAGGTGTTGCTGTTCATACGGAGCACAAGCCGCAAACTCCAGGTGAAATCGACTCCCTGCCTGGTTCAGTTTTCCATTTGTAAATGGTCATGTTGTTGTAAATAGCTGCATTTACCTGCACAGTCTCTTTGATGCCATCTCTTCCTCCCAAAGTATGAAACGTCAGCTGTCTGGTACTTTAAATGAAAATCTGGAGCCTCTGTCTTTGGGGGCCCCAGTGGTTATCAGCAGCCCATTAGAAGGCTGAGCACAATGGCCGTTCGAGTTCCTTTCATTTTTCAGCTGATGGTTTTTAGTTCACCTTAATTTATGTTGGTAAGCGTATAAATCCGAGTTTTAAGAAGTTAGGGAAGTAGTAATTGTGCTGTAGTTCTTAAGCTTGCTGTGTCACACACCTTTTGTGTGAATCTGTAATTTCTCTGTAGACAAATGTCTTTATGGAAGCAAACACACAGGCACTCCCAAGGATTTCCAGCAAGAGCTTGCCTCTCTGGACTGTAGATTCAGGGACCACATATTTAGCATTGCTCCTCTGTTTCTCTTGCCAAAAAGTTAGTTGTCTATTTAGAGTAACAATGAATACAAAATTCATCGAGACAGATTTTTCTATTTGCATTGTCTGTCTGCCTTCCTTGTAGACAGAGGAAATGAGCTGGCTTCTAATAAGAAATTGGTTGATAGGCATTACTGGCTTTTTTTTTTCTCCTCTAAGTTTGATTCTTGAAGTTGATTTTAGTTGCTCATCTTCCTTCAAAGACCAGATGATCATTTAAAAAGTAAGTTACAAACATGCACTATGAAAGAAGCTATGTTAGGATTCTCCAATTGGATTGCCATTCCTCATCTTTCATTTGGATATTAAGGAAGCAAAATATTCACATCAAAGTCAAAGTCTTGATAAAGCTTTTAGGACTTGACTTAATGCACTCCAACCTCGTAGGTTTGGCGCCATCCTTTGAAGCTGAAAATAGCTAACAAATGGCTTTGCAGCGGTGCCTGACTTCTATTGTATTTCTGTTCTGCTGGTGGGCATGCATGATATAGGCAGATGACATCATATCTATTAAACCTCTCTCATTAAGAAGCTTATTTTAAGCTGCTCTTAGAGACCTTTTTTCATCTTATGTACAATTAGGAAACTGCAGGAAAGACTTACAAATTAAAATCTCTCTGAAAATGAAAATAGGGATAAATGTTTCACCTGTAGCACACACACACACACACACTTGGAGCACAGGAATGCACATAAGTTATCCGCATGCACCCTGCTAAATAAATTTACTTGTCTCCCTGTATGAGAAGCAGCTTGAACATCTACCTTAGGGGACCATGGAAACCTCAGAGGACGCTTCCAAAACAAAATTTACCTTGGCCTTCTCCCGTCCTGTGGGAGGACTTGGGAAGATGGATTTTTAGATGGAATACGTTTTCTCGAGATAAGAAGCAAGCTTCATTTTGCACTACCTTTGACGGAGTGAACTTCCTGGAAAGAGAATGTGAGCCGCAGGAGGGCTAATGAACGTGAACCTGGCTGCCGGACAGACCCACAGGCCGGCTTCTCCGTGGGAGTGGCTGGGCTGAGACCATCTCAGAAAGTTATGATGAAGCCTTTGCAATGCAGCTCACATTCCAGGGAAGTTCAGGTGAAGTTATGATGGGAGCTCCACGGGGGGTACCCAGAGAACAAAACAAGCTTTGTCCTGTAAGAGCTTGCACTGTGAGGGGTGACAGAGAGGTTGCCCAGGAAGAATCCTAACAGATGCATCACAGAACTTCTGAAATTAAAAGCAGAGCCCTGCCCCCAGTCGTAGCTGCAGATGTGTCCCAGAATGAAAGAGCTCTTCCGAGAGCCTTAAGGCCACGTGGTTTGGCTAACATGCTTAGACCTTTGTTGTTTGTTTTGGTTTTTTCCCCAGAAGGTACCCATCTCAGAGTAAATTTAATGTTTCAGTATTTTCTAAAATTTTATTAATATAAAGATAAAAGATTTCCTGAATGATATGAAACCATACTTGTCTCCCTAACAGACTCTTGGTTGCCAGTATTACTTGGGCTGGCTGGATGCAGGATAGGTTCCACTGCCCCACCCCCACCTCATTCCCTTTCACACTCCCTCACACTCCCCTGCTTCTTTCCTTTCTTTAAAAAAATTTTTGCAAAAATTTTTTTGTATTTCACATATACAGTCTTAAGAGCATACTGGTGTTTGCCACCATACCCTCCTCCTCCCTCCCTCCATCCCTCCCATCCTCCTCCTTCTTCCTTCTCTTCTTTTTTCTTTTAATTTTTACAATGCCATACTTTCCATTTTCTTTATAATCACAAGCTTAATCCTCCACCGAATAAAGAATTCAAGTACAAAGTAGAGAAGCCACTGCTCCTTGAGAGCATAGACAAGTGCTGTGATTCAAGAATTTCTGAACTGAAATTTAGCTCCTTACTTCTTGGAGTTTTACAACTCAAGTCTTTGTGATGGTCATCCCAGTGCAGACCGAGTGTCACACAGCATTCTGAAACAATTAGAGAAGAGACAGCAGCCAAAAACACTATGTTTCAGGTCGGCGCTGCGGCTCACTAGGCTAATCCTCCACCTTGCGGTGCCGGCACCCCGGATTCTAGTTCCAGTTGGGGCACCGGATTCTGTCCCGGTTGCTCTTCTTCCAGTTCAGCTCTCTGCTGTGGCCTGGGAGTGCAGTGGAGGATGGCCCAAGTGCTTGGGTCCTGCACCCACATGGGAGACCAGGAGGAAGCACCTGGCTCCTGGCTTCAGATCCACACAGTGCGCTGGCCACAACACGCTGGCTGTAGCAGCCACTTGGGAGGTGAACCAATGGAAAAAGGAAGACCTTTCTCTCTGTCTCTCTCTCTCTCACTGTCTAACTCTGCCTATCAAAAAAAAAAAAAAAAAAAAAAAACACTATGTGTCAGAGGGAAAAGAGAAACAAGATAGGAGAAAAGACTGTATTACCAAAAAGAACAGATTTTCATGGCAAAAACCTTCAGTCCTAACGAATAGATCAAATAATTAGCATTAAGTGTGATAAGGTGAAAAAAACACATGCTATGTTATTTAAATTTTTAAAAATTTAATTAAAAACACATTTGGAACTGGAAAAGGAAAATTTAGTCATCTGGAAAATTGATTTGTCTGGAACACTTTATAACCCATATGCATCACATAAGGGAGGTGTCAGTGTGCTTAGAAAAAATATTGAACTTTGTATATTGTTTGATGTAATCCAATAGATAACTCAAACAAGATTTTTATTAATATTATATTAAATCAGTATCTTAAAATTAGTATTAAGTTCATAGTTTTCAATTCAAACTCTATCCAGTGCTACTTTGAAAACAAGTAAAAGAAAACTATTAAATCCTCGTCTTTAAAGTCCAGAGCCTTTCATATAAACCATATTTTCCTAACCTGTTCACTAAATCTCACTACTGCCAAGGTGAAGAACTGCTTCTGTGTGTCTCAGGGAAAGTCATGTTGAAAACTAAAGTGGCCCCTTTGAGCATCAAGGAGCTTTGTGTGAAAAGATACACTCCAAGCCCTGTGAATCTTAGAGGCTTTCCTTCCTGAAATGCATTTTATAGTTTTTGACATTTGCTCAATTTATAGCTTTAACTGTGCCTGAGAAGCTGGCATCGGGCTGCAACAAGCCATTTCTCCCCTGTGTCATTGAAATATAGTTGTCAATTTGTAATAGATGATAACTGTGATTAATGTGTATATGGAATGCTTACTGTACTCTGTAATGTTACAGGAGTTAAACTGTCAAATAAACATATATGTAAGTAAATGCATCTCCTTTTATTCTTCAAAGATGGCTATAATCTTTAGATGCCACTGAGATTTAGTGATTATATTAACATATAGGACCTACACATTTTTAAAAAATTTTACAGTCTTTATGCTCATGTTCACGTGTTTACACAGTAATAAATGTCTATATACTAGGGCACATGGCAAGCCCTGGGTAGGCGTGACCCATGCCTCTTAAAATGCAATACTTTTTAAATATATACTATGAATGTGTATGTTTTTGATGGGGTATGTTTGAATAATCTTAATCCAAAATAAATGTCATTTAAATTTTATTTATTTTTGAGGAAGAAATACATACTGAATGAGAGAAATAACTCTCTGTCTCTTTTTGAAAGCTTCCATCTGTTGATTTATTGCCTAAGTACCTGCAATGGCTGGGACTTGGCTAGATCAAAGTCAGAAACTGGCATCTCAATCTAGTTCTCCTACATGGGAAGCAGGGACCTAGGTGTTTTTTTTTTTTTTTTTTTTTAAGCTTTGTTTATTGGAGCTGGAGCTGTGGCACAGCAGGTTAACGCCCTGGCCTGAAGCGCTAGCATCCCATATAGGTGCTGGTTCGAGATCTGGCTGCTCCACTTCTAATCCAGCTTTCTTCTATGGCCTGGGACAGCAGTAGAAGATGGCCCAAGTCCTTGGACCCCTGCACTTGCGTGGGAGACCTGGAGGAGGCTCCTGGCTCCTGGCTTCGGATCAGTGCAGCTCCGGCCATTGCAGCCAATTGGGGAGTGAACCAACGGATGGAAGACCTCTCTCTCTCTCTCTCTCTCTCTCTCTTTCAGTCTCTCCTCTCTTTGTGTAACTCTGACTTTCAAATAAATACATCAATCTTTAAAAGAAAAGATTTGTGTATTTATTTGAAAGGAAGAGTTAGAGGCAGAGGCGGGGGGAGGGGTGGGCGGTGGGGAGGCAGGGAAGAGAGAGAGGTATTTTCCATCCACTGGTTCATTCCCCAGGTGGCTGCAATGACCAGAACTGAGCTGATCTGAAGCCAGGAGCCAGGAGTTTCCTCCAGGTCTCCTTTGTGGGTGCAGGGGCCCGAGGAATTGGGCCAACTTCCACTGCTTTCCCAGGCAGACCATAGCAGAGAGCTGGATTGGAAGTGCAGCAGCCAGGACTCGAACCAGCGTCCATATGGAATGCTGGCACCACAGGCAGTGGCTTTAACCACATCACCACAGAGCCGGCCCCAGACCCAGGTATTGAAGCTATCACCACATACTAGCAGGAAGCTGGGATAGGGGATGAAGGCAGGACTGAACCCCACGTACTCCAACATGGGATGTGGGTGTCTCAGGAGGCATCTTAACTGTTATGCTAAGCATTCAGTCCAAACAATCATCTCAAAACACTAGCATTTGTTTAAAAAAACTACTCGACTTCCTCAAACACTTATCCCACAGCCCTATCTCCACCAATTTTCCTCGACTCTCAGAAGATCTTTATTAGAAAACAGTTGGACAGCTTACTATAGACATACACATGTTCCACTCCTGGACTTACCATAGAGAAAGGAAAACTTACATTGATGCCAAAAGATTTCCATGAATATTTACTGTAGCTTTATTTATAAACAGACCAAACCTGGAAACAGTTTATCTGTTGTTCATGTGGGTGAATGCACAAACTATGGATTGTGCATACCATGGAATACTATTCAGCAAGAAAATGGATTGAAAATTGATAATGTGACAACTTGGGTGGGTTTCAGGAGGGCATTAAACTGAGTGAACAAAAAGCAAAACAATGTCAAAAGGTTACACTGTAGGATGCCACTGAGGTTAACATTCTTAGAAAAACAACAACAGAAAGTAGAGTTGCAGTCATGGAGAGAAGGTAAGTGGTTGCCAGGATTGGGAGGCTGGACTGCAAAGTGGGTGTGAGGAGATTCTTTGGGGTGACTGCCCTGTTCTGCACCCTGAGGAAATCTGAGGAAGACCTGTAGCATAGGTAACAGTAGTAGCCATGCCAACCTCACTGCATTTTGGCTTTGTAAGATGTTATCTTTTTTTCCAACTATAGTGTGATTCTGTGATTTTTTTCAAAACAATTCTTTTTACAATTTTTATTTATTTATTTTTTCATTTTAATTGAAAGGCACAGAGACAGAGATACTTTATCTGATGGTTCACTCTCCAAATGCCTGGAATGGTTGAGATTTGGCCAAGCTGAGTCTGGGACCTGGGAACTCAGTCCTGTTTTTACACACAGGTGGCAGGGACCTAAGTAGTTGAGCCATCACCACGCATTAGCTGGAAGTTGGAGTCTGAAGGGGAGCCAGGACTGAAATGCAGGCACTGCAGCCTGTGGTGTGGGCACCCTGAGAGATGTGTAAATCCTGTGCTGAATGCTCGTGGTCCCTCCTTTTGTGGCTACGGGATTTATGTAGTGTCATGTCCGTGTCGCAGTGCTAAGCATAGGACAAGTTTGCAGACTCAGACACCCACTCCAGGCTCCCCCTGTCCTGTCCCAGTGTGGGGAATCCTCCCTCCCATTTATGACCAAGCTCTTCAGGTGGGCTTTCCATTCTACCTCTGCAGCTAACCAGCAATACTTTCTTACCTATCCTTGTGTATACATCTTGCTCTGAGCTGGATCCTTCCTATGAGTTTATAAAGTGGCTCAGAATATATGAGATTCTTTTTGGAAAAGAAGCATCTCCTTTATTTGACCCAATATACCCTCACAGATGTATGTGACCATTTTCCCCCCATTTTCAAAGCCAAATTTCCCCTAAATGGGCAAAATTATATTTTATACCACCTCGTCATCTACCATGTTCACTTTGACCCACACTGATGGGCTTGGAGGGGGGGTTGGTGCTCAGTTATTGGGGGAGCAGGGTGTGTGAATGCTGACTGTCAACATCAATCATTCTATTAAATCCAGTGGACTGTCACAGTTTCAGAGATCTTCTGTTAACACTTGTTTGTGCAATTATCTGATTAATATCTACATACTCACTAGACTGAGACCAGAGGTTAATTATTTTTATTACCGAATTCTTAACAGAGTACATCTTCAATTGTCTAAGCTCAAAATTGGCAAATAAGAAATATCATTCAAAAATACACATATTGGGCCTGGCATTGTGGTGTAGTGGATTAAGCGACAGCCTGTGATGTCCCACTTGGGCACTGGTTCAAGTCCCAGCTGCTCCAGTTCCAATCCAGCTCTCTGCTAAAGCACCTGGGAAAGCGGTCCAAGTACTTAGGCCTTGGTACCCACGTGGGAGATCCAGATGAAGCTGCTGGCTCTTGGCTTTGACCTGGCCCAGCCCTGGCTGTTGTGGCCATGAGTGGAGTATACCAGTGGATGAAAGATCTTTCTCTCTCTGTTTCTCTTCTCTCTGTGACTCTGCCTTTCAAAGAAATAAAGCTTTAAAAAAAAGTGAAACAACAACAAAAACCAAAAATACATATATCTCTAGGTCAGAGGACTCTTTCATCAAGCATATATACACCACTATTTATCTGGAACAGCATTTGGTATTCTCAAGTGCATCCCAACATAATCTAAAAACTGGACTCAAGACCTCTTCTCCAAAACTTACTCACACCAAGTGTTCCCCATTGTAAGGAGTGATATTTCCATGTGTCCAGTTCTACAAGCCTGCAGATGGGAGTCATTCCTACGTTTGTGGACTGTAGCAATCAAAACAAAGCCTTACAGATTTCACTCCTAAATAATAGTTGAATGAAGCTTCCCTTCTTTGTTCTGAAATGCTACACATCAATTATTCTCTCTTATTTAGACAGAGGCCCCTCCTAATCTTTTTACTTCTACATATTAAAACACACATAAATGCACATTACATTATATGTACATTAATATAGTATAGAATATAATAGGATGATTTATAAGGCATCATATATTACTAACATACTATATATTTACAAATTTAATGAATGAATTTCAAAATTTTTTGCACCATAAAGTTTGTTTTAATTGCATTGACATGAGCCCTTTGAAATACTGATATATAATAGTGAAAAGGGAAATTATTGCAGTAGCCATATTCCTACGTGTGTGTCTACCCAAGTCAGTACTGAGTTCACCCGGAATCAACACATCCAACAATGACCAGGCACCTACTCCATGTGAGAGACCGAATCTGATCACATGGGGCTCCTGCCCTGCTGCTGTCAGTCCTAATCTGTGTTCAGGGTTGTCTGATGGACATTGTAGGGAGCCTGTAGTCGGTCCTGTGTCCTGATAATCCTACCTTCTCTGTTACAGGCTACACTGTGTGCATCTAAATTTCTATGTCAAAGTCCTAACTTGGGAGCACCTCAGATCCTGCGTTTGAAAACAGGGTGTTTTGAGAGGTAGCTACATTACAATGTAATCGTGGGGTGACCTCCAGCAGGACTGAGGTCCTTCTCTGCAGAGGAGAATAGAACAGGGACAAGAGCCCACAAGGTTCAAGGGAGGACACAGCCATCCGGGTTGCCAGCTTTGTCTTGGGCGCCAGCCTCCAGAACTGTGAAGCAATTCGTTTCTGTTATTTAAATCACCTTGTCCTGGTACTTGGTTGTAATGGCGTTAGAAAAGAATACACTCGCCCCTCTCAATAGGTCTTCCTTGCTCATCTCTCAGCAGGCTTTGCCACAAAGCTGACTTCAGACTTCAGTAACAATAACTGACACTTGTATCAGGCTTCAACATTTAGATAAGGGTGCATATATTGCCTTCTTTAACCTGCACACCAACCTGAGAATGTTGGTGCTGTGTCTCCTGTCTGCATACCACCTTCCCAAGTGACAGAGCCCGGATGGGAACCCAGGTTTTCATTCCTGAGCTTGTGAATGTCTAGACAATTGCCTGACACACCACAAGCTGTACAATGAGCAATGCACAATTAACTGGAATTGATTCTCTGGTTAGCACCACTGCCTTCTTCTATTTGCTCTCATCAAGGAGTTAACATGTGCATGTGTGGGGCTGTGTGTGAGTCTGTAGCCTCTGGTGACTGGCGAAGACACAATCCGTCAGAATTGCACACCTCGTGACAGTGCACTCCAAATGATGTTCATTAACTGAAGCTTTCTTTGCTCACAACCTAAAATAATCTTGTTTTTCTTTTCTTTTCTTTTTTTTTTTCAGAAGTAAACAAGAACAGCGGCCTGGGGATATTCAGAGAAAATTCCACT
This sequence comes from Oryctolagus cuniculus, assembly GCF_051225735.1. NCBI lineage: Eukaryota > Metazoa > Chordata > Mammalia > Lagomorpha > Leporidae > Oryctolagus > Oryctolagus cuniculus. The sequence goes on from NC_142882.1 coordinate 41,057,670, forward strand.
GCAGATAACAGAATGTGAGATTGTTAGCCTTTTTTTTGCCACTTGTGTTTAACATCACAACTTGGTAAACTTGGTTTACCAGTAGTCTGGATACTGAGCTCAAGATGCTAATTCTCTCTTTATTAAGCTGTTATTAAGGGTTATATGAAATAAGGGTATTTGGAAATATCCTATTTGTTATGAGCTTATTTCTGTCTGGACAAAGTAGGATTTCTGCTTGGCATATATGTGTACTTCCTGGATAGGCATTTGGTACAGTGGTTAAAATGCCACTTGGAGGCAGCTCACTAGGCTAATCCTCCGCCTACGGCGCCCTGGGTTCTAGTCCTGGTTGGGGTGCCAGATTCTGTCCTGGTTGTTCCTCTTCCAGTCCAGCTCTCTGCTGTGGCCTGGGAGTGCAGTGGAGGATGGCCCAAGTGGTTGGGCCCTGCACCCGCATGGGAGACCAGGAAGAAGCACCTGGCTCTTGGCTTCGGATCAGCGCAGTGCACCAGCCGCAGTGGCCATTTGGCAATTTGTAGAATAACACATAGTAGTTATAAGTATGTGGCATACTCACACTCATATCTAGATGTGTCAAATTGTGTTCTGTCACATGAAGTTTTCAAAGTAAAGGTGAAGAACAATGTTTTAGGAATTCAGAAGATGATTTTGTAATTACTTGTCTCATTCATAAGTCGATGCTTTGCTAGAAAAGGTGTTGAGTCCAGCATTGTGGCATAGTGGGTGAAGCTGCTACCTGCGACACTGGCCACCCATGGGGGCTGGTTCATGCTCCAGCTGCTCTAATTCCCATCCAGCTCTCTGATAATGGCCTGGGAAGATCAGCAGAAGATGGCCTGCATGTCTGGGCCTCTGCCACCCACATGTGAGACCAGGATGAAGCTGCTGGCTCCTGGCTTTGGCTTAGGCCAGTGCTGGCCATTGTGGCCATCTGGGAAGTGAATCAGCAGATAGAAAATCTCTCTTTTTCATGTCTTTCCCTCCCTCTGTGTGTAACTTTGATTTTCAGTAAAATAAATTATATAAAAGCAGAAAACCTCTGAAATACACCACTATTATTGGGTTCTTGCATAAAATCATTAGCAGGCTTTTCATGGACCCCTGTTTATATTGTTGGTCATTACAGCTATTAGCCAAGAAGATGCCGAACATATGACCTCCGTGTATAGCATAAGTCATTCCACATACCTCCAACGAATGATGCTCATGTTGACCTGCCTGGGGAACACTGCTGTAGACAAGTTGCCAGCAGTCGGTAGCACGGTGCTCCTCACAGCGTGACACAAGCAATCTGGCACCTGGCATTGTTGAAGGTACTGTGAATGGTCTTCAAAACATTCATGAAAAATGTATATCACAAAAAAATGCATGGACTTCCCAAAGGTTTTGCACCAACATATGCTAATCCGTTTTCCACAAACTTGTTGAAATCCCCTCATATCATATCACATATTTTTGCTTTATTATATTCACTTTGATGATCATTAAAGCATAGCTAATGGGGCAGATGCTGTGGCACAGTGTGTTAAGCCACGGCCTGGAATGCCTGCATCCTATCTTGTAGTGTCTGCTTCAAGCCCTGGCTGCTGTGCTTGCAATCCAGCGTCATACTAACACACCTGGGAAGGCAGCAAATAATGGCTCAAGTACTTGAGTCTCTGCCGCCTGTGTGGGAGGCCCAGATGGAGTTTCTGATTCCTTGTTTTGTCCTAGCTCAGTCCCCTCTGTTCTGATCTTTTGGGGAGTGAACCAGCAGATGTAAGATTCACTCTCTCTGTGTCATTCTGCTTTGCAGTTCAAATAAATAAATAAATCTTTAAAAATCTTTAACTTACGTATCTAACCAAGATCATTATGGTTATTATCAGTTTTAATACATAAACTGTATGCTTATTTAACAGTTACTTAAATATTAAAGACTGTGCAGGTCTGGCAAAGTCATGGGGATGGCTTTCTAATGTCAAAGTGTTGGCAGAAGCAGCCGTTGTTGGTTCAAGAATACAAAAGGCAAAGCAAGCTGATCTACAGATTTTCTTCTTGACGTTTATTTCCTCTAACTCTGACTCAGGGAAGCGACTGAAATTTTGTAGCCGATTAATTCCCTCATGAGAGAGTGAATGGTGGTTAATTCACTCACAGGAGAGCCCCCAGCATGTGAGGTTTGAGGAAGGGCTCCCAGGACACAGCTCCTGGGGCATCAGATGGTTCAGGGCTCACCCCAGAGGAGTGCGGACTTCATATGGAGCCAATTATATCATCAGCACTGCAGGAAAGCGTCTAAGGCGCCCACTGTGCTTACACAGGGAATGGGGAAGTGCGTGCTTGTTTTGCATCTGAAGGGTTAAAGCTTATATGGAAGACTTCTGAGCCCCTGAGGGACACTCAGGGAAGAATCCCTCAGGTTTTATCAGTCTGCATGTAGAAGTTTGCAAACACTGAGACCACTACGAATAGTCTATGCGCCACACAGGGAAAATATTTATAGGCAGACTCTGATTTCTACATCATTCTTCTCATTCAAATAAATGGAAGTTCCAATCACGTGGCCAAGTGGTTTTTACAGTAGTTTCTCATGAACAGGCATTATAGAAAAAGAAAATAAAACAATTTAAATGTTACTTCACTTAAATATTCTTAAAATATACTTAAAAATATTTATGTAGTCAAGTGCTATATTTTTCAAAAATAATGGGTTAATAATATTTCAAATGTATTCTACTTTTTCCAGTACTCTGAGCCAAATTAATTTCTCGGCAAGATTCTTCATTATACCTCAATATATTTGTCACACTATCTATTGTAAATTTTGTTAATAAATGCTGCATAAAATAACCACTTAGCCTCCTGTTATCTATAACTGGTTACTATATACCAAAATCGGTGAAATATTGTCTTCAAAGAGCAAACACAATTAATGGTAAAACTACTACTCAAACAGTACTCTATACTTGGTGTGTCTTTGTGGGTGCAGTCTGTTGAAATCTTTACTCAGTATATACTAAGTTGATCTTCTGTATATAAAGATAATTGAAAATGAATCATGATGAAGAATGGGATGGGGGGGAGAGTGGGAGATAGGATGGTTGCGGGTGGGAGGGAGGTTATGGGGGGGAAAGCTGCTATAATTCAAAAGTTGCACTTTGGAAATTTATGTTTATTAAATAAAAGTTGAAAAGAAAAAAAAAAACAAAGATGAAAAAACCAAAACACTGCATAGACCTCTTTAGGAATAAGATCCATTAAATATTGTTATTACAATAGAAAAAAAGAGAAACAAACACAAAGGTATAGTCTATGCATAGTCTTTTTCCTTTTCAACCAGAAGATCTGGGGAAGACCTTGAGAGGAAAATAAATGAGTGCAAACTGAAATTATCAAAGTTGACACTCTAGAGGGACAATTCGACATGCCTTTAATTTCATTAATTGTTTAATGTTAAGGACTGCTTTCTGCAGGGCAGGTACATTGTTAGTAGAGACAAGAACATATCGATATCATTTATGGGTCACTCATTATGTCTCTGTTTTCATACTAAGCACAATACTAGCCTTTGGGCTAAGGTCCATTTAGATTATTATAAGATTTATCAATCAATTCCCATTTTACTCAGGGTTCAGTGGCACACAAATGGAAGTTGGAAAATGTTAACTTTTTTTTTTTTTTTTTTTTTGACAGGCAGAGTGAACAGTGAGAGAGACAGAGAGAAAGCTCTTCCTTTGCCGTTGGTTCACCCTCCAATGGCCGCTGCGGGCGGCCAGTGCACCGCGCTGATCCGATGGCAGGAGCCAGGTACTTCTCCTGGTCTCCCATGGGGTGCAGGGCCCAAGCACTTGGGCCATCCTCCACTGCCTTTGCGGGCCACAGCAGAGAGCTGGCCTGGAAGAGGGGCAACCAGGACAGAATCCGGTGCCCCAACCGGGACTAGAACCTGGGGTGCCGGCGCCACTAGGTGGAGGATTAGCCTAGTGAGCCGCAGCGCCGGTGCAACTATTTTTCTTATTTCTATTAATAAAGAAGATTATATTAAAATGTTTTTAATAGGAGATCAATCCTATCAATGTCCTCTTGTTTTTGCGTAGATATTTATAAATGAGACTGCGCCAGAATCTTACTTTTGTCGAAATATTTATTTCAATATTTGATGTAAATAATTTCATCATAAAATGAACCTGAGATTTTTCCTTCTTTTTCTATGGATCTGGAGAAATTTGACATGGGAATTACCTCATCTTCAGTCTTTGAGTAGCTTTACTTTGTAAAATCTTTGAGTCTAAGGCATTTTTTGCAGGAAGGCTCCTTCACATTTATTTTATTTCTTCTAAGGCAATAATCTATTTAGACTATATTTCTCTATAGGGATCAGTAGGGAGAGTGACAGAGAGAGGGGGAGGAGACAGTAAGGGAAACATGTTTCCCTTGGCTCACTTCCTGAATAACCTATATGGCCCAGGCTAGGCCAGACCAAAGGCAGGAGCCCAGAACTTCATTGTAGTTTGCCACATGGGTGGCAGGGGTTCAAGCATTTGAGCCATCTTCCACTGTCTTCCCAGGCACCGTTCAGGCACTGGATTGGAAGCAGAGCAGCTGGGACTCAAACCAATGCCTCTATATGACATGTAAGTGATGGCTTAACTCACTGCACCACCACACTGACCTCATATCACTTGCTTTATTTAGGTGTTTAAATGTACTTTGTGTAGAGTCATCAAAGCTAACCTTTGTGTTTGAGTTTTATTTCCTCTGTTTTGATGTCTGTTTTTCTCTTTCCCATTTTTAAATTTGTGTTTGTGCTTTTACTCTTTTTATTTCTTAATTAGTTCACCATATGCATCAGCTTTGTTAATTCTGTCAAAGGTCAATATGGCCTTTTTTTAAGGTTAGTTTTCTGCTTCATCAATTTCTCTCTCTTCTCTGTCTTGATTTATTTAATTGTATTTTTTTAGTTTTAAATTGTTCCAATATTTAATATTTTATCATTTTAAATTTTTCTTAATATTGTCATGTGATGGTGTCAGTTTTATTCAATAACTGCCTTAGCTTCTTCCAGGACTCTGAAATGTCTTGTTTAAAAAAAAAAAACTGTATCCTGTTTTCATTATCATTCCATGCAAACAATTTCATAACTTTGTTTTGTTTTTCCCTTTTGACTTGAAATTTACTTAGCATACTTTCAAATTTCTGGTTTAAAAGTCTTGTTTAAAAATTATCTTAGAGGGGCCTGCACCGTGGCTCACTTGCTTAATCCTCTGCCTGCGGCGCCGGCATCTCATATGGGTGCCAGGTTCTAGTCCCAGTTGCTCTTCTTTCAGTCCAGCTCTCTGCTGTGGTCTGGGAAGGCAGTGGAGGATGGCTTAAGTGCTTGGGTCCTGCACCTGCATGAGAGACCATGAGAAAGCACCTGGCTCCTGGCTTCGGATCGGTGCAGTGCGGGCCATGGTGGCCAAAATTTTGGGGGTGAACCAACGGAAGGAAGATCTTTCTCTCTCTCTCACCGTCTAACTCTGCCTGTAAAAAAAAGGAAGTTACCACTTACCATGATGGCACTGAGCCATTAAAATGTATGTCAACAATAACAGAGCAGCAATTTTTAGGAAGCAAGAACTGGGGACTTCAGAAAAGTTTGTGGAAAATTGAATTTCTTTTGACAGGCAGAGTTAGACAGTGAGAGAGAGACAGAGAGAAAGGTCTTCATTCCATTGGTTCACCCCCCAAATGGCCACTATGACCAGTGCGCTGGGCCAGTCCAAAGCCAGGAGCCACATGCTTCCTCCTGATCTCCCATGCAGGTGCAGGGCCCAAGCACTTGGGCCGTCCTCCACTACACTCCCTGGCCACAGCAGAGAGCTGGACTGGAAGAGGGGCAACCGGGACAGAATCCGGCACCCCAACTGGGACTAGAACTGGGGATGCCGGCGCCACAGGTGGAGGATTAGCCTAGTGAGCTGCAGCGCCGGCTGGTAAGTGGTAACTTCTAACATCATAAGTTGCAGTTTTGTTTCTTGTATAATTTTACAACTGGATTTTACCTCATCAAAATTAAAATTAGAACCTCAGCTTTCTTGTATCTAGTTTGTATGTTTGCTTTCAGTTTAACTTTTTAAATTTTAACAGTGCTGAATCTCTTTGTACAATGGTGTTTCATACATAATGATGAGATATGATTTTCAGCTAATCTGAAAAATTGTTTTAATAGTTTAATCAAGCTCTTTAATATTTGATGATATAACCAATTTTTATTTGTAGTTTTATAACATTATTTATTACTGTTGCATCATCTACATTTAAATGTTTTAAAATAATCATATTTTGACAGCAAGTAATCTGAAGTTCAAATGTCCAAAAGTGATTTCAACTTGGCAATGGATTACTTTAAAACTTGGAGCTACTTCAAGTGAAAACAAATACCAAGGATACATACAGTAAAATTACTGACATTTGAGTGAAAAAATAATGACTCTATACAATATCACCGATATTCCCATTTGCCGTCAATGACCATGTAACTTTTTACTTAGTGCATCTCTGTGGATTTGTACAAGGGAAGCGATTGCTGCTTACAGCCTGATTATTTTGTAATCTGATTATTCACAGCTTGCTAATTTGTAATTGGGCTTTTACAACTAGAAAATCCCCAGATTTCACAAAAACTAATTTATTTTGTTCGTTGGTTAATTGTAGCATTCACACTCCAAACAGTGGAGTGAGGTGACTTCTAGTGGGTTTTGTGCAGCGTTCTGGAACCAATAAAATAAATTATTGATTGCCTAATGAAGCGCTGCACGTTCATACAAATTCACTGTGTCTGGACAGGGATACAGCTGCTACTTTTATTCTGCTTTGGAGTCACCTACCATTGTGCCAAGGTCTATTGCTACATCTCAGGTGTGCTTTAAATGAGGTTGGGGTAACCTACAGGGAACTTTGTTAGGGGTTCTTATCCTTTTCCTTTCCTGCAGAGATACCCATTGCTTCTAATTTAGCCAAAGATCATCAGAATTAATTATGATTGAATGGCATGAAAATTGAAACAAAGTACAAGTTTAGTCCCTTGGTTTCTCTAAATGAGTAGAATTATATATTTTACCACATTACTGTGTAAGATGCCTATATACATAGGCAGATTAAAATTGTTGATTTAAACATCTGAATTTAAAGATAACATGGCAGAGAGAGTGCAAAGAACCTGGGCTTAACAAGATCAAATGAAAAATTATGAAACTTTATATTTCATTGTAACGATAAAAAAACACATTTATTTCTTTAAAGAGGAGAGTAACAGAGATTAACAGAGTTCTCCTATCTGCTGGTTCACTCCCCAAATGATTGCAACATCCAGGGTTCGGCCAGGCCAAAGCTGGGAGACTGGATCTCCAACCGGTGTGCCACATGGCCCTTCCCTGATGCTTTCCCAGGAACTGAGGGAAGCAGCTAGGACTAGAGCTTCACATGGATTGGTGGCATTGCAGGCAACAGCACTGTGCCACCATATAGGCCCCCATTAGAACTGTTTACCAACGCTAACATACAGCCAATATAGCATTGTCATAATCTGGAGAATAGAAACAAAATGAGAAATTTTTTATTGACTTTTATGAACATATAATCTAAGAAAGGCAACATGACATTGGAAGCAATCAGTTAATAATGTAAAATGACATTTGCTTTTTTTAAAAGATTTATTTATTTGAAAGTTAGATTTACACACACACACACACAGAGAGAGAGAGAGAGAGAGAGAGAGAGAGATCTTCCATCCACTGGCTCATTCCCCAACTGGCCTCATAGGTCAGGACAGGGCCAGGCCAAAATCAGGGGCCTGGAACTCCATCTGGGTCTCCCATGTGGTTACAGGGGCCTAAACACTTGTCCACCTTCTGCTTCTCTCCCAGGCTCATTTAATAGGGAGCTGGATTGAAAGTGGAGCAGCCCGTGTTGAAAGTCAGTGCTGTGGGTGGCAGTTTAATTCACTGCAACACAGCACAGGTCCCTAAAATGATATTTGTATGAGTCAGGTTATCTATGGTAACAAATGCCAGTAAAATGCTGTGCTGTTAAACACAAAGGTTTACTGTTCTGTTCACCACGACTCATTCAAGAAAAACCTCTGAAAAGCATCACCCTGGCAATTCAGGACTCAGAAGTGGCTTTGTCTCTTCTGCTCACAACTGCTTACCTCCTCCTCTCCACCCACACAGGGCTAACAAATCAATAGTTGTTGAACAACTTTGAAGATTATCAGTGTCTAAGTGTTGAATGGATGGAAACAGTTTAACTGCTATTTGAGTAAAGATAATGATTGAAATATTAAACTTTCTTGTCATTCTTCAACAGAAAAGTGATCTGCATCTACATTATTCCAGGTATTGCCTTCAAATATCTGAAATGAGTACCAAGACACATGGAGCATGCAATAGCAAAGCAATATGTCACATGTTAACAAACTGAAAAGATGCAGTATATTGGGTTGTTTACATCAGGCCCAGTCCTCAAACGCTAAGGCAAGTAAAATGATCATGAATTAGACAACTGTTCCGTGTTGTCATAGGCAACGCCCTTCCTTGCTCTGGCTTCGTTGACAAGAAGCTGTCTTCCCATGCTTTGTGTTTGGGAAGAAGACAGCCCAGATTCCAGAGCTTGATGTCAATAGTAAGAGGCTTCTGCAGGAGGGATGTGGGAATGATAAGGTCAGGAATGAAGGCTTCATAGAAGAATTGAATTTGTTAATTTTGACCCAGTTTTACATTGAAAATTCATGTTTGTCATAGGCTATCCTGCAGTGAAAACTCAAGTGATGCTTTCAGAGACCAGCCTGAGGTCACATCACAATCCACTACAATGGATCAACACATGGTAGTCGCTTTTGTACAGTGGCATTTATGTTCTTCTATCTCTTTGGGTGTTTTAAAATAAATAAAGGCTATTTCATCTCCTTTTCTTTCAGCTCTCACTATCTGTTATCCCAATCAGGATTCCCATCTAGCTATAATCAATATAGAAGATGTATGGGTCTTCGGGTATATAAATTACCAGTTACCAAAGAATGATTTGCTTATGTCTTAAACATGTACTTTGATTTGTTTTTGTGCATCTTGAGCTGGTTTGCAGATTCATTCATTATTTGGAGTAGGAAAAGATCTCCAGAGTTGTTGAGGTCTGGAAAAGATTCATTTGTCGAAGATAAAAAAGTAAAGATTTTAAATGAGGTGGGATGAGATGAAAATGCAATAGTGTTCATAGGAACCATTTGTCCGGGTCGGCATTGTGGTATGGTGGGTAAAGCCAACGTCTGTGATGTCAACATCCCATAAGGACATTGCTTTCAGTCCCAGCTGCTCCACTTCTGAGTCAGCTCCCTGCTAACTGCCTGAGAAAAGCAGCAGAAGATGGCCAAAGTGTTTGGGACTTCGTCGCACACGTGGGAGACTCAGAAGTCCCTGGCTCTGGGTTTCAGCCTGGCCCAGCACTGGCAATTACAGCCATCTAAGGAGTGAACCACCAGATGGAAGATCTCTCTCAATCTCTCCCTCTCTCTCTGTAACTCTGTCTTTCAAATAAATAAATAAATCTTTAAAAAACAAAGAGAGAAACTGTTGGTTTCTCCCTTGCTCTTACTACAATGTGATTGTTTAGTACCTTTATGTAACAGTGTAATCAAGGATCAAGGAAAATTGCAAAAAACTTTGGAATATAAGAGAATTCCAATGCTTTATGAGATGGATGCAGGAAGGAGTCCCACACTGTGGTATTGTAAAAGGAAGAGGAGGTGCTTTTAAGGTAGCTGGAGAGAGATGATAGTATCTTCTCAAATTCCATAGCTACCGGAACTTCAGTATCTGATCTTATTTGGAAATAGAGTCTTTGCAGATTTCATTATTTAAGATAAAGTCATATGGCATTAGATTAAATTGGTTAAACCCAGTATAACTGATGTCTTTTTAGGAAGCAAAGATGTAGACAGAAAGACACACAGGGAAGGCCATGTGACAACAAAACAGGATTATAGTTATGGTGCCATGAGCCACACAGTCTTTTTTTTTTTTAACCTAGAAAACTTTTATTTAAGGTATGCAAACGTCAAGCATTTCATATACACAAATTTAGGAAAATAGTGATTCTTCCTACCCTACCTTCCCTCTTGCCTGCATCTCTCATTCTTCTTCTTCCTCCCTCTCCTATTCTCATTATTATTTTATACTAAGATCTATTTTCAATTAACTTTATACTCATAAGATTAACCCTACACTAAGTAAAGAGTTCAACACATAATATGGATAAATAAAAAAATCTGTTTCTCAATAGTCAAACCAAGGGTTATTAAAAATCATGGTGTAAATTCAAAGTGTAAATATCCCTTGTATTGGTTACCTTTTAGGTATTCTATTAGTTACCATGGTTTAGGGAGAACATATGATATTTTTCTTTTGGGGACTGGCTTATTTCACCAAGTATAATGGTTTCTAGTTGCATGCATTTTGTTGCAAAACACAGGATTTCATTTTTTTAACCGCTGTGTGGTACTCCATAGTGCATATATACAATAATTTCTATTTAGTCTTCAGTTCATGGGCATTTGGGTTGATTCCATATCTTAGCTATTGTGAATTGAGTTGCAAGAAACATGGGGGTACAGATAACTTTCATATGCTGATTTCATTTCCCTTGGGTAAGTTCCCAGGAGTGGGATGGCTGGGTCATATGGCAGGTCTATATTCAGGTTTCTGTGGTATCTCCATACTGTCTTCCACAATGGCTGTACCAGCTTACATTCCCACCAACAGTGGATTAGAGTACCTTTCTCCCCACATCCTTGCCAGCATTCGTTGCTTGCTGATTTCTGATGAGAGCCATTCTAATAGGAGTGAGGTGGAAACTCATGCCATACAGCTCTTGAGGTCACTTGAAGCCAGAAAGTGGTGAGACAGGATTTCCCCAGAGCCTTCAGAGGGAGCATGACCCTGAAAACAGCTGGACTTTGCACTTCTCAGCTCCACATGTCTGAGAGAGTAAATTTCCATTGCTGAGGTTACTCTGTGTGTGGCACTTTGCTATAGTAGTCCTGGGAGACTAATAGAGGCAGGTTTTTCTGGTTATTACAATGTGCCGTTTGCTAGCTGGTTCTATGTTCTTCATAATCTATCTGATTGTCTTTAATTCCTTGTAAACTCTAACACTGGTTAGACTTATTGGTCAATTTATTATTATGGTAAATAAATTACTACTGTACATTGCCTATGCATACATGAAAGAATGCATACATTTGTTTAGCACATCTAAATATGTAGTTTTATGTATTGTTGGGTAGTTTTCGAGTGGACTATGAAAGCAGATGTCTAATTTCTATATTAATCAACTTTTAATTACTTTAACTAAAATACCTGAAACAAGCTTCTAGGGAGGAAAGGGTTTACTTCGTTCCACAGTTTGGAGGTTCATGTTCAAGGTGACGCACCCTTTAGTCTGGTGTCTGGTGGAGATCAGCAATGGTGGAAGGTGTGCAGAGGCAGGAGCACAGGGTGAGCCAGGAAGCAGGGCAAGAGGCTCAGCTGAACCTGGCTTTCAGAACCCAGCCTCTTGGGAGAGCCACCTTCTGAGGGCAGCCCCCAGGGACTAAAACACCTGCCCACTTCCCAGCTGCTCTAATTAGAACAAGTCTCCACCCTAATGCATCAACCACCTGCAGTCGTCCATTAACTGTTAAGGAGTGTTTAAATATTTCAATAGGTTTGGCAATCTCATTCCTATTCAATCCATGGCAATGTTTAAGAATAAATGGGAGGCCAGCGCCACGGCTCACTAGGCTAATCCTCCGCCTTGCGGCGCTGGCACCCCAGGTTCTAGTCCCGGTCGGGGCGCCAGATTCTGTCCCGGTTGCCCCTCTGCCAGGCCAGCTCTCTGCTGTGGCCAGGGAGTGCAGTGGAGGATGGCCCAATTCCTTGGGCCCTGCGCCCCATGGGAGACCAGGAGAAGTACCTGGCTCCTGCCATCAGATCAGCGCGGTGCGCCGGCTGCAGCGCGCCGGCCGTGGCGGCCATTGGAGGGTGAACCAACAGCAAAGGAAGGCCTTTCTCTCTCTCGCTATCTCTCTATCTCTCTCTCTCACTGTCCACTGTGCCTGTCAAAAAAATAAATAAATGGGGGGGGCAGCGCCGTGGCTCACTTGGTTAATCCTCCGCCTGCGGCGCTGGCATCCCATATGGGAGCCGGGTTCTAGTCCTGGTTGCTCCTCCTCCAGTCCAGCTCTCTGCTGTGGCCCAGGAGGGCAGTGGAGGATGGCCCAACTACTTGGGCTCCTGCACTCGCATGGAAGACCAGGAAGAAGCACCTGGCTCCTGGCTTCAGATCAGCACAGTGCCGGCCGTGGTGGCCATTTGGAGAGTGAACGAATGGAAGGAAGACCTTTCTCTCTGTCTCTCTCTCTCTCTCTTTCTCTCACTGTCTATAATTCTACCTGTCAAATAAAAACAAAAACAAAAAAAGAATAAGTAGTGGGGATAGCGCTGTGGCATAGTGGGTAAAGCCGCCACCTGTAATGCTGGTATCCTATATGGATGCCAGGTCAAGTCCTGGCTGTTCCACTTCCAATCCAGCTCCCCGCTAATGGCCTGGGAAAGCAGCAAAGCATGGCCCAAGTGCTTGGGCCCCTGTATCTGCATAGGAGACCTGAAAGAAGCTCCTGGCTCCTGGCTCCTGGCTCTGGCCTGGCAGAGCCCTGACTGTTGCAGACATTTGGGGAGTGAACCAGCACATGGAAGATTTCTCTCTATCTGTCTGTCTGTCTCAAACTCTTCCTTCCAAAATAAGTAAATCTTTTAAAAAAAGAAAGTTGTTTATAAAATATACATAAATTCCATTTGCAAACAATGTGTTCCAGTATTACAGCAAATCACTATTCAATGTGCCTGTCTTAATATGATTAGAGAAGAGATTATCAGAGATAAAACTATTTTTAATAATTGAGAGTACCTTTTTTCAAGGGCACTTGATCCATTTCATAACCTTAGACCCAAAGATGAATGGTCTCTGTAATTTCTAATTTTGATTGGCTTCACAGTGTCAACCATGGAACCAATGACTCACAAAATCTACAGATCTTTTTTATGCTTCATAGAAATATCTCAAAAATTCTTTTTTTTTTTTTTTTGACAGGCAGAGTGGACAGTGAGAGACAGGGACAGAGAGAAAGGTCTTCCTTTTTGCCATTGGTTCACCCTCCAATGGCCGCTGCGGCCGGCATGCTGTGGCCGGCACATCGCGCTGACCGGAACCAGGAGCCAGGTGCTTCTCCTGGTCTCCCATGCGGGTGCAGGGCCCAAGCACTTGGGCCATCCTCCACTGCACTCCTGGGCCATAGCAGAGGGCTGGCCTGGAAGAGGGGCAACCGGGACAGAATCTGGCGCCCCGACCGGGACTAGAACCCGGTGTGCTGGCACTGCAAGGCGGAGGATTAGCCTATTGAGCCCCGGTGCCTGCCTCAAAAATTCTTAATCAGGGACGAGAACTCCTCTCTACAGTCTACTTTCTATGGAAAATGAGGCAGTGGTGGTTAAAGCAGGAGCTTCTGGGAGAACCGTTCCTCACCTTGCCCCAGTGATGGCCTAAAAGGCAATTTCTACTGTTCATTTATAGGCTTTGCCAGTTTCCACTCACCCCGTGAAAAAGGCAAGCATGTCATTAATAACTTCATGCACATAGGATTTTATAAACATTTTAAACTTAAAATGTATAAACACTTGTATTTTTCAAAAGGTAAATTGTCTTTTTTTTTTTTTTAATTTGACAGGTAGAGTTATAGACAGAGAGACAGAGAGAAAGGTCTTCCTTCCATTGGTTCACACCCCAAATGGCCACTACGACTGGCGCTGCGCTGATCTGAAGCCAGGAGCCAGGTGCTTCTTCCTGGTCTCCCATGCGGGTGCAGGGCCCAAGCACTCAAGCCATCCTCCACTGCCCTCCTGGGCCACAGCAGAGAGCTGGACTGGAAGAGGAGCAACTGGGACAGAATCCGGCTCCCATATGGGATGCTGGTGCCACAGGTGGAGGATTAACCAAGTGAGCCACGGCGCTGCTCCCCAAGGTAAATTGTCTTTATTTCCCTCATTTAATATATACTACACTTGGATGACTACAGATTTTGGATTTTTTTTTTTTAATTTAGGGAGAAGGAGGAATGGAGAAAGAGCACTCCCATTACCCCAAATGCTCACAACAGCTGGGGGACAGAAGCTGAGAACTGACAACTCAATTCAGCTATCTTACTTGCCTAGCAGGGACCCAAGTACTTGAGCTATCACCTTGAGCTTCTCCCAGGGTGTACATTCTCAGAAATGCTGGAATCAGGAGTGGAGCTAGGATTGGCACCAGGTACTCAGATGTGGGACACAGGAGTTTAAATCAACATCTTAATCACTAGGGAAATGTCACCCTGACACCTGCAGGTTGTGGCTGAGCCTGTGCTGAATGGATGCATACTCTATTGCATACGGGTGTGGATCTAGGCACTGCCTGTTTCTAATATGAATTTCCTCTACCAGGAAAGAGCTGGATATTATCATATATCCTTTAGGGTTCTTTCAAATCCTACCCCATGTGTTAATTCTGCTCATAAAGATAATAGTCAAGAAAATTATTTTTCTGGCCAGCACCATGGCTCACTAGGCTAGTCCTCCGCCTGCGGTGCCAGCACCCAGGGTTCTAGTCCTGGTCGGGGTACCAGATTCTGTCCTGGTTGTTCCTCTTGCAGTCCAGATCTCTGCTGTGGCCCAGGAGGGCAGTGGAGGATGGCCCAAGGGCTTGGGCCCTGCACCCGCATAGGAGACCAGGAGGAAGCACCTTGCTCCTGGCTTCGGATCGGTGCAGCGCGCTGGCCATAGCGGCCATTTGGGGGGTGAACCAACAGAAAAGGAAGACCTTTCTCTCTCTCTCTCTCTCTCTCTCTCTCTCTCACTGTCTAACTCTGCCTGTCAAAAAATAAATAAATAAATAAAAAGATAATTATTTTTCTAACCCTCCCTGCTTAAATCCAGGATTGAGTGTTATGTGTGCTTTTCTATTTTCACCAAATATTCTTTTTTATTTTCATTGTTACTGGAGCTGTAAGAGAAGAAGAGAGAAACTGGTGAGTATCTTATTGGTTAAAATCTCTATTATGCCTTTGTAATATACTTAATGATATGGGGATAAGCAAATGTCAACCAATTTTGTTTAATGTTCAATTCTTTACAGTTTTAGCAATTTTCTTTAAACTCTAGTTTCATGCTTTCTGAACTTTGAACACATACTTAAGACTAGTAATAGCAATGCAATGTCAAAATGATAGCATTAGCTAAACTTTTACATCCACTAGGAGGAGCTGAGTGCTTTATTGACAATACGCAAGATTTATGTCTTAAAATATTTAATAAAATATTAGCAGTAAGTTGAGACAGATACTGATAAAATAATAGTAAGGTGAGATAAAATCAACATTATTATGATTATATAGTGACCCAACAGATAACAGTACAGAATAAAATCTACTGTGTTCTTCCTGATAATTAAATCAGCATCAATTTGAAGAGACTAATACAACACATGTGTGATTTTTCACATAAAGATTCTTTTAAATTTGTTTTATTTTGGCTGGCGCCGCGGCTCACTAGGCTAATCCTCTGCCTTGCGGCGCCGGCACACCGGGTTCTAGTCCCGGTCGGGGTGCCGGATTCTGTCCCGGTTGCCCCTCTTCCAGGCCAGCTCTCTGCTGTGGTCAGGGAGTGCAGTGGAGGATGGCCCAATTCCTTGGGCCCTGCACCCCATGGGAGACCAGGATAAGTACCTGGCTCCTGCCTTCGGATCAGCGCGGTGCACCATTGGAGGGTGAACCAACGGCAAAGGAAGACCTTTCACTCTGTCTCTCTCTCTCTCACTGTCCACTCTGCCTATCAAAAAAAAATTTTTGTTTTATTTTTGTAAAAATTAAGCTTCTCTGCAGTCATTATGCAAAAAGTAGATCCAAAAGTAGGGAAAAGAAAAAGTAGGGCAGGTGTTGTGACACAATATGTTAAGAAATTGCCTGGGAAGCCCACATTACACAGCAGAGTGCCTGGTTCCACTCTGAATCAGCTTCCTGCTACTGCACCCGAGAAGGCAGTGGATAATGGCATAATTAGGTGGGTCCTTGTTGTCTATCTAGGAAACTCAGGTGGAGTTCCTCTCTCCTGGCTTTGGCCTGGCCCTGCCTCGGTTGCTGCAGCCATTTGGGGAGTGAATCAGCAGATGGAAGCTCTTCTCTCTTTGTCACTCCGCATTTTAAATAATTAAGTAGGAGCCAATGTTGTGGCACAACAAGATAAGGCACTGCCTGTGACACCAGCATCCCATAGGGGTCCCAGTTTGAGTCCTGGCTACTCCGCTTTTCATCCAGCTCCCTGCTAATGCACCTGGGAGAGCAGCAGATGGCTGGAGTGTCTTGGCCCTTGCCACCCACGGAGGAGAGCCAGATGGAGTTCCAGGCTCCTGGTTCTGGCCTGGCCTAGTCCTGGCTGTCATTGGCATTTGGTGCTGAAGGCCTTTGCAGTACAGGAACGGTGCAGAGGGGTTCACCCTCTGTGAACTCTGCTCACCATGGTCCCTGCACACTCTGGGTGAAGGTGTTTGGCTATGACCAGGACAGGTGAAGAACCAGCTTTGGAGTCAGACAACTCTTGGATCAAGTGCCTGCTCCTCTACCTACCATGTTACCTGGGACAGTTTCCTGACCTTTCCATACTGCATCGTGCAGTGGCATCAATGAAATGGTTAGCTCAATATCTCAACTGTCCAACAAGAAGAAAATGCTCAACAGATAATGGCTATTACTGTAATTGTTTTCATTGTTGCCTGGCATCAATCAGTCTATAGATACGTCTATTTTTTAAAAAAAGATTTATTTATTTATTTATTTGAAAGTGAAAGTTACGCAGAGAGAGGAGAGGCGGGGGGGGGGGGTCCTTCCATCTGCTGGCCCCCAACTGGCCACAACACCCAGAGCTGTGCCGATCCGAAGCTAGGAACTTCTTCTGGATCTCCCACGCAGGTGCAGGGGCCCAAGGTTTTGGGCCATCTTCCACTGTTTTCCCAGGCCACAGTAAAGAGCTGGATCAGAAATGGAGCAGCCGGGACTCGAACCGGCACCCTTATGGGAAGCCAGCACTGCAGGCAGAGGCTTTACCCACTACGACACAGCGCAGGCCAAGATACCTTTTTCTCGATCAGCTCTTTCATTCAAGCTATCTATAAGGAACAACTCTTTTCTTTTTTCAAGACCAGGTAAATGTCTTTGCTTTTTTAATAAAAAAAATGAAATATTTGCTCATTTTTATGGCACATTTTCCCTCATACACGAAAGTTAAAAAGTAGACATTGTGGACATAGAGAAGCGATTCCTAGGGCCTGGGAACTGTGGGGAGAGGAAGGTTGGAGGGAAGTGGGATACCGGGCTGTTGGGGAATAGTCCGCGGCAGTATTGCTAGGCGGAGGTTTTTACTTTCGGTTTTGACCAGGGGCTTTCCTATGGGCGGGGCTCTCCGGAGGCGGAGGGCTCGAGGTCGCGGTAAACAACAAGATGGCGCCAGGACCCCCGCAGTGAGTCTGCCTGCCTGCCTGCTGCGTGACACCTCACCTGATTGGCCGAACGACGCGTGCCTTTCACGTGAACAGAGACCGGATTGGTGTGCCCGATGCATGGACTCTAACTTGCTCCTGATTGGTCGCATTTTGTATATAAGCCGCGGGTGTAAGGAGGAAGCTCTCTCTCTCTCCTCTCCTTTCTTCCTCCCTCTGTCACGTTTACTTTCTCTAATAAAAAGTCTACTGAAGACAGATAAACGTCGTTCATTCTTTTCTCGCCCGAGAAACCATCATCGCGGGCCCTGGGTTGAGTCTGCTGGCCAGACTCCCCGAGACGCTCGCGGCACCGGGCACCAAAACATTCAGGTAGAAGAAATAACTCCTGGTGCTGCACAGCACAGGGGGGTGACTCGTGCACAATTACATGTTATATGCTCTCCGAAGAAGTCAGAGAAAGGAGCTGGAAGGCTCCAAACATAAAGAAAAGATAAGGAGAGGATCGACTATATACAGCATGATGCTGGATATCATGTTACTTATCAGCTGGGCAATGGGCTAGCCACCTGTAAGTACCCTTGAACTACCTCCTTGTAGGATCCTTACAGTTCCAAATCTTCATGCTTACTCAATACTAACAGCACGACTTTCATGACCTGGATCACATCTGCTAAATGCTGTTGATAATGAATAAAGCTGTTTTTTGAATTTCACTTTTGGAATGCTTATTGTTAGTTTATGGAACTAAAACTGATTCCTTTTCCAATTTTTTATTGGAATAAAATACACATGATAGAAAATTTAACATCTTAACCACTTTTAAGTGGCTTTAATACCACAGCTCAGTGGTGTTAAATACATTCCTAAGTTGCAACTGTCAATACCATCCTTCTCTATAACTCTTTCCTTGTTGTAAAGCTGACAAATTTTTTAAAGGTTTATTTATATTTATATGAAAGTCAGAGTTAATACTTTATCCCTTTTAGTATTTTTTTTTGTTCTACTTAATCTTAATACTATTGGTTGAACTCTGTAATTAACACACAATTATTCTTAGGTGATTAAATTTAACTGAAAAGGAATCTCTATTAAATATAAGAGTGGGAATAAGAGAGGGAGGAGATGTACAATTTGGGACATGCTCAATTGGACTTTCCCCAAACGGTAGAGTTAGAAACGTGCCAGGGGATTCCAATTCAATCCCATCAAGGTGGCGTGTACCAATGCCATCTCACTAGTCCAAGTGATCAATTTCAGTTCACAATTGATCATAATGATAGGTCGAAGAGTCAAAGGGATCACATAAACAAGACTAGTGTCTGCTAATACTAACTGATAGAATTAAGAAGGAGAGAACGATCCAACATGGGAAGCGGGATACACAGCACACTCAGAATGTCAGATGTCCTAAATAGCACTCTGGCCTCTGAATCGGCCCTTAAGGCATTCGGATCTGGCTGAAGAGCCCATGAGAGTATTTTAGGCATGGAAAGCCAAGACACTCTGGCAAAAAAAAAAAAAAAAAAAAAAAAAAAAAAAAACAAACCACCACCAAAAACAAAAAAAACAAACAAACCTAAATGAAAGATCTCCGCGAGTGAGAGAGTGAGATCCCAGTGGAAAGAATGGGTCATCAAAGAAGGAGGTACCTTTCTCTGAAGGGAGAAGGGAGGAGAGAACTTCCACTTTCACTATGACCTTGTCTAAATAAGATCGGAGTCCGCGAACTCAAAGACTTCCATAGCCTTGGCAACTCATGACAAGAGCCTAGGGTGATTACTGATGCCATAAACATTAGTTTGTTAAGTCAACAAACAGGAGTCACTGTGCACTTACTCCTCACGTAGGATCTCTGTCCTTAATGTGTTGTACAATGTGAATAAATGCTATAACTAGTACTCAAACAGTATTTTACACTTTGTGTTTCTGTGTGGGTACAAACTGTTGAAATCTTTACTTAATATATACTAAATTGATCTTATGTATATAAAGATAATTGAATCTTGATGCGAATGGAATGGGAGAGGGAGCAGGAGATGGGAGGGTTGCGGGTGGGAGGCAAGTTATGGGGGGGGAAGCCATTGTAATCCATAAGCTGTACTTTGGAAATTTATATTTATTAAATAAAAGCTATAAAAAAGGATATAATTATATTTATATGAAAGTCAGAGTTACACAGAGAGAGAAGGAGAGGCAGAGAGAGAGGTCTTCCATCCATACTGGTTCACTCCCCAATTGGCCACAACAGCCATATCTGTGCAGATCCAAAGCCAGGATCCAGGAGCTTCCTCTCTGGATCTTTCCATGCTGGTGAAGGAGCCCAAGGACTTGGGCCATCTTCTACTGCTCTCCCAAGCCATAATAGAAGGCTGAATAGGAAATGGAGCAGCTGGGACCTGAACCGGTGACCATATGGGATGCCAATATTGCAGGTGGCGGCTTTACCTGCTATGCCACAATGCTGGCCACAAAACTGACAATTTCTACTCATTAATGATAGCTCTGGGACAACATTGTGGCCTAGCAGATTAAACTGCTGCCTGAGATACTGGCATTCCATATGGGCACTGAGTTGAGTCCCAACTCCTCTACTTCCAACCCAGCTCCCCCTTCTAATGTGCTTAGGAAAGCAGCAGAGGATGTCCCAACTGCTTCGGACCCTACCGCCATGTGGGAGACCCAGAAGCTCCTGGATCCTGGCTTCAGCTTGACCCTGCCCTGGCCAATGCGACCATTTGGAGAATGAACCAGCAGATGGAAGATTTCTCTCTCTCTCTCTCTGCCTTTCAAGCAAATAAATAAACCTTTCAATAATAATAATAACTTTCCACTGCTCCCTTCTCTAGTCTCTGAGAACCACCATTCTTTCCATCTCTACAATTTTTATCACTCTAGGTTTCTCACAGAAGTGGAGTCATACAATATTATGACTTCATAATATTGGGAATGATTTCACTTAGCACAATGTCCTCCAGCTTTATCTTCATTGTTGCATATTTCAGAACTTCACTCCGATTGCAGCTAGCATCCGATTTTATGTATGCACCATCTTTTCTTTCTCCATTCATCCATAGATAGACATTTGGGTTGCTTCCACATTTTAGATATTGTGGATGAAGCTGTTATGAATATGAGTCTATAACTATTTCTTTTTCTGTATTTTAAATGTCTAATTTGTATTGATCATATCTTTAAAACATCAAACATCTTTGATTAGTAATAATTGTACATATTTATGAGATACAGGGAGGCATGGCTGTAATGTATACTGATGAAATCTGAGTGATTGATGTTTCCAGCTCTTGGTTATTACCTTAGACTGCAGTCTTGGAGCTCCTTTTGCTCAGAAAATGTACAATAGACTTTAATGAACTACAATCAACTTACTGCTCCGTGTAACACTAGAAACTTATTCCTCCTACCTGATTGTGGTTTACTACCCATTATCTAACTTCCTCTAACCCCCTCTCTACTCTCTAGTAATAGCTATTCAGTGATCAGCTTGGTCTTTATTAGCTTCCATATACAAGGAGGAACACTCAATGTTTGTCTGTGTCTGACTTATTTTACTTAATGTCCTTCCATTCCATCCATCTTGCTGCCAATGACAAGATTTCACTCATGTTTATGACTGAACAATATTCCATTGTGTACATGTCCCATTTTCTTTATCTGTTTATCTGATGATGGACACATTGATTGATTCCATACCTGAGCTATTGGGAGCAGAATTCCAGTGAACAGGATGGTGCAGGTATCTTTTTGATACAATGATTTTGTTTATTGTGGATAAATATCCAGTGCTGGGATTGCTGAGTCACATGGCAGTTCTATTTCTGAGTTAGGATTCACTATACTAATGCATTCTGACTGTACTATTCCTACCAATAGTGTGTAAGTGTTCTTTCTCTGAATCCATTGCAACATTTATTCCTTTCTGTCTTTTAGATAGTAGCCATTCTAGCTGGGTAAGATAATATTGCACGATTTTGGTTTTCATTTCCTTGATGGCTGGTCATATTGAGCAATTTTTCACATATTTAGGCTATTTGCATTTCTTCTTTGAGAAATGTCTATGCGAGTCAATTGCTCATTTTTTAACTGGATTGGTTGTGTATATGTGTATGTGTGTGTGTATGTGTGTGATTCTTGTGGAGATTTTTTGGGTCCTTATATATTTTGGATATTAATCCTTTGTCAAATGAATTGCTTGCAAATATTTTCCCATTCCTTCAGTTGTCTTTTCTCTCTGTTGATTGTTTCCTTTGTGGCACAAAAGTTTCTTGGTTTTATATAATTCCATTGCAGCAGTTTTGGTTTTGTTGCCTATGCTTTTGGAGTCTTTCAAAAATACCTTTGCCTACACAAATATTTTGAAGTATTCCCTTATCTATTCTTCTGAAAATTCATAGTTTCAGTTTTTACATTTAGGTTTCTCATCCATATTGATTTGTTTCTGTATGATGAGAGGCAGGAATCTAATTGCATTCTTCTACATGCACATATCCTGTATTGCCATTATTGTTTATTTAATAGCTTACCCTTTCTCTGATATATATTCCTGTACATTTTATATTTTTATTTTCAGATATTTCAATACAGAAAAATATAAAGAAGAGTTCAGTGAATACACATAGATTTATAAATTTTTAACATTTTGCAAATTTACTTCATATGCAAATGAATATATGTATACACACATACATGTTATTTTTGAAAGCAGTGATGGAATTATTAATATCATATAGCATGGGATTAATGAAAAAGATCATAAAATGAGGAAAGAAGAGAAAAGAAGTATGTATTATTATGTAAAGGGCATAATTTAGTGAGGATAACATTTATAAACATTTACATACCAAATTATGTGATATCCACACATTTCCTTACTGTATATAATTTTAATTTCCAGAAATGAGAGAAAACATGTGGGATTTGTCTTTCTTATCTGGATAATTACATTTAACATAATGACCTCCAATTCCATACATTTTGTTATAAATATCAGGATTTCATTCTATTTTATTGGTGAATATTATGCCATGGCATCTGTGGACCACATATTTTAATCCAATCATCTATTAATGGATGTCTTGGTCGATTTGCTATGTTTTTTATTGTGAAAGGTGCTGCAATAAACATGTGAGTCCAGGTATCTCTTTCATATGCTGACTTCATTTCCTTTGGAGATAGTCCCAGAAGTAGGATACATGGGACATATGGTAGTTCTATTTTTAGTTTTTCTGAGGAATCTCCATACTTCTCCATAATGGATGTACTAATTTGCATTCCTACCAACAGTTTGCTAGGGTTCCCTTTTCTCTACATCCTTACCAACTTGTTATTCTTTTGACATTTCAATAATAGCCATTCTAACTGCAGTGAGATAACTCATTGAGGTTTTCATTTCAGTTTCCCTGATGGCTACTGATAAGGAGCATTTTTTTATGTGTCATTTGTACTTCCTCTTTTCAAAAATGTGTATTCAGATCCTTTGTCCATTTCTTAATTGGATTATTTATTTTACTGTTGTTAATTTTTTGAGACCCTTATATATTCTGAGTGCTAATCCTTTATCAAATGCCTAGTTTGCAAATATTTTCTACCATTCTTCTGCTTGTCTCTTCACTCTGTTGAGTTTCCTCAGCAACTTCTTTTATATATATATCCATATGCACACATACACACACACGTATAAAATCTCTCTCTTTTTGTATTTTAGAATTTTATGTAAGTTACACAAGTTTCATGAATTTCATATATACAGATTCAGGAACATAGTGATACTTCCCACCGCACCCTCCCTCCTGCTCACCTCAGCAACCTCTTAGCTTGATTTAATCCTGTTTGGTTTTTGTTTTCATTTTGCTGCCTATGTTTTTAATCAAAAACTCTTTTACCAATACCAATATCTAAGAGTGTTTTATCTATGCTTTCCTTTGATAGTTTCATAGTTTTATATCTTACATTTAGACCTTTGATTCATTTTGAGTTGATTTTATAATGGGTCTTGTTTTGAATTTCTACATGTGGAAATCTACTTTTCTCTTAACCATTTATGGACAAGACTCTCCTTTCTACCAGGAGTGCTGTTAGCACCATTGTCAAAGGTAAGTTGATCAGAGATGTGCAGATTTATTTCTGTAGTTTCTATTCTTTTCCATTAGTGTACTTACTATTTTTTTGCCAGCACCATGCTGTTTTGGTTACAATAGCCTCCAGTATGTCTTAAAATCTGATACTGTGATATCTCCAGCTTTGTTTTTATTGTTCAGGATGTCTTTATCTATTTGGGATCTTTTGCATTCCTTTGTGAATTTTAGGATTTTTTTTTCTAATTCTGTGAAGAATGGCAACATTATTTTGATGAGAATTGCATTGAATCTGTAAATCACTTCTCGGTATAATAGATATTTTATTAATATTAATTTATTTAAAACATGAACATGGCAGATCTTTCCGATTTCTTGTGTCTTCCATAGAAGTCTTTCATGTCCTTACATAAATCTACCTCCATGTATTTAAAATTTTTGAAGTTATTGTGAATGAGATTGGCTTTATAAATTCCCTTTGAGGGGCTGGTGCTGTGGCATACTGGGTAAAGCTGTCACCTGCAAAGCTGGCATCCCATATGGGCACAGCTTTGTGTCCTGTCTGCTCCACCTTCGATCCAGCTCTCTGCTATGGCCTGTGAAAGCAGTAGAAGATGGTCCAAGTGCGTAGGCCCCTGCACCCTCATGGGAGACCCAGAAGAAGCTCCTGGCTCCTGGATTCTGATAGGCACAGCTCTGGCCATTGAGGCCATCTGGGGAGTGAACCAGTGGATAGAAGACCTCTCTCTCTCTCTCTCTCTCTCTACTTCTCTCTCCCTCCCTCTCAGCCTCTCTTTCTCTGTAACTCTGCCTTTCAAATAAATGAATAAATCTTTAAATAATAAATTCCCTTAAATTAATATCATTGTTGGAATATAAAAATGCTACTGATTTCTGTTTGTTGATTTTATATATTGGAACTTTGCTGAATTTACTTATCAGTTTTAATAGTCTTTTGGTTTGCCTACATATAGAATTGTGTCATCTTCATATGGAGATAATTCAACTTCATCCTGTCCTATTTGCATGTCTTATACTTTTTTCTCTTACCTAATGGCTAAAACTTCCAGACTATATTGAGTAAGAATGGCAAGAGTGATATCCTTGTCTAGTTCCACATGTTAGTGGAAATGCTTCTAGCTGTTCTCCATCTAATGTGTTTTTGATTGTGGGCTTGTCATTGAAAGCCTTTATTTTGTTGAGATATGTTCCTTCTGTACCTCACATATTTAAGGTTATTTTTTGAATGTGAATTGGTTTTGTATTATGTCAAATACTTTCTCTGCATCTATGGAGATGACCATGTGAATTTTATCCTACATTCTGTTCAGGAGTTGGACACCATCCCTTCATCCCTGGAATAGCTACCACTTGGTGAGGGTGAATGGTCTTTTCCGTGTGCTGTTAGATTCAATTTGCTAGTATTTGTTGAGAATTTTTATGTAAGTTCATTAGGGTTATCGGTCTATAGTTTTCTTTTTGTCTTTTTTGATCTGGTTTTGGAATTCAGATAGTGCTAGCCTCATAGAATGAATTTGAAAGAATTCTCTTCATTTCAATTACTAGGAGTAGTTTGAGAAAAATTAGTGTCAGTCCCTCACTAAAAGTTTTGTAGAACTCAGCAGTGAAGGCTTCTGATCTGTGATTTTCTTTGTTGAGAGACTCTTTATTATTTTAGTCTCACTACTGGTTATTGATCTGTCTAGGCTTTCTAATGCCTTTGTGTCTCAATTTAGGTAACATATTTTCAGAAATTTATCCATTTATTTTAGGTTTCCTAGTATGTTGGAACATAGATGTTCATAATACTCCCTAAGATTATATTTTTCTGGTATCAATTGTAATAGCTCCTTTTCACCTCTGATTTTCCTGATTTGAAACTCTCTTTGTTTCTTTGTTAGTTTGACTAATAGCTTCTCAATTTTGTGTATCTTTTCAAAGGTCTACTATTTATTAGTATTTTATATTACTTTCTTGGTTTCTATTTCATTTATTACTACTATAATGTTATTTCTTTCCTTAAACTAAGTTTGGGTTTGGTTGGCTCTTGTTTTTTTTTTTTTTTTAAGTTCTTGATATTCATTGTCAATTTGATATCTTTCCAAATACTTATTGCTATACACTTTCCTCTTAGTACTATTTTTCCTGTATCCAATAAGTTCTGATATGCTGTGTTTTCATTGTCATTAGTTGTAAGGCATTTTTAAATTTCTCTTTTGGTTTCTTCAGTAACCAACTGCTCATTCAAGGGCATGGTGTTCAGTCTCCATTACTTGTATAATTTCTGGTTTCTTTTGCTGGCCATTTTCAGCTTTATTCCACTGTGATTGAAAATATACATGATGTGATTTCAATTTTTTTTAATTTTCTGAGACTTGCTTTGAGGCCCAGTCCATCCTAGAGAACGTGCCACGTGTTAAAGGAAAGAATGCGTATTCTGTACCTGTGGGATGAAATGTTCTGTAGATTACTGATGCCATAAACAGGAGTGTCAATTTGTAAAGTCAACAACAGGAGTCACGGTGCACTTACTCCTCATGTAGGATCTCTGTCCTTAATGTGCTGTACATTGAGGCTTAATGCTATAACGAGTACTCAAACAGTATATTTCACTTTGTGTTTCTATGGGGGTGCAAACTGTTGAAAGCTTTACTTAATGTACACTAAACTGATCTTCTGTAAAAAAAAAAAAAAAAGAAAGAAAGAAAGAAAGAAAGAAAGAAAGAAATTAATTATCAATTCCCAACTTGACTCTCACTGGGATTAAACATAACAATAGGTCTGATCTGATTTCATCATCATTTAAAAAAAATCATCTATTATTTTTCACTTTATGTTTCTGTGTGGGAGCAAACTGTTGAAATCCTTACTTAATGTATACTAAGCTGATCTTCTGTATATTAAGATAATCGAAAATGAATCTTGATGTGAATGGAAGGGGAGAGGGAGTGGGAAAGGGGAGGGTTGTGGGTGGGAGGGACGGTATGGGGGGGAAGCCATTGTAATCCATAAGTCATACTTTGGAAATTTATATTCATTAAATAAAAAAAAAAGAAATGTTCTGTAGATATTTATTAGGTCAATTTGGTATAGATTAACTCTGTTGTTTCTTTGTTGATATTTTTGTCTAGTTGATCTGTCCATTGATCAAAATGGGGTACTGAAGTCTCCCAGTGATTTCCCTGGCACTTTAATATGGAAGTGGATTGCAAGTGGAGCAGCCAAAACTGTAACCAGAGCTCATAGGTTGCTGGCGTGTCAGGGGCAACTTAACTGGCTGCACCCCAATGCCAGTTTCTACAATTGACTTTTGTATGTTGGTCTTATGGTCTGTGGCCTTGTTATACACACTTTTCAGTTCTTTTTTTTTAATTTCATGGAAAAAGTTGATTAAAATGATTTTATTTTGAGGTAAAAACAATCATAATCCATGCATAGGATATTAGTCTTTCTGTAGCTTCCTTAGAATTTTCTATGCTCAGGATTGTTTTTGCAAATCAAGACACTTTCTTTTTTCTTCCCTGATTGCATTGGTTACAATTCCCAGCGAATTCTTGAATAAAAGTGACATCGGTATCTTCTTGCTAATCTTAATGATTGAACACTTAGTTTGTCCGTTATAGGTATAGTGTTAGTTACAAGTATTTCATAGATGTCTTTTTATCAGATTGGGAATATTTCTTCCTCAATTTGTTGAGAACTTTCTCTTAGTTAAATCAGGAATATTGGATTTGCTAAAATGATTTTTTTCTCTCCTTATTAAGATAAGGCATAATGAAGTTTTTATTATATTAGTATTATTTACATGAATCATTTTTAAACATTAGACCAAATTTTCATTCTTTGCATAAGTTCCATTTGGTCATACTGTATAATATTCCTGTGTGTTACTGAATTTGAGTGGTTTCTATTTTGTGCATATTCATGAGGGTAATGGAAATTCTAGTTTTTGTTTGACATTAGCTCCGAAGCAACATTAGCCATACAGAATGATTTGAAAAGTGTTCTAATCTCTGAAACTTCTTTATGAATGATTTATGTTATTTATTTTCTAAAGATTTGATAGAATTTATCTATGAAAATATGCTTCATCTCTGTAGCATAGTAGGTTAAGCCTCTGCCTGCAGCACCACCATCCCATATGGGCACCAGTTCCTGTCCTGGCTGCTCCTCTTCCAGTCCAGCTCTCTACTTGTGGCCTGGGAAAGCGGTAGAAGCTGGCCCAAGCACTTGGGTCCTTGCACCCATGTGGAAGACACGGAAGAATCTCCTGGCTCCTGGATTCAGACAAGCCCAACTCGGCATTGAGTACATCTGGGGAATGAATCAGCAGATGAAAGTCCTCTTCTTCTGTTTCTCCCTCTCTCTGTAATTTTGTCTCTCAAATAAATAAATAAATCTTTAAAAAGAAAGTATCTGCATCTGAATATCTCTGTATTGGAAGCATATTAATTACCAGTTGAACTCCTTTAATTGCAAAATGTCTGATCAGATTTTCCACTTCCTTTTTTGTGAATTTACCTAATTTGTTTCTTTCTAGAACTTTATCTTATTTAAGCTGTGTAATTTTATTTTATTTTTATATTATTTTTAAACTTTTATTTAATAAATATAAATTTCCAAAGTACAGCTTTTGGATTATAGAGGCTTTTTAACCCCATAAGAGTTCTCCCACCCGCAACCCTCCCATCTCCCGCTCTTAGTATATACTAAATTGATCTTCTCTATATTAAGATAAGCTGTGTAATTTTATATGGTAAAGTTGCTCAAATTCCATGATAAATCTTTTAATTTGTGTAACGTCTATAGTGCTATGCCTTCTGTTATTTTGCATTTTAATAATTTTGTTTGTATTTGTCTTGATAAGTTTAGATAATATTGTATTTTTAAATTTATTTCAGAGTACAGCCTTTTTTATTGATTTTCTCTTATCTTCATTTCAATAATTTCTGTTTTAATCTTTATTATTATCTATTGCCTCTGCTTTCTTTGGGTTTAATTTTCTCTTCTGTAATCACTTTCTTAAGGTGCAAATTTTGTTGATTTGTGGTCATTTTTTTTTTGCTTTTTTTTTTTTTTTTTGACAGGCAGAGTGGACAGTGAGAGAGAGAGACAGAGAGAAAGGTCTTCCTTTTCCGTTGGTTCACCCCCACAATGGCCACAGTGCGCTGCGGCTGGCACACCGCGCTGATCCAAAGCCAGGAGCCAGGTGCAGGGCCCAAGCACTTGGGCCATCCTCCACTGCACTCCTGGGCCACAGCAGAGAGCTGGACTGGAAGAGGAGCAACCAGGACAGAATCTGGCGCCCCAACCGGGACTAGAACCTGGTGTGCCGGTGCTGCAGGTGGAGGATTAGCCTATTGAGCTGTGGCGTCGGCCAATTTGTGGTCATTTCTAATATAAACATTTAAAGTTAAATATTTTCAACTACTTGTAGATTTACATACATTGCATAGATTTTGCATATTTTTACATTAATTTCAAAATATTTTCTAATTTCCCTTATGAATTCTTCTTTGATACATGAGTTGTTAATCATGTGTGGTTTCTTTTTTTTTTTTTTAAGATTTATTTATTTACTTGAAAATCAGAGTTACACAGAGAGAGGAGAGGCAGAGAGAGAGAGAGGAGGAGAGAGAGGTCTTCCACCCACTGGTTCACTCCCCAGATGGCTACAACAGCTGCAGCTGTGCCAATACAAAGCCAGGAGCCAGGAGCTTCTTCCAGGTCTCCCACAGGGGTAGGGGCCCAGCATCTTGGGCCATCTTCTACTTCTTCCCCAGGCCATAGCAGAGAGCTGGATTGGAAGTGGAGTGGCCGAGACTCAAACTGGTGCCCATATGGGATGCTGGCATTGCAAACGGTGGTTTTATACCACAACACCAGCCCCAGGTTTATTTTCTAAAGTGTGCAAAATTCCTAGTTTCATTCTGTTGTTGATTATTTGTTTGGAGAGAATATTTTATTTGTTTGTTTTGATTACCAGTTACTATTTACAGCCTACCCTATGGTTTACCATACACAAATTCTATATTCTCTTAAAGAGTATGATGGATTATTCCAGATTTTATTTAGGGAAAGATCATCTGGGAGAGAGGCAGAGATTTTCTTTTCACTAATTTTGAAGGATAGTTTTGCTGGTTACTTAATTATTACTTGGCATCTTTTAATATATATATACTGTCACCTCATTGCTTTCCAGCCCCTATTCATTCTGATTTGATTTTGATCAGTTGTTCATTTTATTTAGATTTTCTTTTATGTGCTGAATATTTTTTAATTTCTTTTTGACTTTCTTTTGGTTATGGGTTTCAACAGTTTGACTATATTGTGCCTACTTGTAAATGTCTTTGTATTTCTCCAACATTGAATTTGATGACATGGTGGGTACATAGATGAATGTTTTCACACCAAATTTGACAAGCTTTTAACCACTATTTCTGCAAAAACCTTTCCACTCCTCTCCTCATCTCCCCTGCTTCTATGTATAGGTGTGCAGTACCAGACAACTAGACTTGCCAAAGAAAGTGTGGTTATTATGGGTATTAGGCCAACAGTAACCTGTTGAAGGCTCGGAAATACTTATGAGGGAAGAATGGTGAAATCTACTCTTAGGAAAAAAAATTTACTCAGAGAAACAATTAAGTGGTGTATGTTATAAATAAAGTCAGTGAAAAAGAGCACACTATATCAGAGTGGCTGAGGTAAATAGAAGAAATCTTTAGTGAGGCAGAAAGTTAATAGAAAAAAAACAATAAAATATTTACATAAAAATTAACCACCAAATCTATTATATTTTGTCAAATTCATACATTTAAATTAAACAAAAATATGTATTTATTCAAGCTCCCAATAAGCTTAACTGATACAAAATATTTTATTAAAATATTGATTCTGATGATAAATGTTCAATTGAAACACCACCTGAAGAATTTCCAAAATGTTCTTTCCTTTTGTAGATGAAAATCTACATAAATCTGGATCATAGACTTATATTCTAAATAATCCCATATGCTCAAAATATGTCCATACATATGCACATTAAAATTGTCATGTAAAAATAACTTCCAAGGTTCACAATATGTGAACACCTTAAGTCATGACTAAAAGAATTAAAATATTGCAAGGTCCTATGAAACAAAGGGACAAATCATTTTGTACACTTTTCTTTCATCATTTAAAATAACCAAGTTCTTGCTTTAAATTAAAATGTATCAAAACAAATGTTTGATTTTGTTTAGCATAAAATGCAATTTGATCCTTTCTTATTTGAAAAGAACAGTTTTTTTTTAATCCTATAAAACATAGACAAAAATTGTTCCCTTCTCTTTAAACGTAAGAACCACATCATCCTATTTAATTTCAGAGACTAGAAAAGCTGCCAAAAGGATGGTATTGGCTAAAAAACATGGATGCATTGCCAAATTAGTCTTCAACTTTTAGTAGTTTTATGAAATAATTACAGCCCTCTTAACATTTTCCCACGTTTTAAAAATTGGATAATAATCTTTTGACCATGATCGTACCTGTTTGACTTATAGACTTGAATGAACATGATGTCACAAAACATAAAGGACTCAGAAATAGAATAACAAAGGTTGGTTTTGACATCAACACTACTGGCTCCAGTTTTTCAACATCTTATTTCTCTTAATATATTTTCTTTCAGGTTGCACATATGTTGATTTTAAAACTTAAATGAAAATTCCTATTGATATTGGTAACTGTGATAATTGTGATAACTGACGTTGTCCACTGTAGGTTTTCGGAATAATAAATAGGATTTCTTACTGAAGGAATGAATTAATCATACTTATTGCTATTAATCTCTTTCTCCAGAAAATCAGGTGCAAGTTACATCTTGATGAATAAACAGGAAGGGAGACAGATTCAGGTGCTTGATGTGAGGAGAGTGGCATTCTAGTTAACAGAACAGGATTAAAGTATGGCTTCAGATATAACAAATATTACTCAAATAGGGCTTGAAAATCTACACAACCATATTTGGCTCCCAGGCAAATGGGTACCGTGAGCACCATGCCTCAGCAGCTTCACTGTGTGGGTTAGATTTAGGGACCTATAGGTGTCAAAAGCATATTCTTATTACTGAGTCATTGATGTGTATCTTCAAGACAAGTTCAGGGTAGCATTTAGAAGATATCCTCAAATTCAGAAAATAACTTTATATATACAAATCTGAGTCTACGCATGTTGTCCAAAAGGGACATCAGACAAGAGTTCCACAGCCCACGGTACTAAAAACCACATGTAGAAGTCATGACTTATACAAAATTTATAACTCAGTCATGACAACTCATTTGCATAATTAATGTACAAGACGTGTAACAGTTTGATGAAACAAAACTAATTATATCAGCAATATATGAGACATGATATTGAATACTGACTAAAATTCAAATCATGTTATGGATTTTATTTGAGAGGCAGTCAGAGAAAGGGTGGCGGTGGGGAGACTGTTCTCATCTGCTGGCTCACTTACTAAATGTTCATAAAGGCCAGGACGAGGCCAGGGCCAAAGCCAGGATCTGGGAATGCGATCCACTTCTCCTGAGTGGGTGAGAAGTCATCATCATCCCAAGGTCTGCATTACCAAGAAGCTGACGTTAAGAGCCAGAGTCAGACACCAGACCCACAGTCACCAACGTGCAACACCGGTGTCCTAAGCACTAGGACAAATGCCCACCCCTGACTCTTGGAATTAATAACTTCTTACCTCCCTACTGCCACATGTTCTAACACACGATGAGGCTGGTAAACATAGAAATGATTAACACATAGATCTAAGAAATTTAAATTGTGTCTGCCAGTCATATATTTGGAATTCAACAGTAAGGCAAAAGCTATTACTGGAGGTTCATGGGAATTTAATTAGAATGATGTCATTCATTGTTCCACTTACTCAGTATAAAGGTTTTCAACACACACCATATAATACATTTTGTAGTATTTGTGTAAGAATATTTACCTCCTAAAGGCCTTGAGTTAGTATTTGTATTCACAGTTTATGTCAAGCCTAGATTTTACTTCCTAGGGACAAAGTGATTTGTGAGATCCAATTGTAAGTTTTCTTGTGATTCCAGTTAATAATGTAGCTGCACTCATCCTATATCCTGTGCACCAATCTTGAGTGACTATGGTAGATTCAGTTATGTCAAATAAATGAGCATACCTCAAAGACACACAAACCATTCATGTGCATAGAGCTAGCTTTGCAGGAACAATATATGTGAAATAAATCGGTCAGGGTTTCCATCATCTTATGTCCACAGAAAAGTTCTTAGGCACAGACTAACATTTAATTCAAAACAGTACAATGAAAACAAGGGAAAGAATTATTTTTGTCTATCTCCCTGGTACAGAACATTCCTCCATGGAGTAAAGATTATGAGTCACATCTTGCAAAGTCATTGGTATCTGGTACCTAACATTTTCTGAGAACAAAATTTATTTTAGGAACTGTTCAGTGTGTAGTAGGTTTATCATCTCAGATAATAAATAAAATAATCCTGACAGCTGAATCTTTGTGCCTTTGATTTACAAATGACAATTGACATTTCATTCCTTAAGACTCAAATACGGGGGATAGGCACTGTGATGCAGCAGTTTATGTCTCCAGTTTAGATCCACATCCCCGTATCAGGATGGTTTGGGTTCTCATTATTCTCTGCTTCTGATCCAGTTTCCTGCAGGGGGTGATGCCAAAGTACTGGAAATCCTGCCACGATATGGGAGATCCAGATGGAGTTATGAGTGCCTGGCTTTAACCAGGCATCTCTCTGGTTGTTGAGAACCTCTGGAGAGTGAAATGCCAGGTATCTTTCTTTCTCTCTCCCTTGTTGTCACTCTGCCTTTCAAATAAACAAAACAAAAACAATTTTTTTTTCTTTTTTAGAAGAAGACTCAAATCTAAACTGACCTCGATGACTACCATCCCAAACTTTATCAGGGCACAAGAGTTCTATCATGTATAATAAAATAAGATTTAAAAAGCAAATAACACCAAGAGAAATAAATCAAAAGGTATAATGTGAATAAGTAATAAGGTGAGTAGGAGAAACCAATGCAGGAAGGTGGATGTGGTCAGAGCACCTTCAAGGATGAATTAATGGAGAAGACATGGGGAGAACGTCAGGAAAATCTAAGCAGATATGATGGTAAGCATGTTTGTTTACAACATTGTAAAAGGACAACTTTAAAAATCATTTTTTTTTGAGAGGCAGAGGAACAGAGACAGAGGAAGTGACATAAAAAAAGAGATTGAGACAGATTGACAGAAAGAGGTCCCATCTGCTATTTCACTCTCTAGGTGCCTACAACAATGGCTGGAGACTAGGCTGGCCTGAGATCAGGATCCAGAAACTCCATCCAGGTCTCCCTCATGGGTGACAGGGATCCAAATATCTGAGCCGTCACTGCTGCCCTCTTTAGTCTGCATTAGAAGAAGCTGAGGTTAGGAACCATAGGTGAGTATCAATTCCAGGCACTCAATGTGGGATGTAGGCATCTTAACCACTATGCTAAACTACTGCTCTATAGCAACCAACTTTTTGAAAATTCAAAAGATGTTGAGGATATATTTTGTGGGCAAACTGCATGACAGAGTGTGGAATTTGGACTTATGCTTGTAGCTAAATGAAGCTGATGAGAGTTGTTAAGCAGACAGCTGATAGAGTGATGGACAACTAAAGAAAGGCTGTTACTTAACTTTATGAAAACATGGCACAGGCACCAGTTAGAAGACGAGCACAGCTCCTCGGGCATGGGGCAGTGAGGACACGTTGAGGATATCAAATGCTCTTTGACTCCTAACTGGCTATGGCATTTGCCAACTGTTCTCTAGCTATACAGGAAGTCTGGTCCCTGACTAACGCAGTCATGAATTTGTCCCAAGTGTTTGGATAGTATGATGGAGTGGGAGTAGGGATGTAAAGATGGTCACCTCACAGTGACACCTATGATTCTGATTTGCTGGTCAGGCATCTTCTGGCCAGAGGTCAAATGGCTAGGATGGACATGGGCAGGCCAAAAAAAATAGACCTGTGGCTGCTAAAATACTACCCAGAACCCAAGAGGATGAGACTGAAGATGAATGTGATTGAATTATTTTTCCATTGTCATGGCGATACAGCGTTTGGGTGTGGTTGATGCCTAGGTTAGGAAGATGTCCTATTGATAGCTGGACACATGCCTTATTTGGGTCCAACCTGTGTAAGCAGCCCTATCTCCCCTTTCCTCTAATCATGCCATATTATGCTTACATTCCTTTGTGTCTATCTTATTCTCCTTCTGTTTGTCGCTGGGTCTCACCACACACACACACACACACACATACACACACATACATCATAGAAGATCTTGGTGTTATCAAATATGAGAAGGAGATGGTGCAAGTCCTGTGCAACCATCACACTGAGCATTCACACACTTCATTGAAACTAGGTGGCTGATATCAACCATTATTCATCAAGTGCACTGGGCTTCCCACCCTACTCACTGTGGATATTAAGATTGACTGTCACGAGCATTCCTTTGGTCCCTTTGATTGTCACTTTCTCCAGCTTATGTATTCAACAGTCCTGAGTATTATAAGTGTGACCCCTCATTTAGCTCATGTCTCAGTTACTCCGAATACTTTTGAGGCAGTGTGGACACTCCTTTTTGATTTTACAACACCATTGCTTGTGTAAATCTAAACTATCAAGGAAAATGCATTGATCTCTTTTTTTCCCACCTTAAAAGATCAAATCCCTATGACTAGAAAGATAACTTGACACATATTGCAGAAGCTGTCCAAAAGACTTTACTTGCAAACTGAGATCTTCAATGGCAAAGATTCATGACTGATAAGAGAAAAATATTATTTGCCATGAAACTACTTTCAGTGAAGTCCACCCAGGATGTTCCTTCAAAAGTGTGTTTCAAAGCTGAAGTACTTAATCTAAATATATTTATGGAACTCTTACATTTTGTGGGGCTAGGTGGATATTGACAGTGATTAAATTAAACCTCTGTTAACTACTTCAAGAAAATTTCTTGAATATTGCTTGTGACATCACATTAACAATGCATTATTCAGCTGGGTTCAGTGTAAGAGAGATGTTTAATTTGAAGCTTTTGCCACATGAAATAAAAAAATGTGTCGAAGAATTCTCTTTTAAGTAGCAAACATCAAAAATTATTTTATTCCTATATCAAAAACTAGGGGAATTAGAAGGCTATGCATAAGATATTTAAATAAATCAAATACTTAATTATACATATCAATTACACAGATTTTTCTGTATATTCTGTAGCAATGTTTGAATTTTACATCTAATTGCATGTAGAAGCAGTGTGTGAAGAAATATGTAGGTCACAGAATGGCCAAATGTAGAACAGGATTCCAAATTATAATGCCCCACATTTCAAAACCGGCTGCTGATAATTTGCCTAGTTTGTATTTCTTTGGCATCAGCGGCAGCTTTGCTAAGGAAAAGTAAATGTCATAAAATGTTTTGTTTTCCATCAGCCACTGGCAAATAGTTGGCATCTGTTTTCTGTTGTCTAGCAGCAGTTGCGTTTTCTGAAACAGAAGTTTCCAGTCTTCATTGAATAACTTGTTGATTTAGGACCCTCTAGGGACCAAAAACTGAAAAACTTGTTTGAGGAAAGAAAATCAAATTCCTGAAAACATTTGGGCTTCAGAAATGTGGACGGATTCCTTGTGCATTCCATCACAGGTCCTGTGGACTCACCTGTGTTTCCAGAACACACAGGAAAGAAGTAATTGTCCTATGAAAACCAAAAAGATGGAGTTTTCATGTTGCAAATTGGAAAGAGAGGAAAGGTCCTCTTTAAGCTAATTTTGTTCTCTCTCACCTTCAACTACTTTTTGACAAGAGCCACACATGTTAGTTGATACAAAGAAAACGGAAGGGAGCCAAACCTCCAGAGTGGAGAAATTGGGTCTGCCTTGAATTTAAGCGTTTTGAAAAGCTCAGTTAAGTGGGGGATGTGATTATTTGTAGAGCAGGAAAGGCACTTAGGAATGCGACTGTAGGAGGCTCTCTGTTTTCAATGTTTAAGAGCAGATAAAAGGCCACTTTCACTGACACCAGGCTTCTTCTGGCTGAGGACTAGGCCATTAATAGTCATTAACACGCTTTCAAATTTGTTGCCAAAGTGGTAATGAAATCAACACCTTCTAATTTTTATACTGCATTACTGCCAAAGCACATTTGGTCTTGTCACTACATAGCGATGTGTTGTGCGATGCGCTTACTATTTAATATCTCAACATAAACACTGAATAAAAACATACATACATCTTCTATGATGTGAGGACATGTGGCCATTGTGCTGCGAATCAGTAGGGATCAATTGTTGAAGCTTAGCTCACGGTTTAATGGGTGAAGGGCAGATAAACCAGCTTCAGGGTACATTGCCTCTGTTTTCCTATTTTGAATTGACCATCGATTTAGTTTTTCCAAACAAATCATTAGATGAAAAGCTATCCTTAGGAGTATGACTCCATGCCATGTTCCTACCCTTTCTCATTAGAGAAATGTTTTGGATCTTGGATAATTAGTTAATATGATGAACATCTTTTTACCAAATGAAACCATGCCTCATCTACTCTTAGTAATTGATGGTCTGCAAGTTTTACTTTAAAATAGACTGACAGACTTAGCAGCTGATGTCCCACCCCATTCTCCTTTATAACTATGTGATACGAATTATGATTTGGGCAATATAAAATGCTCCTTCTAAGAAGAGAAAGCAAGCGACGGGTAGTAGAAAAGGAGGAAAGAGCAGAAGAAATATCTTTCTTTAAATAAAATTAATTACTTGAAAGACAAAGTGCAGAGAGAGGAGGAGAGGGAGAGAGAGAGAGAGAAAGAGAGAGATAGAGAGAGAGAGAGAAAGCTTTCACCCACTGCTTCTCCCCAAATGCCTGCAACAGCTGGGACCGGGTCAGACTGAAGCCAGGAGCCAGGAGCTCCAGGTCTCCCACATGTGTGGCAGGAACCCAAGTACCTGGGCCCTCACCTGCTGTCTCCCAGGCACAGTAACAAACCTGGACTTGGAAGCAGAGTAACTAGGACTTCAAGTGGCACTCACATATGGGATGCAGTGTCTCACTTAGCAGCTTAACCCACTATGCTACAATGCCGACCCCAAGTCTTTCTTGTTCATTTATAATTTAATTTTCTTTCCCTGGCTTCCTGATTTTTCTTCACTACTGAAACATATTTGTAAATTATAGCTCTATTTTCCATTCCTAAATCCCACCCCAAACCTGTAATTGGAAGATAAAAGAAAAAAAGTTCGTAAGATTAATTAACCTGTGTCCATCCCATCCTAACACAAATCACAGTTGCTTACCTACATCCAAGCCTTATATCTCTGCCCTACATAAGCACCTTCCCTTTCATCCTCTTATCTTTCTCAGACTCACCAATGACGCTGGTGCACCTCTTCCCTTCGAAAAGTGTCTGGAAGACTCAATGAGTCTGTGCTATCTTCAAAAGGGAAGATGTATATATTTTCAACCCATGTTTTCTAAGACTAATCATCATGACTTACAGAGGCATGATCATTTCCTGCTGAGGGACTAAGTATGATGTAGGAGAGAAGGATGGATACAAAGTACATTTTTTTACCCTTACCCACTACCTGTTCTAACTAACACTGACAGACTCATTAGAATTGTCCGCTCATGTCATAGGCCAGGAAGACTGAAGAGCTCTGTGTATTCATTGTGACAGGTTTTGGCTATGGAAATATTTATTTATTCATATAATTATCCAATATAACACAATTATTTTGTTGTTCCCAAGTTCTGAGCAGTATGATCGGTCCTTGATTTTTCTGGAGGAAAAGCAAACTATGCTCATAAGCAATAGACAGCATTATTTTGAAGTTAAATGACATAATGTGTGGTTTGCACAAAGTATTATAGAACAGTACAGCAGAAGTAAAAGGTCTCAGTTAGCCTAAAAGAATTGAACTATCCTTTTTCTACTTTCACTCTGTTGCTCAATGCTGACAGTGGCCAAGAGAATGCAAAAAGCCATCATCAGCTTTGGTGTGGGCAGAACACTGGCCGGTGCAGAGAGAGCCAGAGCCAGCCTTTCAGGGACCACCCTTTAGTAAAGTGAAGCCATCCATGCAGAAAATCATGAGCTGGAATTTGAAAATGAGCACAATCAGGATTGCTCCACAAAGTCAGAAAAGGAGCCAAGGGGATGTGAAAACCTAGAACTCTGGAAAAATGAGGTTAAGAGAAAACAACACTTCATTAAAGAAAAGGTGGAGTTGGCTATCAAAAACCCCCACCATGTTCTTATTCACAGAAAGCCTGAAGTCACTACTACATTTAGGGTAGATTTAGGACTTACCAACTTTGGAACCAAGCCTAATTAAGCTTCAAAAATGAAATTTCAGGATCTATACCAAAATTAACTAATTCATTTTCAAATGGATTACATGAATCATCATAAAATTTCTTGCTACTATTGCTGTGTATCAACAATGTTTGAAGATATCATGTAAAGCTTTGCCCATTTAAAGGTTTCCAAAGTCTGTAATCTCTCCCTATAGATAATTTTATGTCTTTTCTAATTGTCATTTTTATATCTAAAAATATTTTTAGAAGCTTTTAGCTTCTTGTATTTAAAAGCCTCCATGTTTATTCTGGCAAGTATGTAAGAAATATGCCCCACCCCCTACCCAAGTTTTAACATATTCTATATAGCAGCGATACACAGAATTTTGTTGTGATTGGCCGATAACAAAGGATAACATTAAGAAACTATCCTGATAAAAACCACTCAAAGCTTGCAAGCACATGAAAACACTAAAGGTTACATAGGAAAAATAGTATGATTTACTGGATTATGCATTTTTATTGTTTCTCCAGTTAAATAAAATATATTTGACCTAAGGAGTCCCCCACCCCCAGATACTGCTCCTGACTCCTCTTACCTTGATTTCAAGTATATGTACTCTACATTGGAGTTCTTCCTTTTCTTGAGCTGCTGAGTGAACAAATTTCAAAGAAGAGTCCTCCAGGATAATCTTAGAGGATATCTACTTAAGTATGAAAAAGAGAATGTAGAAACTCTAATGTTTCCTGTAATTATTAATGAATAACTAAA
Organism: Oryctolagus cuniculus; assembly: GCF_051225735.1. Taxonomy (NCBI): domain Eukaryota; kingdom Metazoa; phylum Chordata; class Mammalia; order Lagomorpha; family Leporidae; genus Oryctolagus; species Oryctolagus cuniculus. The sequence continues at coordinate 41,097,505 of NC_142882.1, forward strand.
AACTCAAGCATTGGCATGAAGATGCTCCTTCCTCAGGTACAATATTTTTGAGTGAATATTGGCTGTATTGTATAATGATATTTATCTCAGACAGCTCTCGTGGCAATGGAGTTGGTATAGACTCACCATGAATTATGCATGTCTGTTTTTCTACAACATTGCTTTATGGGCTCACTTAAAACTTTGTTATAATCAAAAACCGCATTTTAATTTCATATGCAGTTTTGTCATAGAACTCATGGTCCTATCTTAGCAGTTACTTTCAGGGAAAATTAACCTTTAAAGAATAAGTGTAGATGCGCTTGGGATAGACATTTGGATTTTAATAGTTCTCTATGAATAATGTTTAGTGTAAAGACTTACCTAAACACACCAAAAACTTGATAAACTGACGATACATTTAGATATAGCCAAAATATAAAATAGCTATTTTTCTGATGGGATACATTTAGATATAGCCAAAATATAAAATAGCTATTTTTCTGATGGGACCACCCAGATTATCCTAATATTTGTTCCTGGGCTGGTTTCTGCCTTCATTTTGTAGGTGAGGGCATTAAGAGTCAGGTAATATTATGGTCACAGCAATTAACAGAGAGCCATCAGTATACATGGCTTACATGTATTCCTTCCACAGCTACCCACCTCTGAAAAAAAGCTGAAATTTACCTGAAGCTGCCTATTTCAAAATTTACTTGGTATATTAACATGTTCAGGTTTTTTCTGGCTTATTGGGAAATTAGTTTCAAATAGTCAGCAATACATGCAAAAAAAAAAATCTAGAACCGAACAAGATATTTACAATATTTATATTGCAAAACAAATCAAATATATTAGAATTTTCTACAATGTATGTTGAGTTTTGCTAGTTATCTAACTTTGAAAGTCTCAGATCTTCTTATGAATTTCTTGACATTATCTTTTCATATAATCCAGTTATTTTTTCTCATAAAATCCTAGCAGACTTGCTATCCTGAGAGTCTAAGCAAAAGTGAATATATAATGGTAATAATGTGTGTCATTGAAAAATGGATGATCTTTGCCAAATTTAGGCTCCAGATACAAAAAGAAAACTTTCATTTTGGCAATAATTTCACTATTTCCACACAGGTTCTGAAATTTCATATTTTTCCCTTTTCTGTGAAGATTTGTTCATTTATTTATTTGAAAGGCAGAGTGACAGAAAGAGGAGGGACAGCAAGATGGGAGGGGTTGGTGGGGGGAGAGAGAGAGAGAGAGAGAGAGAGAGAGAGAGAAGAGCTTCCATCCCCAGATTCACTTCCCAAATGGCTACAACAACCAGGCCTGGGTCAGGCAAAAGCCTAGAGCCAAGAACTCCATCTGGATCTCCATAGCACTGGCCCCCCAGATCACTGATGTGGGGGCAGGAACCAAAATACTAGGACCACATTCTGCTGCTTTTCCAAACTCATTAGCTGGGAGTTGGATCGGATATGTGGAACAGCTGGATTTTGAACTGTTGCTGTGATCTGAGATGTGGGTATTCCAAACAGCAGCTTAACACACTGCACCACAACACCAGCTTCTTAAAATCCTGCATTTAAGATAGGGTCAGATACTTTAGAAGAATTTTTTGAAAACCTGATTTTCAATATTATGTTTAATAAAATGAAATGGGAAGCAAGGAACTGAAAGAACATATTGGCAATAGATGTATCTGACAAAAGACTTATGAAGAATAATAGCAACAATACTAAAAACTCAATGAAAAGTTGACAAAGAACAGGAAAAGGTTTAGGAATGGCCAATAATCATATCAAAATGCTTAAGAATATCAGTCAGAATACCACATTAAAAGCACTGTGTCACTTAAAAATAAAAGTTAAACCTTATAAAAGGCAATATATATATATATATATATATATAAATACAACAAACCCACCACACTTCATTTTCCTGAAGAATTAAAAAACAAGTAGATGAATGACGTTATGAAGTGTTGGTGAGGCTGTAGAGAAACTGGAATGCTCAGATTTTTTTTTAAGAAACATAACATGATGCAAGCACTTTGGTAAAAAGTTTGATATTGTATTATATGGCAAAACACTCACCTACAATATGACTGTGTAATTCTACTTCTTGTATTTTTTTGTTTTATAATTTATTTTTATTTATTTGAAAGACAGAGTTACAGAGAGAGATAGAGGCAGAGAGAAAGAAAGGTCTTCTGTCCATTGGTTCAGTCCCCAAATGACCTCGATGGCCAGAGCTGAGCTGATCCGAAGCCAGGAGCTAGGAGATTCGGGATTTCAGGTCTCCCACGTGGATGCAAAGGCCCAAGCACTTGGGCCACCTTCTACTGCTTTTCCGGGCCATAGCAGAGAACTGGATCAGAAGAGGAGCAGCTGGGACTCGAACTGGTGCCTATATTGGATGTGGGCACTGCAGGCTGAGGCTTTAACTCACTGCACCACAGCACTGGCCCCTGTTTCTTATTTTCAATCCAAGAGAAATGTAAGCATTTGTTCATACAAAATACAGAAATTCTCACAGCCTCTTCACTCAGAATATTCACAAGTGGAAAAATCCATCTGTCCATAAAGAATGCATGCTAACTAGCAATACAAAGGAATGAACTCCTTAGCATGAACAAATCTCCAAAATATTATGTGACATGAAGGAGTGCATGCATAGGGTACTACAAAAACATGCATACTCTGTGATTTGACAGATGAGTTTCTACCACAGACCAATCCAACTGTGATAAAATCTGAGCAGCTGTTGCCTGGGGCTGGGAATAAGCATGGGATCACTGACTAGAAAAGGGAAGAAGACAACTTCTTGAGTGTGTGGAAATGATGTACACCTTGACAACAGGGTATACCCATTTGCAAAGCTCATCTGTGCATGTAAAAATCTCAGGATTTCATTGTATGCTAATTACACCCAATTTCTTATTTAAAAAGCACAGAAATAATCATGCAGAGGAATAGAGGTAGATCTGTGATATAAATCTGGATAATTTTCTCATCATGTTATTATCAGGTTTTTACAGAGGCAAATGTATACCTTTGAACTTTTGACTTCCATGCCTTATTTACTGTTATTCCAATAGAATTTTTGACATCTAGATAATTTCGATTTTAATCTGAATTTTTAATTTGTAAGATTGTGTTATGATTTTATGGATATGTTGTTAGTGCCTGCATCTACTTGTATTTTTTGTGTCTTCTCATACTTCAAGATGCATATAAAACCCTAAATAACAAAATTGTATTGTCAATTTGTTAATTTTTTTTCTTCTCATACCATGATAAGCACTAAGCATTTGATTATGGTCTTGAATAAGTTACATCCGCTCCCTTAACAAGGTTAAGTATTTAGTGATCCATTCTGCAATTAGAAAGTGATAACATGGTAAGTGACAGAATGGTGTTAGCAAAAGATGCTGTGTTGAGTAAGGAGGCTAATGATGACACCTGCTTATACGAGGGTAACCCACTGCCATTGTGACCGGTGTGGACCTCATTCTGAGATCTCTGGCAAATGTTTACAGGGTTCTAATTAGAGTTTAAGATAATTCCATGCATGTTGAGAAAAATCTCTTCTGTCAGCCTGTTGAAAAGGAATCGATTTAATGATGACAGCCAGTCAACAATGCGAGTATCCTCTGGGGTACTTCTCGCTGGACAGCAATGGCCTATGACTCTAGCAGCAGCAGAGAGAGCAGGATGGGAGGGAGGAAGACTTGATAAACATTTTGGATTTGCCTTATGCGTATCTCAGATATTTTATTTGAACAACAAGAATGCAAATGCTATGACGAAGATGTCTCTGGGTTGAAGATGAACAAGTGTTACTGAATAGACTTGGTTCCTCACGAAGTATCAGTGACTTTTACTGATTTTATTTCATGCTTTTGAACATTTCTGCTTTGTGATGGCACCTTAAGTGCAACCTTAAGTTAATTTTATCTTCTAGAAGATGGTTTTAGTGTAGAGATGATCAGAATCAGTCTCCACTGGAAAGTATTTGGGAAAAAAGATACCCGATTTTGGGAAGTGGATAGCTGAGGGCCCTGACATGGGAATGTTGGCCTGAGCCAACAGATCTGGGATCTCAAATTTTTGGAGGTTGGGCTTGAAAGAAAATGTTCAATTTCTTATTTATTCAACTATAGTGATAATTGTAGAGTTGGTATTATATTTCATTGGAATGTCAGTCTCCCTGCCAGGAGACCCACTGCACCAAATCTCATAGAGCAAATCTCAAAGTATACAACACATTCATTCTCTCTTATGTTTAGTAAAGTTGAGTAATACACTGGAGAAACTAAGACAGGCCTTCTTTCTAAGCTCTATGTCTGGCTCTGATTTCCATCACCAGATGCCTAAGGATTGACCACGTCTGATTTTCCTCTGACTCCCTGCAAGCTCTTCAAGCCCAGACCCCTTTCTTTGTGGTGTACTGCAGTTCTCTTCCAGTCCCTGACATTTCCAGTGGGGGTCACTGTAAATACAGTGCCAGTAACAGGAATAGATTCTTACATGTCGGGTAGGATCTTCACTATTGTTGTGCAAATTAACTGACTGAAACCAAATAGTGTTAATGTGTTATTATGGTTAAGGTTAATAAGCCCTTGATTATCTCTGAGCATATTATAGCAGGCACATTATTTTAAAGGCCTATTTTGTTAGACTAACTCTAACTGGTAAATGAGCAACACATTCATGGGCATCACGTATTAACTCAAGCATGGGATTTTGAGCCACCTAGAGCTAGTTCAATTTCTTTCCCACTGTCTTCCCTTCCCCTCACCAGTGTTGGTTTCCTCCTGAGGTTGGGTGCCTGCAGTATTGTAGTTTGTGTGTCATTTATAATCCACCAAATCCAGCAGATAGCCAGCAAGTCATTTTAATTCTCTGAGGCTCAGTTAGCTTATTTCCACACTTTAGTAGCAACCATCTGTCATTGTTCATAGAGGAGATTGCTCTTTGGACTTTAAAAGACTTGTCATCCTTCTGGGATCACGTGTGGGGATTTTCCTGCTTTCTCATGTGTCATTTGTAAAATTTTGACGTTACTACCGGCAAGCGATTATAGAGGATAATCACTAACTCTTTGGTTTAGTCTTAACCAAAATAATATTGCTATATCAAGAATACTATGTGATGGGGCTAGCACTGTGGCACAGCAGGTTAACGCCCTGGCCTGCAGCACTGACATCACCTATGGGCGCCGGTTCAAGACCTGGCTGCTCCACTTCCGATCCAGCTCTCTGCTGTGGCCGGGAAGGCAGTGGAGGATGGCCCAAGTCCTTGGGCACCTGCACCTGCGTGGGAGATCAGGAAGAAGCTCTTGGCTTTGGATCGGTGCAGTTCCAGCCATTGCGACCAGTTGGGGAGTGAACCATCGGATGGAAGACCTCTCTCTCTCTCTCCTCTCTCTGTGTGACTCTGACTTTCAAATAAATAAATAAATCTTTTTTTTAAAGGGTGTTACTACTAAGTAGCCTGCCCTTCCTTGAGGTTCTATTTGTTTCCAGTGGATGCCCATTCAGGGACATAGCCCTTGAGAATGGAACATAGGCATCAGTAAGATACTTGCTCTCTACCAAGTGAAGAATACATTCTTCAAGTCCTTCCAAAATAGTGACTGGATATTTTATAAGCCCTATTTATAGCTGAAAAACCCGTTTAACATCCTCCTGTCAAAATTACCAAGACTCCTATTCATAGGCTGTATTAAACACATGATGCTATTGCTGATCCAAAAAAATAGAGAGCAAAGAATTTTTTTTTAAATCTGTGAATGTAAATGCCAAAAATGAATCTGTCTGGCTTTGCGTACCACCATGGTTTGACAGGCAAAGAAGGTGTAAAAAAAAAAAGCTGCTGATTTAGAGGCAGAGTTAGCTGTCAGTTTGTGGGAACTTTCAGTGTCTTACAAAGATGTTGGAGGAAAATGTGACAAAATACTTGAGTTTCTCCATTCCCATGGTGCCATGGATGCTGGGTGGTATGTCGCCCACTCAGCATCTGTTCTAACTCTTATTCTTTGTATCAGCATTCAGATTTCCTCTTGTCCAAGTGGTATCTGCATGTGTAGAGTTTGGGTTAATTCCTTCAACCAGTGAACACATTCTGGTCCCTGAACATGCTCATTGTAGCATGCACCTGCAGTTCCCTAACTGATCCAATCATGGCAGCTCCAGGAGCTCTTGCATGTTGTTCTGGGGATTTTTGATATTTTTTTCCACAGGAACAGGGGAAAATAATACATAGCTACAGTCACTCCAGGAAGAGAGTTTAAACAACACAGGGGCCTAACATAAGAAAAGAAAGCACCTACACACAGAAACACAGGAACGTGCACTGAGTTTTGACATATGAAAAATGTAATAGTTGCCTTTGAATGAACAATTCTTTGTCTTGTTTTTGTATGTAGAAAGTGTTCTGCTCACGGTGATCATTGTGTACATGAGCAGTGATCAGAAAGCCAATTCCAGCCAGTATTCCTAAGGGCTCTCTACATGAAGACTGCCCTTTTGTTTGGGGCAGCCAGTACTGTTTATCCTCTGTGTGCAGCCCTCCTTCTTAGATACTTAGGAAACCCAGTTTGCTTATGCAAAAATTGCAGCCAATGCTTTCAATTGTAGTAGCAATTCCTCTTGCTACTACAGTCTTTCTTTCCATGCAGACTGCATTTGTCCTGTATTACCTGCACCTGAGTTTTAAAAGATCTTGCTAGGTCCAGATTTCACTGACACCAATAACTGAGTGTTCTCAGCTCAGATTTTTTTTTTTTTGCTTTTACATTTTATTCAAGTGATTAACCCATTTACATTTATTGTCATAGTCCATATGTTTTCTATGCACTGTTAAAATTTCACTTTCTATTTTTATGCTTCCTGATTGCTTCTTCTCCTTGCTATCTTTTGTAGTTTAAGTTGTAAGAAATATGGACTTGATTTCTTCACATAATGAGGGAGCTTTATGAAGCCAAGGTGAAGCAATGTAACCAGCAGACAGTCACCCAGCATTTTCGACAACTCCCGTGTTTCAGAACTCAGTAACTTTTCACTTTAGGGTTGCAGCATTCAAATATTTGAAAGAAAAGGAATCCTTCACCGGTACCTGCTGTATCTCATTGATAATCTCTCCTGCCAGTCTTCCTTCTTCTGTTTCTGTTCTCAGTCTATGGGCTTGCACTTCTCTCTCTCCTGAAATAGGAATTCTGATGGATTCAGCCAACTCCTGTCATCAGAACTGTTCATCCTAGATGTCTTCTCTGAAAGAGCTGACTTGTTCATCAATGGACTCTTTTGCCCCACATCCTTCTCCCTCATGCCAAGGGTTGCAGGAAGTCTGCAGTCAAATTGCTTCTCCAGGTTGGTCCCCATGAGAGAAATGGAAACTGGGCTATTTCTCTTGGAATGAAATTTTGTTTGATTGACATATGTAGTACAATTTCCTGTATTTAAAACCTTATATCCATTTATATAATTGTGAGATGAAATAATCCAATTAACAAATGGAAAAATCACAGTTATTTACTCTGATTTGCTACACACACACACACACACAAATTGACTGTAATCCAAAATAGTACTGGCTTAAAAAAATGGGAGGTTATAGCTCTCTTATGAAAAACAAATTTGCCACTCTTTTTCCTGTAACTTTCTTGCTTAATTTTATCTTTTACTTATTTTATTTTATTTATTTATTTTTTTTTAATTTTTTGACAGGCAGAGTGGACAGTGAGAGAGAGAGACAGAGAGAAAGGTCTTCCTTTGCCGCTGGTTCACCCTCCAATGGCGCACCGCACTGATCCAATGGCAGGAGCCAGGAGCCAGGTGCTTTTCCTGGTCTCCCATGGGGTGCAGGGCCCAAGCACCTGGGCCATCCTCCACTGCACTCCCTGGCCACAGCAGAGAGCTGGCCTGGAAGAGGGGCAACCGGGACAGAATCCGGCGCCCCAACCGGGACTAGAACCTGGTGTGCCGGCGCCACTAGGTGGAGGATTAGCCTAGTGAGCTGTGGCGCCGGCATTATCTTTTACTTATTAAAGAATTATTCTTTCTTTATTTATTTGGAAAGGCAGAGAGAGAGACTGAGATTCTGAGAGACAGACATGTAGGGATTTCCACTGTTGGATCATTCCCTAACTGCCTGCAACAACTGAGGCTGAGCTTGGCCAAAGACAGGAACTCAGTCTGAGTCTTCCACAGGGGTACAGGGATCCAAGTACTTAAGTTGCCACCTGCTGCTTCCAAGGCAGGAAGCTAGAGCCAGGTACAGAACAGAGACTCAACCCCTAGTACTCCAGTATGGAATATAGGTGTCCCAATCATGTTTTATTCACTGTACCAAATGCCCACGTGACATTTTTCAAATAGAAATTTGAACACGCGCATCTTGTTTCCAATTCTGATAAGCAGTTTCCTTCAAGTTCACAAAAAAGTTGCTCTATGTTATATTTCTCTACTTATCAGTATCATGAATGATTCAGTAATTATTGATTCTGTATTGTGCATAAGAAGGAAATCAGCACACTTCTTTTTCTGTTATTGTTCTTGTCTTTTTCCAGTTTTTGATGATTTTATGGTATTCTGAATAATTATTATTATATTATTATTTTAATGAATAATCATTATTCCCAAGTGTTAATTTTTATTATGTTTCTTCTAAGATTTACCAAAGGGGCCAGTGTTATGACACAGTGGTTAAGATGACACCTGCGACACTAGGATCCCATAGGAGTGCCGGTTTGAGTCCCATATGTTCCAGTTCTGGTGCTAATGCACCTAGGAAAGCAGCAGACATTGGCCCCAGTACTTCGGCCCCTGCACCCTTGTGGGAGACCTGGATGAAGCTTCTGGCTCCTGACTTCCACCTGATCCAGCCTTGGCCATTGTGATCATTTGAGGAATGAACCAGCTAATGAAAAATCTCTTCTCTCTCTGTCTTTTCCTCTCTTTGTCAGTCTGCTTTTCAAATAAATAAATAAATCTTGTTTGTTTGTTTGTTTGTTTGTTTTTAAGACTTACTGAAAAAGAGAAGAGGGATTCTGGATATGTGGCAGTCTGTTTTGAATATATCGTTTCTACTTCATTCTCTGATTTTCCACAACTCCTGAACTAGATGAATCTGGTCACTCTGAGATGACTTACCATCTGAGTTACTGCTAGTATGGTGATGGGGCTTGGGAGTCTCACCTTTGAGAGAGAAGCCTAGAGAGACCGTGGCCAATGCATATTCAATGCTGGCACCTGAAACTAGTACTGGAACAGGTATGCTTTCAACAATTTTAGGACTATAAAATTCCACCAGCCTTCTCTCTCTCTCCTACACTCATGTGTATACCTGGGCTAGGATATTGGCCCTGCATGAAAACCTGTGTTCTCCCCCAAGGGACTGGAAACAGGAGTCCTTCCATTGCTGGTGGGGAGGCCCAACTGAGATTATCCCAGTTAGCAGAACTCAAACTCAGAAGCCAACAACACTGACAATTTCAAAAACAAAGTATCACACAACCGAAGTGTTTAGTAGCCTGTGAGGGTGATTACCCATGACAGAGAGCAGACTGGAAGAGACCAAAAAACACGTGGAGAGAAAATAAGTGAAGTTAAGCACTACGAAGAGAAATTCATTGTCCTTCACCTAAGTGCTATTGTTTTAAATTAAAAACCACAGCAAAAAAATAAACAAATAAAGTAACAAACGAAAACTAAAGGAAAGGTGACCATTCAAGGGATAAATATTTAAACGTTAAATAAGGCATAAAATAGATAAAGATTTCTGGATACAGGCTTTAAAAAAAGGAGAAAGAGGAGAAAAATGCAAACTTTGGAATGTACAAAAAAACCTCTAAAATACAAAGAAACATAAATGAATTATTATAATCACCTGTAAATCTGTGACCATTTGAGCCATAAGAAGTGAATGTTTTTTCCACTCAGATGCAGATGACCAAAACTGACCTAGCAAGAGGCTAATTCCCTGAGTGTATCGGAGACCAGGGGAACTGAGAGGGACACCAGGATGAGACGGGTTTTCAGTTAAGTTCTAGCTATAGTTAAACTTAAAGAAATTTCCTTATTATGACAATTACTTCAGACCCATACTGGAAAGTCTCCAAATTTGTTTTATGAAGGTATTATAACTTAAAATCGGAGTCTGATTAAAACAGAATAAAACAAAAAATAAAGACAATCTCTTGTTTGACTCAAACGTTCAAGACAAAATGGCACTCAACCAAAGCACCCGGAACAATGGATTGCCTACCAAGAATGTCAGGGATGGGTCAAAAACTTGCATGACTGGTGAGTGACTTGACTAAGGGTATTCAACCAGCGAGAGATGAAACACTCTTCAACCTTTCACAGCCTTACTTGTCAATGCATAATGATACTAGTGATAATGAAAATTAAAACCAACTAGCATTCATTGCACCAGTTCTAAGTACTTTATGTTGTATTTCTTAGAAGAAGTTGAAGGATTTGCCTTTTTGCCATTAGCTATTCTACTGTGAGAGAAACAGGAGCTGTCGTGAAGGGAACTGGAGAGTGTCAGTTTTGGAGACATGTGTCAGTAAAATGTTTGTTGTTGATATGCAAGAGTTAATGGGGAGATAGAATAAGGAGAGAGACAGAGGGACATTTTTAGATTCGGGTTTCACAGACTGAGACCAGGTAGGATGCACATGATCTACTCTCCACAGAAGTGATCAAGGGGGAAAAATACACGGGAAAGGTTTCCCAAAAAGTCAAGTGTTGGGCTAGAGAGAAGCAGGAGCAGCAGAGTTATCACCATGGAGGAGCAGTGTAGTGGCACTTCTCAGTCACTTAGTATTCAGGACTCAAACCTTAATTAGGATTCTTTTGTCACATTATTCATCAAACATACTTGAAGAAATGGAAATTAACTCAAAGTTTCTGTCACCTCAGGCATGCTTTTAATACTTCTATTCATTTCAGTGTATTGTGAAGTACAGTGAGTTGACTTGGAAATGTTTGAGTTGGAATAAGTAACAACCAAATGAAGAAATCACACACTATAAGCAATTCTGGCAGAGCTATCAAAAAGCAACCACTTACATGGATAATAAATGGAGAAATTTGTTGGTGCTGTTTCTTTCAGCCAGAGCTAAGAACACTGTTCTTTTTTTTTCTCAAAAATATTCTGCATTTCCACCGTAATGATTTGGCTTGCAGAGGTCCTTTAGAAAAATTAATTTAAAGGGGATTCTTGCTTATAATATTTTACTTTTGCTTTGCTAATACTGTAACTTTACTCTGAAGGAATTAGTGCATTTATGATTATAGTTTATCATGTCAAATAGAGTTTGCAGGATTCAAAAGAACCACATGCAGAACTACATCAGGCACTAAGACATACCCTTTTCAACTTCTTTCTCTCCACCAAATTTTAGCTACCTCACAAATCTGTCCCACATAGAATGAATTTTGTTCTCTATTTTGTTTCTCTTGCCCTGGGACACACATTTTACATGCATTATGCAAGTGTATAAATGTATGATATGTATCTATGCAAGTACAGAATGTAAAACTTAAAGATGATGGGACATGGGCCAGCTTTGTGATGCAGCAGGTCCAGCCACAGCCTTTGACAATGACATCCTATATGAGTGCCAGTAAAAGTCCTGGCTAATATTCTTCCAATCCAGCCACCTGCTAATGTGCCTGGGAAGGTAGCAGAAGATGGCCCAAGTAATTGGACCTCTGTCCCCATGTGGGAGACCCATATGGTGTTCCAGGCTCCTGACTTCAGCTTGGCCCACCCCCAGATGTTGTGGGCAATTGAAGAGTGAACTAGTGGGTGGGAGATCTGTCTCTTTGCCACTCTCTCTTTCTCTCTCTCTCTCTCTCTCTCATTTTGCATATCAAATAAATAAATACTTTTTATGAAATAAAAATGCTGTGAGAATGATCAAAAATCAGAAATCAATAGGCATTCGATATATGAGTCATCTTTTAATTTCACAAGCAAGCAAATAAATGAGTAAACTCTGATCACATTTTAATCTTAGTCAAGTATAGAAATGCCATACTGTATTAGTTAGGTGATTGTGAGGTCAACATTTTTTCAAATTCCTCCAAAATGTAGAATGTGACATTTTGTTGTTGGTCTCATCATGGATGCTAGAGAATTGGTGACCTACTGTGAGAATGCATAGCTGCATCTGGGTAAGCTCAAGGCTGCATTCTAAACTCAAGGCTTAGAAACTAGATTGAGCCTCTGCTTTACCATTCCCCAGCTGTGCTATGACCTTGGCCAACGTTGTTTTAAGCTTATTTGCTCATTTGTTTGTTTTTTTTTTTTTTTAATTTGAAAGGCAAAGCAAGAGAGAGAGAGAGAGAGTAGAAAAGAGAGAGAGAGAGAGCTTTCAGCTGTTGGTTCACCTCCCAAATGCCCCCAATAGCCTGGAGCTAGGAACTTCCTCTAGGTCTCCCACATGGGTGGCAGGCGTCTAAATACCTGAGGTGTCTTCTGTTTCTCACCCCTCCCACCGCCCCCCTGCCCCCATAGTAGGAATGAGCAGGAAGCTGGAATTGGGAGCTGAGCTGGAACTGGACTGCCAGAAACTCTGACACAGGTGTCACAAGCAGAATTTTCAAGGCTGGTTGTCACTATTATAAATATTATCTGCCATACACTGGGCAGCTTTTCATTCTTCCAGCTATATTTTAAAATAAGAGACTAGATTCCTTTTTTTTTTTTTTTGACAGGCAGAGTGGACAGTGAGAGAGAGAGAGACAGAGAGAAAGGTCTTCCTTTGCCATTGGTTTACCCTCCAATGGCCACCGCAGCCGGCGCGCTGCGGCCGGCGCACCGTGCTGATCCGATGGCAGGAGCCAGGTGCTTCTCCTGGTCTCCCATGGGGTGCAGGGCCCAAGCACTTGGGCCATCCTCCACTGTACTCCCTGGCCACAGCAGAGAGCTGGCTTGAAAGAGGGGCAACCAGGACAGAATCCGGCACCCTGACCAGGACTAGAACCCGGTGTGCTGGTGCCGCAAGGCAGAGGATTAGCCTAGTGAGCCGCGGCACCGGCCATGAGACTAGATTCCTAATGTGGAGGTTACCATGGTTTTTCATGCTATTTCCAGAAGCATTGAGGACCCCTCTCATACTGAATTCTTCTGTTTTATCCCCCAAAACACATGTCAACAGAAGGACCAAGAATTCATTCACCTTCGTGAAGACTAAGAGCTGCCTGAATAGAGACGCCCTGTGGGGAAAAGCTCTGTGGGTTTGAGTGTTGGTTTCAGAATCCCCGAGAACATTCTCTGCTCTGAGAACATTCTCTGTGCCTCGCTCTTGAGAGCTGTCAGTCAGTATTTTTGATCATTAACCATCTGTGATTATTTTAATTTTTGCCAGCAGGAGAAGGAACTCTCTTCCACCCAGGAGCTCTGTTATTACAATATAATTTATATGTAAAGAGCTCATTTCATCAGGGAGCAAGACTTTTACACAGCTTTTCTAAGGTTTAAAAGAAATTCATAGCATCCTGTTTTTCTCTTTCTCCAACTCCGTGCCACTGTTTCTCTATCGTACTCATCAGTTACCCTAATGGCTTTCCAGGCAGAAATTCTACAACACCCAGTTGATCTTTACAAAGACAGAATTGAAGTAAAGTATATTTCTGTTAGTTTTAAATAGGAAACTGTGTATTTATTGATGTTACTGTATTAAAGTTTAAAATTCATAGAGAAAAATATAATTCTACTTTTCAGGAATGTTTCCTATAGAAGAGAATGCCTCCATTGGAGCTCTCCTTCCTAGCACTTAATTAAAATGGCATAATGATATTTCAGCTACAACTATGTAATACAGGAAAGTTGTGAGAGAGAAAAAATGTGAAAATGAGAAAGTTGGCCTTCCTAAGTCACACCATGAGTTAGGACTTAAAGTCATGGAATCATTTCCATACTTCATCCCACTCCTGCTTCTGATTTCGCCTTGGCCTTCAGTGAGTTAAAGGCTGCCCTCAATCATTATCCCTACAACATAGGTTAATAATGTTTAACTCCACACGGTTATTGCAAAGACAAATGGAGCTTGGTCATCAAATTGAACCCGTGTTTAATGTCTGCCAGACTGAACGCCTGGGTCAGTAATGTAGAGGGGTTTGGTGAAGCGAATTATCAATCAACTCCACTCAACTTTAGATCTTGAACTTTGCAAAGCAACTTTCAAAACTCGACACAGCTGCTCCCAGAAGTCAGTGCTCTTCAGTTCCCGCGCCATGTTCGGAGGAGTCAGCAAGCACACTGTTGATTTCTTCCCAGGGCACGGTGTATTCTCAGTGTTGACTCTGTAGGAGTTACTGCTGATCTGAAGACATCCTATGCTATTCTTCTTTCCTTTCCATTTCCTTTCTCCTCCCCCCTTTCCTGGCCCTAATTCTATTCCATTCCTTCCCTCACTGTACTTCTCTGAGGCGCAGGAACGGGATTCTTCCTCCCAGAGTTTAAAAGAAGCAACAGCCCTAGCGTGTTTGGAGGACAGCTACAGAACAGCAGCAAGGAAAGAAACTAACAAACACTGTTCCTCCATCTAGCTCTTAGAGATCTTGTGTGAAAGACAATTTCAAAGGGACATCATGTGTTCCTTTACACAATTCTTGCTGAGAGGCTGAAAATCACACCAAGAATAAACGCAAACTTTTCTTCAATGGGCGAATGTGGGAGCGGCAGCTGGGGAAGAGGGTGTGTAAAACCCCTCCCCCAACACACACACGTGCATGCAAACACACTCACATTCACACACATGCCTGCCTGTGCAGTGGAGGTATGTAGAAGAAACAGCCATCCGTTTGGAGCAGAGGCAGCAGATTTTTCTGAGAAGTAGTCGGGAGTAGCCAAGTGGCTAAAGTAACCCTGAGCCATGAGGCAGAGTCCGTTGAAAGCTACCTAATCTGTATCCAATTAAACACCTGAACTTCATTTTCTCATCTTTAATCAACCCAGAGAGCCTTCCCCAGAGAAGTCCTGGGATCAGTCGTGCGGTCCAGACGTGTCAAGGTTAGTGACAGACCACTGCCTCATATACCTTCCAACAACTTTGCCCTTAGAAGAGGCTTGTTAATTAAAAACCAACCACCACCACCACCAACAGGACTTCTGCACGCCAGCTGTTGTTTTAAAGAAAGGTGGAACTCGGTCAATAGTCTCAAAGACATAATTTTGTCCCAATATCAAAACTGAAGAGTTATTGAGATTTTTAAAACTGACTTGAGGCCAGCGCCACGGCTCAATAGGCTAATCCTCCGCCTGCGGTGCCAACACCCCGGGTTCTAGTCCCGCTTGGGGCGCCAGATTCTGTCCCGGTTGCTCCTCTTCCAGTCCAGCTCTCTGCTGTGGCCTGGGAAGGCAGTGGAGGATTGCCTGGGTCCTTGGGCCCTGTTCCCGCATGGGAGACCAGGAGGAAGCACCTGGCTCCTGGCTTCGGATCAGCGCGGTGTGCCGGCCGCAGCAGCCATTGAGGGGTGAACCAACGGAAGGAAGACCTTTCTCTCTGTCTCTCTCTCTCACTGTCCACTCTGTCAAAAAAAAAAAAAAAAAAAAAAAAAAAAAAAAAAAACTGACTTGAGTTTATTCATTACAGATTGAGATGGTTCTGCTGTCCAGAGCTGCTAGAATCCTGGGCCACTCATGTGTGAGGTCCCCGTATTGTTCAGGTATGTGGTCAAGGACACTGTGTGCTTCCTACTGTCTCATGGGGTGGGGGTGTTCCAGTAAGGAGCTCTCAGACCACTTGGGGAAGCTGTCTGCCTAGCCAAAGGTGAGTCAGGTCAAATAACAAAGCAACTCTAATTAAGCTCTGGAAGATGTAAAAAAGGCACGAGCTAATGATTTTATTTCTATGCAAATAACAAGCCTCTGGGACAGATCAAACACAGTTTTACTTCCATATTGCCAAACTTTGATTTGATTGATTCTATATTTATCCCCATGTGGCAGCTGGAGCACTCACTTTGGAGGGAAACTTTTCCTAATTCCAGTCTATCAAGGAAAATCTGCAAGTTAAAAACTCACTTTTATCAGCAGGCATTCAGAGAATGGCAGGTGGCAAATAAAGCTCTTAGTGTATTATTCTAATTGCAATTTCTTTTTTTTCTTTGTCTCAAAGATTTTATTTATTCATTCAATTGCAAGGCAGAGTTACAGCGAGAGGGAGAGAGAGAGATCCTACATCCACTGGTTCATTCCCCAAATGGCTACAGAGGCCAGGGCTGGGCTGATACAAAGTGAGGAGCCAGAAGCTTCCTTCCGGTCTCCCACATGGGCACAGGGTCCCAGGCACTTGGGCCATCCTCCACTGTTTTTTCCAAGTGCAATAGCAGTGAGCTGGATTACAAGTAAAGCCACCAGGACTTGAACCTGTGCCCATATAGGATGCCGGTATTGCTCTCCTACGCCACAACACATGCTCCTTTATTTTCTGTTACCTTCATAACTTAAAAAAATGTAAGAAAAGGGATAGGATGACTGTGCACGGTTTTGACAGTTTCGTCGTCATTCTCTGATAAATGCTGTGTTTGAAGGTTGTACTAAGAAGTAGGAAGCTACTTTGACAATGTCCACAACTTGTGCAAAGGACAGAGAGGACTAGGAATTACTGGCTGCATTAGGTACTTCAAAGTATTGACTAATTATTTTTATACCTCTGCACGTTTATTTTCACAATTTACACACAATTTACACAATTGATTTTTGCTTTATATGGAGAACAAACAAAAGTAAAAAACAAAACAAAAGTTAACTAAAAGAATCAAACATTATGATGAGGCAAAATTAAGTCTAAATTAAGCCATGTAGTATTATTATATAATTGGGATAATACTATTTTATGTAAAAATCTATTTTAATTATAAATTAAAATCCATCAAATCACAGTTCAAACTGTTACTCTGGGCTTTATAAATCTATAAGGGATTATTATCACAGATATTACTTATTGATTAAGTGATAATATTAAAAATAAGGCAATATTACTATTTTCCGAACGATTTCATGTACTCTTTAAATAGTTGCAGCAATCAATCTTGAAATTTGTTCTAAGTGACAAACTTCACAGGAACCACCTATTCAGTAAATACAGTCCCTATTTAGGATTTTAAAATGTATTTTATTCATTTATTCGTTTGAGAGGCATAGAGACAGACAGAGAAAGCTCCTGTCCCATGATTTACTATCCAAGTGTCCACATCTGCCTGGACTGGGCCAGGAGGAAGCTGGGAACAGGGAGTACAATCCAGGGCCCCTGCTTGGGTGGCAGGAACCTCCCAGGGTCTGCATTAGCAGGAAGCTGGAAGCAGGAGCTGGGGCTGGATATCAAGTCAGCACCTTAGCTGCTTGGGTAAATGTCTACCCCATACATGTGTCATTTAATCAGAAATATTCCAATACATATCTTTGTCCATTAGCTGGGAACTCTGAAACAGAGAAGAATCACTATGACCTAAGTCAAAGGAAGAAGGGGAATTCCAACAGGAGCGTGTGGTGCTGTCCTCCTCTTTCCACCTGGCTCACACTGCACTGTGGCTTTAGGTATTTACCCAGCTTCCCCAGCTGCCCAGCTTAAATTTACTTTGGAGTCAAATAGTCATTCTTCATCATCAACCAAATGTTGATGCTTGCAGGTTTTCAAATTTGTCTTTTCTTCATAATCCTCACAGAAGTTTCCCTAAAATAATATCATTTTTAAACAGTTGCAAAGAAAAATTGCTTTGATACTGATACAGATTACTGCAGAAATGTAGGAAAATAACTTTGGAAATTTATATTCATTAAATAAAAGTTAAAAAAAATAAAAATTAAAAAAAAATAAAAAGTGAAAAAAAAAAAAAGAAATGTAGGAAAATAACCCCCAGGTCTGACTAAATGAATTAGGAACAACTTCCAAGCAGGTTACCTTTTTGCTGACATTTGACAGTAAATTTAAATTTTGACAGGAAGTCTTACGCCAAAAATGTGTAGAATGATAAGCAGATGTAACATGTTCTGGAAACTCGGTGTTGGATTTACTTTAAAGTGTCCTATTAATAACCACGAACTGTGTTGAAACTTGCAATGAGCAGGTAGACAGGAACCATGTCAAATTGACCTTGTGTAACCTGTAAATGCATTTAGATTTTTCTTTTCTCATTTCAATCCCTTCCCTCTGTCATGCCCTCATGTTTAAAAACCAAAAGTCAAGTCTGATTTAGGTATCTTAAAGTCTCTCTCAACAATTCATTTGCTAGTTGAATATGCAATTTTATATTTGCTTTTTTGTAGGGAAGTTATACCATTATGTATAATCCTCTAATGTTAGTACCAAAACACAGTAATTTAAATATATGAATAATGCAGACTGTTACCAAGACACCTCTGTCCAGTGCTGGCTAAGTAAGACACAGTGCACCATTGTGGGAGATGCCTCTCTTTTAATCCAGAGTCATCATTTCAGACCTCTGCAATTTGGGAATATACAGTATATTTTAATTACAATATATGCCATTTGGATTGAAACATGAAGACCACCTTCAATAAAGTTCACTCTCTTCTCAAGGAGATCAAAAAACTCCCAAAGGAACAGGAGTAGTGGTAGAACAGTTAAGCCACCTCTCGGGATGCTGTCACCCTAAATAGACGCGCTGGTTCAAATTGCAGCTGCTCTGCTTCCAATCCAGCTCCCTGCTGATGTGTCCTGGGAGGCAACAGATATGGCTCAAGGGCTTGGCCCCTGCCACCCGTGTGGGAGACTCAGATGGAGTTCTGGGCTCCTGGCTGCCGCATGGTCCAGAACTAGCTATTGTGAGTATTTGGGGAGCACACCAGTGGATGGAAGATCCCCCACCCCTCTCTCTCCCTTTGTCTTCCAAGTAGATGAAAATAAATAAATCAACATTAAGAAACACACATGATTTACTATAAGGAAAGGACAGAAACATCAGAAATTCAGTACAGTTATCCCACACGTGCGTTATTTGTGTCTGTCCTTAGTGAGCCTGCTATCTGTACAAGTGTATACAGGTAAAGATGTAGAAGCACCGAGTGGTGTCTGTGAAGCACAAGGACACACAGTGCAATGTGCAGAGCTGGGTGTATGTGTGTGGAAAGGAATACTCGCAGAGAAAAAGCAGGCAAATACATAGCTGTCCGAGTGATAGCTGCCAACGTGTAACAAGGAGTTGACCAAGGTGTGATGGTTTCCGGCGTCTAAACATCAGCCAAGATAGGCACTGAGCTGATTCGTTACTGGAG
Organism: Oryctolagus cuniculus; assembly: GCF_051225735.1. Lineage (NCBI taxonomy): Eukaryota > Metazoa > Chordata > Mammalia > Lagomorpha > Leporidae > Oryctolagus > Oryctolagus cuniculus. The sequence continues at coordinate 41,116,743 of NC_142882.1, forward strand.
TTTTTCCCATTTCTACACAAAGACTGGACCAGGAGACAAAAAGAATCCCCACCTCTGATTTCAAGAAGCAGAGATCAAAGGTTTGAAAGCCTTAAGCCAAGTCCAGATCTGGATAAGAATGGGCTAGCCAAGCAGAGGCCTTTATTAGCCTGCTTAGATCTCGGCATTGTCACGTGAACTGGGCTATTACAGTGGACGGCTTGTGCTCTTCTGCACAGAGCTACGATGTGAGAACTGAGAACCTGTCAGAAATACCTTCCAGCACAGTCCTATTTCAGCATCACAGTGATCAGAAGAAGAAATACCCTATTTTTAGGAAATGGAGTAGAATAAGGGAAAATGCTTCTCACTGGACCTCTGCCCCAAAGATGCTTGCTTTTGTCTTAAAGCTTCAGTGTTAGGGATGCTTGCTTCAGTCAGCATAGTGTTTATGGAGATGAAATCATAAATCTTGGTGAGACACAGGTCAAAGTGGTTTCTTTCATGTGGTGCAAGACCAGGGTCACTTGTAACAAATGTATTTCAAGTCAGTCTCTGTGATTCTTGTAGAATTTTATAAAGAAATAGCAGGCATTGTTGGTTGAATCGATTCATGCTGTGTGCTATGTGTCATTAACTGTAGAGAAAGAAAACTTGTAAAATAACAACTAAAGGGTGAACCACGGTGTATGTTTCATCAAGGTAATTGTGAACCTTCTTCAAGATATTGTATCTAATTTTTAATAAAATTTATTTAGCTGGTAGCTGGTGAATTGAGCTGTGAGGTAGGACAATAGAAAAAAACAACCCGAGGGGCTGGCATGGTGGCATAGCAGGTAAAGCCACTGCCTGCAGTACTGGCATCCCATATGGGTGTCAGTTCGAGTCCCAGCTGCTCCACTTCTGATCCAGCTCTCTGCTATGGCCTGGAAAAGCAGTGGAAGATGGCCCAAGTCCTTGGGTCCCTGCACCCACATGGGAGATCTGGAGGAAGCTCCTGGCCATTGAGGCCATCTGAGGAGTGGACCAGCAGCCTCTCTCCTCTCTCTCTGCCTCTCCTTCTCTCTCTGTGTAACTCTGCCTTTCAAATAAATAAATAAATCTTAAAAAAAAAAAGACAACTAGCAACAGTGGTTACCTTTTTAGGTAACTTGAACACTTGAAAAATTTATTTATTTATATAAATGAATATTTATAAAGAGAACAGATTCCATGTATTTCATGTATCTATAATTTTAAGAACATGATGATACTTCCCAGCCTTCCACTCTCCCTCCTCCTTCCTCTGTTCTTAATTTTTGTGATGACACACTTCCAGTTTACTTTAGAATCACAAGCTTAATCCTCCACTACATAAAAATTCAACAATTAGATAGTAAAAAGACCACCGTTCTTCAGGAGTTTAGACAACGGCTAGAAATAATAATCAAATCTCAAGATGTCAATTTCACTCACATACATTATACTTTTCTTGTACTCTGTACCTAGCTAACACAGTTCAGAGAAACCATATGGTACTTGTCTGTCAGCAATTAGCTTATTTCTCTAAGCCTAATGGTCTCACCAGTTGCATCCATTTTGTTGTGAAAGACTGGGTATCATTCTGTTTATGGCTGAGTTTTATTCCAGCATACATATATACTACATTTTCTTTATCTAACCATCAGTTAATAGACATTTGGGTTGATTCCATATCTCGGTTATTGTGAAATGAGATGCTATAATCATGGGTACAGGTAACTCTTTGATATGCTGATTTCATATCCTTTGGATAAATTCCCAGGAGTGGGATGGCTGGGTCATGTGGTAGATCTGTTTTTAGATTGCTGAGACGCCTCCATACTGTCTTCCATAGTGGCTGCACTAATTTTACATTTCCATCAGTAGTGTATTAGAGGGGTACTTTCTCTCTCTACATCCTCACCAGCATTTATTGTTTGATTTTTTTGATAATAGCCATGCTGAGTGAGGTAAAACCTAATTGTGATTTTTATTTGCATTTCTCTGGTGGCTAATGATCCTGAGCATCTTTCCACGTGTCTGTTGGCCACTGTATTTCATCCTTTGGAAATGCCTGTTCATAGCCCTAGCCCATTTCTTAACTGGATTGCTTGCTTTGTTGTTGTTGAGTTTCTTGATCCTCATATGTTCTGGATATTAATCCTTTATCAGATGTTTAGCTTGCAAATATTCTTTCCCATTCTGCCAGTTACCTCTTCACTTTGTTAAGTGTTTCCTTTCCACCACATGCAAATTAGTTTTATTTCTTCCAGTGACACAAGTACAGAGCATAGGAATGATACCAGATGTTCATTTCCTACCACTACTCAATTTCTATTTATTTATTTATTTATTTATTTTCTTGACAGGCAGAGTGGACAGTGAGAGAGAGAGACAGAGAGAAAGGTCTTCCTTTTCCGTTGGTTCACCCCCCAGTGGCCTCTGCGGCCAACATGCCGATCCGAAGGCAGGAGCCAGGTGCCTCTCCTGGTCTCCCATGGGGTGCAGGGCCCAAGGACTTGGGCCATCCTCCACTGCCCTCCCAGGCCACAGCAGAGAGCTGGCCTGGAAGAGGGGCAACTGGGACAGAATCCGACACCCTGACTGGGACTAGAACCTGGTGTGCCAGCGCGGCAGGCGGAGGATTAGCCTAGTGAGCCGCGGCGCCGGCCACCACTACTCAATTTCCACTGTAGTTTTGTTGTTTCAGAGTGGCTGCACTGTCTGAAAAATCAGCTGAACACTATGGATAAATCCAAACAGTGATACCACAAATAGGAAAGAATATTTTTACTCTCAATGAGCACATCTACACATTTTAGAAATAAGGGCTGATGCCGTGGCTCACTAGGCTTCGGATCCGTGGCTTCGGATAGGCACAGCGCTGGCCGCATCAGCCATTTGGGGGTGAACTAACAGAAGGAAGACCTTTCTCTTTGTCTCTCTCTCTCACTGTGTAACTCTGCCTATCAAAAAAAAATATGTATTTATGTACCTTGTTTACATAATGATGTCATAATAAATATTTCTGAATAAAGTAATATATAATAAGTAGCTAAATAATCATACACTTCATATAAAATTGATCTTGCTTTTTTCTTATTTGACAGGTAGAGTTAATACAGTGAGAGAGAGAGACAGAGAGAAAGGTCTTCCCTCCACTGGTTCACTCCCCAAATGGCCGCTACGCCGATCTGAAGCCAGGTGCTTCTCCTGGTCTCCCATGCGGGTGCAGGAGCCCAAGCACTTCGGCCATCCTCTGCTGCCTTCCCAGGCCACAGCAGAGAGCTGGACCAGAAGAAGAGCAACTGGGACTAGAATTGGGGCCCACATGGGATGCCAGCACCGCAGATGGAGGACTAAGTTAGCAACGGTGCCATCCCCTAAAATTGATCTTAATTGATCCATAAAGTTTAGAAGATAGAAAGAGAATGGAGGGGCTGGCATCGTGGTGCAGTAGGTTAATTCTCCGCCTGCGGCGCCAGCATCCGTCTTCCAATCCAGCTCTCTGCCATGGCCTAGGAAAGCAGTAGAAGATGGCCCAAGTCCTTGGGCCCCTGCACCCATGTGGGAGACCCGGAAGAAGCTCCTGGCTCCTGGCTTTGAATCAGTGCAGCTCCGGCCATTGCGGCCCTCTGGGATTGAACCAACCGAAGGAAGACCTTTTTCTCTGTCTCTCGCTCTCACTGTCTGTAACTCTACCTCTCAAATAAATAAGTAAAACCTTTAAAAAAAAAAAAAAGAAAGAAAATGGAGTAGAAAAGTACATACACAAAAGAGTCAATAAAAACACAGGATAATGACAAGTAAATTGTACAGAGAACAATGAAGATAATAGTCATCTTTATATGCCAGAAACAGAGAAGAAATCATGATAGGGACTGTGAATACTGACCAGTATAGACACAAAGGAAACTTCTTAGAATTTACCACAGCAAGTTCATAAGAATTACAGAAGAAAATAACTAAACTGATAATGAAAACAAAAAATGCATTGAGGGCCGGCGCCGCGGCTCACTAGGCTAATCCTCCGCCTAGCGGCGCCGGCACACCGGGTTCTAGTCCCGGTCGGGGCGCCGGATTCTGTCCCGGTTGCCCCTCTTCCAGGCCAGCCCTCTGCTGTGGCCCAGGAGTGCAGTGGAGGATGGCCCAAGTGCTTGGGCCCTGCACCCCATGGGAGACCAGGAAAAGCACCTGGCTCCTGGCTCCTGCCACCGGATCAGCGCGGTGCGCCGGCCGCAGCGCGCCGGCCGCGGCGGCCATTGGAGGGTGAACCAACGGCAAAGGAAGACCTTTCTCTCTGTCTCTCTCTCTCACTGTCCACTCTGCCTGTCAAAAAAAACAAAAAACAAAAAACAAAACAAACAAAAAAAAACAACAACAACAACAACAAAAAATACATTGAGGTAGATCTTCTTTTTACTGTGGTTTTGTGCAATCTGCTTCTTTGAGTACTTGATCGGGGACACAGAAGTAAAACACAAAGCACTGGTCCAATACACACAGATACCGCTCTGGACTTTGAAGACATCAGTTGGTGTTCAGCCCCAATAAGCAATCCTCGATTGGAGAAAACATGATCCCAGAGATAAGAGAACTCCAAGGTTATGCCAGCAATTCTGGGCACTATTTCTGCAGAAAGGTTCTGTGAACACTTACTTGGCTATGCTTGCACTGAGATTTTAGAGACCTAAGGAGAGTAATTCTCAGGGACTAGGAAGTCATGGAAACATTTTGTGAATCTTCTAACACTGCTGAATCAAACTGCAATTCAGTCTTGACAAGGGCAATTAGATGTGATCCATAAATGGCTACATCTCCAGGAGTAGGAGCCAACAGAAAATGGACCATTCTTGATTTGATCAGGAGATTTTTCCATTATTTTCTTCTATAAAGAAGAAAATTAAGTCTTATAAGGAGGAATACAACGTCATCCAGTGATTCTACATGTCATTTCATACAGAATACCTAATATTAAACAAAGAAACTATAATGAAAGACAGATCAGAATATTGGAAAACCAAGAGAATGAATAAATGATAGAAATAGATCAACAGATGCTGCATATTAGAGGGTACTTCATAAAGACTGTGGGAAATGTGCATTATCTTTTCCATTTCCATCCTCATGTGACGCTTCACATAATTTAAGGAAAAAATAATTAAAAGATAATGTGTCTTTTCTTTTCTTTTCTTTTCTTTTCTTTCTTTTCTTTCTTTTCTTTTTGACAGGCAGAGTGGACAGTGAGAGAGAGAGACAGAGAGAAAGGTCTTCCTTTGCCATTGGTTCACCTTCCAATGGCTGCTGTGGCCAGCATGCCAATCTGAAGCCAGTAGCCAGGTGCCTCTCCTGGGCTCCCATGCGGGTGCAGGGCCCAAGCACTTGGGCCATCCTCCACTGCACTCCTGGGCCACGGCAGAGAGCTGGCCTGGAAGAGGAGCAACTGGGACAGAATCCAGCACCCCGACTGGGACTAGAACCCAGTGTGCCGGTGCCGCAGGCAGAGGATTAGCCTATTGAGCCTCGGTGCCGCCTGATAATGTGCATTTTCAATGAATATTTTGATACTTATGTGTGTGTAGATGCATTGCCAACTGCAGACTTTAGCTAAAATTTAACTATTAGAAAAAAAAACAAAGTAGATGAAAAATGATGTTATATGGCACAATATGATAAAATATGGTAAGTCTCATAAAAACTGTAATGTATAAATGACACTTAAATATAATTAAAATGCAACAATGATTAATTAAAATGATATAAAAAGCAAGAAAGACAATTAATGATCTGGAAGATACATCAATAGAAATTATGCATACTAAAACACACAGAAAGTAAGATGGAAAATACTTGGGAATATACAAGGAATGAAAGTGACACATGTGATGCTCAATGTCATCACTAACATGAATTATGCAACTGGATTCCCAATATGGGGGGAGGAGAGAGAAAAGGGAGGCAGGGAAGGAGGGAAGGAAAAAGAAAAAATGAAAGAAAGAAGTAATGTTTGAAGAGATAATGTCTAATTATTATCTTACACTCCAAAAAGACATCAAAAGGTGGAAAATCTCTATAAATATCAAGCACAAAAAGTCCAAGGAAACTGCAGATAAACACATCACATTGTAGGTAAACTACTAAAACAAACACACAAGAAAACATACGCAACCCCTTAAAATGAGCAATCATGACTGATTCAAATCTGGGCTGCTCCACTTCCCATCCACCTGTCTGCTGAAGTAAGTGCCTGGGAAAGCAGCTGAAGATGGCCCCAAAACTTGGGTCCCTGCCACCCACATGGGAGATCTGGTTGGAGTTTCAGGCTCCTGGTTCTCGCCATTCGAAGAGTGAACCAGAGGATGGAAGATACTTCTTTCTCTGTCTCTCCCCCTTCTTCTCGCTCTGTAACACTGCCTTTCAAATAAATAAATATATCTTTTTAAGAAAAGAATATAATAAGCCTAAATTACATATATAAAATAATTTCAATATGTTTATGGAAAATGTAATCAAAAGTGTGAGTTTATTTTGGTATGAAATCCACGCATTGTTTTCCTTGATACATATTTCATATGTGTTACAGGAAATAAACCTATATCTTTTGTATAAAGGTATTTTGGAGGTGTGATTAATTTAAGCAGTTTTAAAAACTGATTAATTTAATTATTTGAAAGGCAGAATTACAGAAAGAGAAGAAAGAGACAGAGAGAAAGGTCTTCCATCCAAATGACTGACATGGCTGAGGCCGGGTCAGACTGAAGCCAGGAGCCCAGAATTCCATTGGGGTCTCCCACATTGTTGGCAGGGGCCCAAGCACTTGCCATCCTCTGCTGATTTCCCAGGTGCATTAACAGGGACGTGGGTTGGAAGTGGAGCAGCCTGGACTAGAACCAGCTCTCATCTAGATACTGGTATTGCTGGCAGCATGTTAACCTACTATACCACAATGCTGATCTGAACTCATAATTTTTAAAAAGAAATTTGAGAGGCCAGCACTGTGGCTCACTTGGCTAATCCTCTGCCTGCGGTGCCGGCATCCCATATGGGCGCGGGGTTCTGGTCCCGGTTGCTCCTCTTTCAGTCTAGCTCTCTGCTGTGGCCCTGGAGGGCAGTGGAGGATGGCCCAAGTGCTTGGTCTTCTGTACCCGCATGGGAGACCAGGAAGAAGCACCTGGCTCCTGGCTTTGGATCGGTGCAGCACTGGCTGTGGCGGCCATTTGGGGAGTGAACTAACGGAAGGAAGACCTTCTCTCTGTCTCTCTCTCTCTCTCTCTCTCACTGTCTAACTCTATCTGTCATATATATAAAAAAAGAAAGAAATGTGAGAGTCAGAGGCAAAGAAAGAGCCATCCAGAGACAGAGACAGATGAATAGAGTGCTGCCATCCACTGGGCTGCTCTTCGAATACTGCCAATGGCTGGGGCTGAGCAAGGCTAAAGTCACAATCTGGGAACTCATTCCGGTCTTCCACATGATGGTGAGGACTTAACTACTTGAACTGCTACTGCTGCCTCCCAAGGTATGCATTAACAGGACGCTGGAACTGGGAACCACAGCGGGGACTCAAACCCCCGGGACTCTATTATGGGATACAGGCATCTTAACTGGCATCTTAGTCTGTATGCAAATATCCACTCAAACCTATCATTTTAATTTCATTTTTCCATGAGCTTATTAAAATAGCCTTGTATCTGTTATGTATATGACACAAATATGTGATACTTGTAATAAGAAAATAGCAAGTCCACACTTTTCATAGATAATAGAAGTTATCTCAGAAAGAAGCCAATATATTAATCAAATGATTCCCATTTATGAATATAAATTTCAGCAAGATAGTTGATTTATTAGAAACACAATGAACCTTGCAACCATAAATAAATATACATTTATTCTCATGAGTACATGCATGTTTTACAAAACACTGAGAATGTACTGTTATAAAGTATCCAACTATTGACAACTTAATTGCTGTGCCAATTGCTTGCCCCTAACTGACAATAAAATGGTGGAAAAACAGATGTGGGAACTTAAAAATATCAAGATATATTTATAAATATTTTAAAGCAGAATAATGACGATATTCTGATTTTTTTTTTTTTTTTTTTTTTGGACAGGCAGAGTGGACAGTGAGAGAGAGAGAGAGAGAGACAGAGAGAAAGGTCTTTCTTTTTCCATTAGTTCACCCCCCAATGGCCCCTCCGGCCGGTGCACCGTGCTGATCCGAAGCCAGGAGCCAGGTGCTTCTCCTGGTCTCCCAGGAGTTGGGCCATCCTCCACTGTACTCCCGGGACACAGCAGAGAGCTGGACAGGAAGAGGAGTGGAGTGACTGGGACAGAATCCGGCGCCCTGACCGGGACTAGAAACCAGGGTGCCGGCGCCACAACGGAGGATTAGCCTATTGAGCCACGGCACCGGCTATATTATGATATTGATACGTGAGCAGACATGAGTTATGACTCAACTTATGTTAAAAGGATGAAAGAGAGGAAAAAGTATCCGAATGAATTCCAAAATTCAATCATCCATTCAATAAAAATAATTATTGAACAGCAAAAGAGAGAAAAACTTTGCAAACTGGGACTGGAAGGGAGCTCTCTTCTCTTGATAATCAAAATATTCATAAACAAAACACTGATGAACATTGCTATGTATTTCCTTTAATGTCTGAACAAGATAAAAAAGACTGTTTTTGCTGTTTAGAAATAAGACTTGCAGGAATTGAGAAGCAGCCCACAAAACTATTTGTATATCATCTTGAATGCATTCCTTAGCAGACACAAGGGGTCTGTTTGCTTGTATGTTGCCAAATAATCTGGTTCAAGTGGGAGTTGCTTGGGAGGAAAGCTTTGTTTATGGCGGCAAGAAAAAGACACACAAAGGTGCAGCTCCCTGAAGAAACTGCCTCTCTGAAGAGCGGATTGCCAGGGTTTTACATCAAGGGAGCCTCCAGGATGTGCAAAAGCAAGGCCACGGGCCAAACGTTTGCCCTAGTAGCTAAGTTGCCATTGGAGTATCTGGTTTCAAGTCCTGGATCTCACTTCCTGCTAATGCTGACTCTCAGAGGTAGCAGTGATGGCCCCAGCATTTGGGTCCCTGCCATCCACATGAGGAGACTTGTGTTGAGTTCTCAGCTCTTTCGCTTTTGTTATTGACGACACCTGTGGAGTGAACCAGCGGATGGAAGATTCTCTCTCCCTCTCTCTCTCTCTTTTTCCCCCTTTCTCTCTCTCTCTCTCCCCCTGCCTCTATCAACTCTCCCTCCCTTTCATGTAAATAATTAAGTAACTTGGTAGACCAATCCCTTCTGATTTGCAAAATTCATTGTTACACATTGTATATTCAAAAGTATGATTCAGACTGGTTTCTTGCGGCTTTCACTCTTCCTTGATTGTGGGAGTCTGGCCCAACCTAAGGACAACGTTGAAAGGTGGGCTTTTCTGGACAATCGTTTGGAGAACAAGCTCAGGAGAGAACACTTTTCCTGTGCCCGCCTTGGGCTGAAATCCTGAGTTCTTGGTTCCACAACCAAGAGATGAAAGTCACCTGAAAAATGCAATAGAGAATCCCTGTGATACTGAGGTGGCAAGAGCAGAAAACAACCGTCACAGACGTAGTAGGGAAGGAAAGGAAAGAAGTTATTTTTTATTTAGAAATTTGAGGAGAAGTGCTGTGCGCTTGGGCTCCTCAAACTCAGAGGAGGAATTTAGGGGACTGGGTAAAATCAGTTCTGGAAAGGCCATGATAAGGGCAGAGAATCCTTGCAAAACTGCAAATTGGAAAAGACTGATGCCACTCGTGAGGCTCACAGCTACTGGGGTGATGCATTGTTAATACAGAAAATACAATAGGAACAGCACACCATGCTAAGGAACTAAGCCACCTCTTTCCACCGGTTTTCCAGGTTTCTTCTGGCGCCCTCTATTGGCAGAACAGGGAATCGCATTCTCATGTGACAGGGGTTGCTGAATGCCTGTGCGCCCACTTGTGGCACATGCATGAGCATGTATACACATATGTTTCTATTACATGCTCTAGTTATAGGAATTGTATATAATTAATTATGAAATCCTCATGGAGTATATGAAGTAGATCTAAAGTAAGAACAGCATTTTGAATTGATAATTCAATATATACAACTATCACTTTTCTTTGAATTCATCTAAAATTTTTATTGCTCTGGCAACCAAATGTCTAATTAATTTTTGTCAGGAGACGAAAAAAATTAAAAAAAAAACTTATAGGGTAAAGCAAAAAAGCACTGGTGATTTTAAGGTTAGAAAATAAGATGGGAAAGCTTGCTTTACCAAATTTCAATATAAATGTGAAGGCAGAGTGATTGATATGCTATTGAGGTATGGGTAAACAAACAGAAGAGAGTGGAGAATATAAAATCACACCCATGCTTGTGTGGAACTTGATATAAGTCACAGGCAGTATTACAAGTGAAGAAGGGAATTTATTAAGAAATATATTTTGTTTGTTTGTTGAGGTAAATTGAAATTATACCACAATTTCAGAGCATACACAATGATTATTTTTAGTCAGATAAAGAACTAAATTTGAAGTGAACAATTGTAATTTAGAAGAAAATTTTAAATGAAATTTTCATGAAAACCAGCCAAAGGAAACACAAAACTATGTGAATTTTTAATACAATTGATTTAATTAATAATTCATTGCCACAAATTACCATTACAAAGGTTACAAGACAATCCACAGAATTTTTCACTGTATTTGCAAACACCTTCAATGGTAAATGATTAGCATGTTGAACATAAAAGGATCAGAAAAGAGAAAGCTAATAATCCAGTAGATACATGAGTAAAATATGCTAAGAATACATTTACAGAGGAGGGAATATAAGGGAATTCAAGGAAAGACATTGAACAATGCCATGTTCATAAAATATACTGGAAACCACTGTACCTAGTTGAAATATGCCAGTCCCCAAAAGACAAAAATCATATGTTTTCCCTGATCTGTGGTAACTAATAGAGTACAAAAAAAATGTACTGTATGTGAGCAAAATTGACATTTTGAAATTTGATAGTTGTTTACAGCCCTTATCTCTACTGTTGAGGAACAGTGTTTATTTCTTACTATCTGCTGAATTTTTTACTTAGCATAGGGTTAATCTTGAGAATATATAAAATAAACTGAAAGTAGATCATTGTAAAAATTAAAAGAAGGAATAAGAGAAGAAGAGGAAGAAAGGTGGGGGTGCAGGCCAGAGGGAGGGTAGGATGGGAAGTATCACTGTGTTCCTAAATCTGTATATATGAAATACACGAAATTTGTTCATCTTTAAAAATAAAATGAAATATAAATTGTTAATAAAATTGCACTATTATGTATTGTTGACTATACGAGATAATGAAAATTTCACACTATTGTGGTGAAATGATAAATCGCCACATTTGTTGTTGGAAGTTCTCTGCCAGCATCAAATAAAATCCAACATATTCAGTTTGTAGCTGACAGACCTACAACCCTGTATTTTGGGTCAACTTTACGTACATAGGTTAGATAAAACCTTGCATATGTGCTCAAAGAGTCATATACAAAAACAATGTTTACCACTTTATTTCTTAGTAAAAATTATAAATGATCTAAGAATTGAAGGATATATATACATATATATTTCCTACATTACTAAAATGAAAAAAGTACCTGCATATATCAACAGACTTAAATCACACATCCACATGATTAAATCATATATAGATATGATCAACTCTAATTTATTGAGCAAGATAAGTGAAAATTACAGAAACAGGACAAGATGATAATGCAATGAATTTTAAAATATGCAGAAAATATTTAATAAGTATCTGGTTAAGTAGAAAGTATTTTATGAAATGTATTAAATTGATTTAAAACAAGGATCTGGAAAGTAATTACTTCTCAGGGAATTGGGTTGGGGAGGGAAAGATAATGTCCTCAAATTCATCTGTGAACATCTCTCTGGTCAACAAAAGCTCTGAAACAAATATTGTATGAGGCTAAATTTTGATTGAGGGAATGCAAATTGTTATTTGCTATTTGTATTTCTTCCCAACTCTCTGTGCATTTGAAATATTTAACTTCATAACCAATGGGGCATTCATATAGATAAACAAATACAACAGAGCTCATGACTCAGCATTTAGGGAAAAAAATGAACTTAAAATGGATCACCTAAATATATAACTTAAAACTGTGAAACATTAAAAATAGGATCACATCTTTATAATGTGAAGCATGTTTCTTAGATATAAGACATGACCCACTTAAAAAAATTGGTGATTGAAACATATAAAATTTAACAATAGGAGAATAAATCAATGATCCATAGATTGGGAGAGTATATTTGCCAATCACACAATCTAGATAGGTAGATCGATAGATAGATAGATGATCTTGAGAGCAGATGTTTATCCTAGTGCTTATGAAATGCCTGGGTTTGATACCTGGCTGTGGTTCTTGAATCTAACTTCCTGCTAATGCAAACCCTGAGAGGCAGTGGTGATGCCTAAAGTAGATGAGTTCCACCTACATAGGAGCCCCAACTCCTAGCCTTGGACCAGCCCAGTCAGGCAGGAATGTGGGAAGTGAACCAGCAGATGGGAGCTCTCCTTGTCCATCTGTCTGTCTCTGTCTCTCTGCCTCTGGAATAGACAAAACTTTAAAAAGCCTGTATCAAGAATATTTAGCTTACTTTCAAAAACTGACATTTAGGAAACAACTCAATAAGATATGGCCAATGGATGTGAGTGTTCTCTTCACCAAAGAAGGTTTGTAGCTGACAAACCCATGAAAACATAGCAGTGTGCTGCTAGATCAATGCAAACTAGATCATTCAAAATTTGTGTGACTGTATTTACACCAACTGCAGTCGAATTGCCGAACTCTAGAAATAAGTCGAATGCCCCATAAGAGATAAAATGATAAGGACATTGTGGTAAATACACACAGTAAGATATTTCAGGGACAAACAGAATTAACTGAAGATACATGCACTGCATGCATGAAGAAGAATGCCTGGTGCTAAGTGAAGGACACCAGAATCAAAGGCCACATCCTGAACGGTGCCATTTGCATGACTTTATAGAAAGGGCAGAATCATGGGAACAGATAACAGATTGGTTTTTGCCCAGGGTCTGTGGCAAGAGAAGGGCTTAGTGAAAGGGCAGCCCAACAACTTTGAAGTGTTGCTCACTGCCCTGGATCTGGATTGGGGCGGGTGCTTCTGTGCAAACTCAGAAATTCTAAAATCAACACGAACATGATGAATGCTATTTCATGTAAAATAAAAAGTTTAACTAAGGTATAATATGCATGTGTATAATACATATACATGTGCAAAAATCATTTACAAAATATGTATGATCCAATATTCTTACTTGCATCATAGAAAATCACCTATATTCTGTATTCGCATATTACAGAGTCTACTTTTCTGCCAATCCAGGGAAGACGATGTTATGAATAATTGAATAGTGAGCTTACCAGACTTTCATAAGAGAAGAGATATGTGTAATTTGTCTATAATTCACTTGTCTTCATTCTTCACTGTTTCTAAGGCACTGGTTTCCATGGGACTTTTAAAATTTTTGTTTTTTTTTTTTTAGAATTGAAAATCAACTCAATTTATTTCCAAGAAAATAACACACATACAAATAGATAACATAGCCATGTACAATCCATTCACTGCCATGAATCACAATGATCTGTCAAAGGAACAGTTGTACACATAAATTTTTTGAGGCCAGAAATTCACAAATGTCTCCTAGATTTTTTGATTTTGCTTCATCAGATAACTGAATTCATTGCCTAAAATCACTGCACAGAGAAAGTGATGTCATACCTGCAGGCAAATTAAAGTTTCCATCCATCAATGTCAGTATCGACACTACAAGTTACACAACTTCCTCATTTACTCCAAATCTTGAAGCAAACGTTGGCATATTTTAGAAGGTACAGGCTTGAGCAAAGGGAGTATTGTCCTAGACCAGTGATGGAAGGTGAGCAGGCCACCGAACAGATGACTGCAAATGTTAATGAGCAGCTGATTTATGCTTCCATACCCTTCTGTGTGGATTAATTGATCAAGTTAATTATAAGTAGATGCAATATGATAATGAGTTTCACAAAAGAACATGGTGTGGCATATTTCTCTGTGTAACCTTGCCTCTGGTCTTCTTACTTGGAAACATTACCTTTCTATTTGTTCTCCAAAACAAATACTGTTTTTGATGGACATTCCATCATTTCTCAGAAAACACAGAGGCTACTTCTTCAAATGCGAACCTAAAGGGAATTTGGAATAATTTTCTTGATCTGTAGGAAGACGCTCCTTGGGAAAAGCATATTTAATAGAGGAAATGTGTGATTTCAGTAATCACAGATGTTTATTCCAGTCTATTTATATTTGGCTCCACATTTTTTATAACATTTAAATAAATTTTATAAATTTGGTGCTAATGAGAGTATGTGATGTTGATAATGCTGACTACAATTACAGAAAGTGCATATGGCTGGATTCCAAGTTTGTTCACACATCTCTACCCCCACACACCTTCACTGCCAATCTCTGACACCCTCACCATTTAGTTATTTGGCATCTATACTGTAAGGCGGATAACCTTGTTAGATTATTGGAAGTGAAGACACACTCTTATCAAGGAACAGACTGTGATCACTGTGCTTGGACTCTTTTACATATCTGGTGCAAGCCATGGTCACAAATCTAATATTGATCTGCCTCAGATTCCATTGCGTGGAATTAAAGCAAATATTAACTTGAGTTGCATATGGAAAGATTTGCTATGTCTTTTCCTCATGGTGATAGTAAAAATTATAAATTACTCCTCCATCAAAACAGAAGTCTTGAAGGTAGGAGCTAAAATCTGTACATTTGTTCTTTCAGGGAGCTGGTGTTGTGGCGTAACTGTTAAAACCACCACCTGTGATGCCAGCATCCTTTAGGGGTGCCAGTTCAAATCCTGGCTGCTCCAGTTCTGATCCAGCTCCCTGCTAATGTGCCTGGGAAAACAGCAGAGGATGGTCCATGTGCCTGGGCCTCTGTAACCCTGTGGGAGATCTGGATGAAGCTCCTGACTCCTGGCTTTGACCTGGCCCAGCTTTAGCCATTGGAGCCATCTGGGAAATGAACCAGCAGATGGAAGAGTCTCTCTCTCTCTCTCTCTCTCTCTCTCTCTCTTTCTCTTTCTCCCTTTCTTCTTGTAACTCTGAATTTCAAATAAATAAATAAATAATTTTTTTAAATGTGCCTTCAGTCCTACACAAATATGTTATTTATTAAAATAATCTTCTCTCATCATAAAATTTACCCATGGTCAACTTCAGTTTCAAAATATTAAGTGGAAATTTCTAGAAATAAATAATTCATAAGTTGTACATAGCATCACATTTTGAGTAGTTTTATAAAAGTCTCAGAGCTTCCTTCTCTGCCCTATCCAGAACATGAATCATCCCTTGTCCAGCATATCCATGCTGTATATGCTACCCACCCATCAGTAACTTGGCAGCCATCTCTGATAGCAGATCCACCATTATGGTTTGGAAGTATTTGGGTGAAAGTCATGCTTATTGCACTTAATGATGGCCCAAATGCAAGAGTGATAACTGCTCTGGTACATCATTAATTATTGTTTTTTCCCTGTGAGTCTAATTTGCAAATTAAATTTATCATATATATAATTATATGTATATATGTTCTCTATAGCTTCAGGCATCCACTGGCAGTCACAGAACATACCCACATCAGAGATACGAGTACAACACAGTGACCATCAAGTCAATGTTTTGTGTCATATTTTCCTTTGTGATTTCCATTTGTGTGTTAATTCTCTGATTGATTTTGTGTTTCTTTGTGTACAGGATGTAAGGTAGGGTCTTGCTCTTGTGTATGTGGGTATCTAATTGTTCAAAATCATTTGCTTGAAATTCGATTCTTTTCATGAAATTACTTTGGCAACTTTGTTAAAACTTGTTTTTATTTTAACATATTTTTGTTAAAAATGTGTTTATTTCTGGACTTTTGATTCTACTCCAATGGTCAATGTGTCTGCCCTTATGCCATTAGTCCTCATCCCTGGTTACTCTGTCTTTTTTTCTTTTTTTTCTTTTCTTTTTTTTTTTTTTTCTTGACAGGCAGAGTGGACAGTGAGAGAGAGAGAGGGAGAGAGAAAGGTCTTCCTTTGCCGTTGGTTCACCCTCCAACGGCTGCTGCAGCCAGCATGCTGCGGCCTGCGCATCGCGCTGATCCAAAGCCAGGAGCCAGGTGTTTCTCCTGGTCTCCCTTGGGGTGCAGGGCCCAAGGACTTGAGCCATCCTCCACTGCACTCCCGGGCCACAGCAGAGAGCTGGCCTGGAAGAGGGGCAACTGGGACAGAATCCGGCACCCCAACCGGGATGAGAACCCAGTGTGCCGGCACCACAGGTGGAGGATTAGCCTATTGAGCCACGGCGCCGGCCACTCTGTCTTAATCATTGTGGTTTTGTTGTAACTTTGGAAATAGGAAGTGTGAATCCTCCAGTGTTGTTCTTGTTCTCAATTCCAGGTCCCTTGCCATTCTAATGAATTGCATAATCAGTTTGCCCATTTCTACCAAAATAGGCATATGGAGTTTTCATAGGGATCTCACTGAATCTGTAGATGTCTTTGTGGGGACATTGTCACCTCAACAATATTAAGTATCCAGTCAAGAAGCCTGAGCTGTCCAGTTGTTCTTCATCTTGTCACCATTCTCTTGTATATTAAACAGGATTTCTGTCCTCAATCTCACCAAAGAATTTTTTATTTCAGGTGTGTAACATAAAATGCATGATGCAAGCATTAGAGGCTCAATGTCAAAGGTAGAACCTATCTGTGGGACAATTGTCCTATAATGTGACAGATACTGTCTGATCCGGGGAGGCCAGGGGTGCAACACAGTAAGAATCTATGTCTAAATCAGGACATGGAAGAATCAGAATTTAAATTCATGGCACATGCATTTGCACTTGTAAGAAATATACTGTTGTCTAAAAGTATAAGACAATAAAAATTGAGTATTTGTATTTAAAATGAAAATTACCATTACCATAATTTATAATAATAAGGGTATTTCTAAAGATCTACAATTTGGATGTACTATTGGATGTACTGTTTGTCATTTTCTTTTTTTCTTTTTCTTTTCTTTTTTTTCTTTTTTTTTTTTTTTGCCAGGCAGAGTGGACAGTGAGAGAGACAGAGAGACAGAGAGACAGAGAGAAAGCTCTTCCTTTGCCGTTGGTTCACCCTCCAATGGCCGCCGTGGCCAGCACGCTGCGGCCGGCGCACCGCGCTGATCCGATGGCAGGAGCCAGGAGCCAGGTACTTCTCCTGGTCTCCCATGGGGTGCAGGGCCCAAGCACCTGGGCCATCCTCCACTGCACTCCCTGGCCACAGCAGAGAGCTGGCCTGGAAGAGGGGAAACCGGGACAGAATCCGGCGCCCCAACCGGGACTATAACCTGGTGTGCCAGCGCCGCAAGGTGGAGGATTAGCCTAGTGAGCCATGGCGCCGGCCCTGTTTGTCATTTTCTAATATTTGTCTTTCATACTAACCACAGACTTTATTTAAAGAAAATAAGCATACAAAATATTAAATAATATGCATACATTTATATGTTTATTAAATATAGATCTAATACTTGAATGTAATTCAAATCAAGAAATTCTGCTCATTTCATAGTAAAGTAAAATGCATATAAACTTAAGAAAGAAATTTACATTTTTGTGGTACCTCTCAACTGGCAAATCATTTCATAGTTTTGATTTACATATTTTATTTTTGTAAAATATGCCTAATAATATGTTATAGTCTAATGCTGTATGTACTGAAATGCAAGATTGGTTTAACATTCAAATCAATATAAATAATTATCCACATTAACTTAGTATAACATATTTGGACATGTAGATTAAAAGCATCTTATACAAGTCAGAATCTTCCATGCAAAGCTTCTTACTAAACTAGGAATAGGGCCGGCGCCGCGGCTCACTAGGCTAATCCTCCGCCTAGCGGCGCCGGCACACCGGGTTCTAGTCCCGGTTGGGGCGCTGGATTCTGTCCCGGTTGCCCCTTTTCCAGGCCAGCTCTCTGCTGTGGCCAGGGAGTGCAGTGGAGGATGGCCCAGGTGCTTGGGCCCTGCACCCCATGGGAGACCAGGAAAAAGCACCTGGCTCCTGGCTCCTGCCATCAGATGAGCGTGGTGCGCCGGCCGCAGCGCGCCGGCCGCGGCGGCCATTGGAGGGTGAACCAATGGCAAAGGAAGACCTTTCTCTCTGTCTCTCTCTCTCACTGTCCACTCTGCCTGTCAAAAAAAATAAAAAATAAATAAATAAATAAACTAGGAATAGAATGGAACTTTGATCTAGAAAAGTCTTAAAGGCCATATTGTCAACATAAATAATAGTGATTTATTAAAATCTTTCCCTCGATACTATTTGCCATCATAGTTACATGTGACATTGCAGTGAAACAAATGCTGAAATAATTGAAAAGGAATAGATGATATTGTCATCACTTGAATGCAATACTATTATTCTCACATGAAATAAAATAACAGGTAAAAAATTAATGTTAATGAATGTATTTGTTGTCATTGAAGGTTCATTAAAGTTCAGAATAAAAATCTCAATTGCACCTAAATACTAGAAACAGAAAATTACATTTTGAAAATAACATTTAAATTGCATAAAACATATAATATGTACATAAAATATAACAAGATTTGATAATATATCTATATGAATAAGAGTATTTGACAACCCATATATATGACAGCATATGCAAAGATCTAGGCTTGAATATGTAAATCCAGCATTTGTCAATTTAAGTAAATAGAAAATATTTGTGAAAATTAAAGTCCCCAAGGGCACAAAGAGTCTTTCAAACAAGAAAGAGGTGAGAAATCCATCGGATACCAAGATGTTTTATATCCACAATAGGAGAGCTGCAGAATTAGAAATGTAGGTCATGAAAACAGAATAGAGAGCTTGCAAATAGACCCTATGCATAACCTTTGATTTAGGACAAAAATACTACTGCATAGTAGTGAGGAAATGGTGGTACGTTTAATAGGTGTTGCTGATGTCTTTGGATGTACATATGGAAAACGTGAAACAGGATCTCTTCATACTATAGAAAATTTAGTTATAGTGAGATGTTAATGGTAGTATGAAAGAAAAACAGTGAACTTCTGGAAGACTATATAAAATCTTTTAAGCTTTATATAGGAAAAGTTTTCCAAAATATGAAAGTAAAAGCACATATCTAAAGGAAATGACTGATGAATTCCATTGTCTTAAACTTGTATTCACAAGGTTTGACATCATTAAAACAATGAAAAGACAAACATCAGCAAGGGTGAAGATACTGTCAAAACATAACACAACAAATAAGTTCTGTTGGAACACATAAGGACCACTTAAAGTTAACAAGAGATTGGAGGGCAGAAAATTGCAAAGGGCTTGATGAGGCCTTCCATCCACTGGTTCACTCCCCACATGGCTGCAACTGCTGGAGCTGCACCAATCTGAAGCCAGGAGCCAGGAGCTTCCTCCAGGGCCTCCCACGCAGATGCAGGGGGCCAAGCACTTGGGCCATCTTCTACTGCTTTCCCAGGCCACAGAAGAGAGCTGGATTGGAAGTGGAGCAGCCAGGTCTCGGACTGGTGCCCATATGGGATGCCGGTGCTTCAGGCCAGGGTGTTAACCCGCTGTGTCACAGCGCCGGTCCCTACCATCTGCTCTTTAAAATATTATAGTATGAACTAAAATTACTTATTCAAAATAGAAATAGACAAGATTTTGGTAACAATAGCATAACATGATACAAAATACATTCTTTATATATTAATCAATCATACATATTTAAATTAATGCATCAATTATTAACTTGAATATCCAAATATTTAACTTAAAATTATTTTATATTTTAAAAATTATGATTAACTTGAGAGAGAATTATAACTATTTAAAGCTCTCCTAAAATAAAATGGTTAAAACATGAAAACTAAGAACAATATGTAAACTATTCCAAATTTTATATCACAGGTAATTTAAATTTCATGTATTATTCTATAGTTCATTAATGTGTATATCTAGTTTTCCTAGCCCTATTTATTAAAAAGCCCATCATCCTTTTCAAATGCATGTTCTTTCTCTATAAATATTGGGAACATTTTCAATGTCCACAAATGGTACAATGGATAAATAATTTGTGGCATAGTACATTCATATAACATATATAGTGCAAAAATAAAACAAAGTATAGCTGCATTAAATGATGGCTATTTTTTTTAAAAAATTGACTGAAAGAAGTCAAACACAAGGGGCTGGAGCCGTGGCTCATTTAGCTAATCCTCCATCTTCGGCGCCGGCATCCCATATGGGCGCCAGTTCTAGTCCCAGTTGCTCCTCTTCCAGTCCAACTCTCTGAGGTGGCCCAGGAGGGCAGTGGAGGATGGCCTGGGTGCTTGGGCCCCTGCACCCGCATGGGAGACCAGGAGGGGGCACCTGGCTCCTGGCTTTGGATCAGCGCAGCTCTAGCCGTGGCGGCCATTTGGCGGGTGAACCAACAGAAGGAAGACCTTTCCCTCTGTCTCTCTGTCTATAATTCTACCTGTCAAATAATAATAAAAAAAAGAAGTCAAATACAAATAATACCTATTTTGAGATCTCATGTATGTTAAATGTAAAAAGCAGCAAAACTAAATCATAGTGTTTAGGGATGTCTCTCAACATAGTAAACTTAAGGTCTACAGGAAGTTATAAAAATATATTATTTCCACATTTTGGTCATGATGAAAGGTGTCTTCTGAAAATTTATTGAGCCAGACATTTTGTTTGTGCTCTTTCATTTATGAGTGAAATCTTTCACAAGAGCAAGGAGCATTATAGGAATTTATTTCTAAAATAATACATTTTTGATGACAGAAGAAAAAAATGAAGTCAAATGAAATAAAGTTGAAATTACCTGTAATTATTAGCAAGTCATTAAATCAAATCATAGATTCACAGAAAGACACATACTTCCTATTTTTTGAAGGAAAACTAGCAAATACAGCATCCTAATAAAATGTTCACCTATACATAATGAGAAAGATCAAAATTAATTAGCTTTAGAAAAGAAATTGTTTTAGCTAAATTCTGCTCAACCTAATAAAAATGCAGTGAAATGTTGATTAAAACAATACTTCTGAAAGTTTAATGAAATACAATGAGCACATTTTACATTGTATCAGTAAGATTCAGAAAACATGGTTATTTGAATTATTAGAAATACACATAGTTTTGATAAACCTTACACAACTACAAGCCAGTCTTGTGACGCAGTGGTTTAAGCTGCCACGTGAGAGGTGTCATCCCTTAGGAGTGCCAATCCCCTTCTCTGTTTCTTCCTCTCTCTCTGTAATTCTGCTTTTCAAATAAATAAAATAAATATTTTTTAAAAAACTTACCCAAATTTGGACAAATATAGCCAAAAATAGTTTTTTTTGTTTTTTTGTTTGTTTTTTTTTGTTTGTTTGTTTTTTGTTTTTTTTTTTTAATTTATTTATTTATTTTTTTTTGACAGGCAGAGTGGACAGTGAGAGAGAGAGACAGAGAGAAAGGTCTTCCTTTTCCGTTGGTTCACCCTCCAATGGTCGCCGTGGCCAGCACGCTGTGGCTGGCGCACCACGCTGATCCCAAGCCAGGAGCCAGGTGCTTCTCCTGGTCTCCCATGGGGTGCAGGGTCCAAGGACTTGGGCCATCCTCCACTGCACTCCCTGGCCACAGCAGAGAGCTGGCCCGGAAGAGGGGCAACCGGGACAGAATCCGGCACCCCGACCAGGACTAGAACCCTGTGTGCGGGCGCCGCAAGGCAGAGGATTAGCCTAGTGAGCCGCGGCGCCAGCCCCAAAAATAGTTTTACCTCCAACATCTTCGACCATCATAACCAATTATATGAATTCTGATTGAAATACCAATGTTAGTTTTCTTTTTTTGACATTAATTATCCCAAATAGTGCTCTGTAACCACAAAATGCTTCAGTGGAGTGTTTGTCACTCTCACATCATTATTTGATGGTTAGCATCACCCAATACCGGGAGTTTCCAGTAAGTAGGACTATTTCTGTTACCAAATTTGATTTTTTTTAAATGTTAAAACAGGAACTTAATCTGACATTAAATTATATAATATATTGCCTATAGTTTCTCTCTGAGTCCACCACATAAATATTAAAATATGATATTAGCACTGAGTGAGACTAAACAAATATATACTAACAATGCTATTTTAAGGGAAAAAGCATGTTCTTGGAATCCATGACCACTCCACACAAGATGAATATTTACAGTTTCATCTCACTTTAATTTAGGTAATGATTCAGTAAGTGACATAGAAACATTCTATAACCTGAGTCTTCTTGCATTACAGTTTATTTCTAAAGGTGATGAACCAGGCTGGTGCTGCGGCTCAATAGGCTAATCCTCTGCTTGCGGTGCCGGCACCCCGGGGTTCTAGTCCCAGTTGGGGTGCTGGATTCTGTCCCAGTTGCTCCTTTTCCTGTCCAGCTCTCTGCTGTGGCCCGGGAGTGCAGTGGAGGATGGCCCAAGTGCTTGGTCCCTGCACTCGCATGGGAGACCAGGAGAAGCACCTGGCTCTGCCGGCTGCAGCGGCCATTGAGGGGTGAACCAACGGAAAAGGAAGACCTTTCTCTTTGTCTCTCTCTCTCACTGTCCACTCTGCCTGTCAAATAAATAAATAAATAAATAAAAATAAAGATGATGAACCAACTCTTCTAGTCACATTTTGATAGTGAACAATTTTATGATGTTTTTGTCTTGATGGAACAAAAGTTTCCAGAGCTCTACCAGTGGAGCAAGGCAGGAAATAACCTGTCAAGTTACACAGTACCCTGGGAGGTCAAATCAGGCTCATAATCTAATTTCTACACCTTAACTTTCATCATGGGTTTGAAGAAAGATATTCTCTTCTGAACTTTTCAAACTTTGTTTCTTATTCCATTGTGTGTTCTATTTACTTCATAAATGGAACTTGAAATTTTAGTAGGAAGAGAGGACAACCCGCTTCAGAAGGTATGAGGACCCATCTCAGTTCATCTGTCACCATGGGCAACAGCAGGTGTTTCTACAGTGAATGGTGCACTCCCTCAGGTTTCCCTTCATCTTGTGTTCTCAGCAAGCTCAACTGTGGGTATATATTTTTCCTTTAAAAAGTTGTTTTGGGGCCGGTGCTGTGGCATAGTGGGTTAATGCCCTGGCCTGAAGCACCGGCATCCCATATGGGTGCCGGTTCGAGACCTGGCTGCTCCACTTCCGATCCAGCTCTCTGCTGTGGCCTGGGAAAGTAGTACAAGATGGCCCAAGTGCTTGGGCCCCTGCACCCACATGGAGACCTGGGGGAAGCTCCTGGCTCTTGGCTTCGGATAGGCTCTGCTCCGGCCATTGCGACCAGTTGGGGAGTGAACCATCGGATGGAAGAGCTCTCTCTCTGCCTCTCCTCTCTGTGTAACTCTGACTTTCAAATTAATAAATAAATCTTTTTAAAAAATTGTTTTTCCCTCTTTTTAATAAATTCCTCCCTTGACAGACTGTGCAAATGCCATGCCCCCTAGCCTTTGAAATCAATGAAAGTAGATCTATTTCTAGGTACACCTGGATGCCCGCTTCTGCCTACAGCTCAGGGTAATCTGTTCAGCATAAATGAAGTATTCAACAGCTGTTCAAGGAAAAAAGCACAAAAGAGACTCTTGTGCTGAATCTACTTTAAGCAGCATGTGTAAAACAATCCCAGCTGAGCCAGTGAATCAATAGCGTGTATTAAATCTTTAAGGTTTCACAAATACAATTAGAGCAGCCATAATAAATAATGGCCATAATCTGGAAAACCAACCCTATCTAACAAATTGTGCCAATGTGTTTCCTTTTTTACTTTTACTTTCTTTGTCAAGAAGTTATAATGAAAAAAGTGCTGAATTTTTGTAGAATTTTTCATTTAAAATTCCTTAAAACTTAGAATAGTCATCAAAGTTTAAAATTATTTCAAAATCTGCAAAAAAAGAAGTAAAATGAATCTTTCTTTAAAACAGTAAACAACATAATATGACTTACGTAACTTCCACGAGGTGATGTACAGATCATCAGTGCTTCAATATGGAAAATAAATCCATTCTGTCTCTGTCTCTTTTGTTTTCTTTCTTCCAACTCCATGCCGAGGAAGTAAATGGTTAATTGTGACAAGAACAGATACCACACCATGATTCCAACTTGGACAATGTTTTACATTTCCAATTCTGAAAACACTAATTAAAGAAAATCATTTAAACAGAATATTTGTGATTTCAATTTGCCTTTTGATTTAGCAGTCAATACTGTTTACTGTGTGCAAAGAATGAAAGTCAATATAATATTAAAATCATTTTAAGAAAATTAACGTCAAAGTTGGATAATATATTTCAGAAAGGTAGAAATAAGTTCATAATTGAAGATGACATAATTGTACACCTAAAAAACTCTAACAGCATCATGTGAAAATCCACTAGAAGTCATAAAATATTTTATGTAAAATAATGACGTTCAAGATTAATTATGAACAGTCAACATCACTCTTTTGTATTAGCAATAACTAAAATAGAAATGGTAGTATTAGTCTTCTTTGCTTTGCTCTTGAGTTTATAGTACACCATTGAGAATAGAATTGGCCTATTATAGCATCTGTCAGACATAATAACTTTACTGTGAAGATTTTTTTATGTGGCTATTTTACTTGATATACAAATGTTAAATCTTGTTTCTGAAATAATAGCAAGATGGTTGTGAATTTCTTTTTTAAATTTAAAAATTAATGTTATTGGAAAGCCAGAAAACAAATACTTTCTGGTTTCACTGAAGAGTTGAAGGGAGAAATCCTGGCTCTCACACAGAGCCTTCCGATTCCACCCATCACCCAGCAGAAGGAATAAGGTATCCTCAATCTGTATTCCCTGACACTCACTGTGAACTTGAACATGGAAAGGGAGATCCCTCATACATACATGCCTAACTCCTGACTTACTTGAGTTTATGTGAGGGAGAACATTAAGAAGTTTTTTTTTTAAATATTTATTTATTTATTTGAAAATCAGAGTTACACAGAGAGAGAAGGAGAGGCAGAGAAAGAGAGAGGTCTTCCATCTGCTGGTTCATTCCCCAATTGGCTGCAATGGCTGGAGCTGTGCTGATCCAAAGTCAGGAGCCAGGAGCCAAGAGCTTTTCCAGGTCTCCCACGTGGGTGCAGGGGCCCAAGGACTTGAGCTATCTTCTATTGCTCTCCCACGCCATAGCAGAGAGCTGGATTGGAAGTGGAGCAGCCACGACTCAAACTGGTACCCATATGTGATGCCGGCACTGCAGATGGCAGCTTTACCAGCTACGCCACAGCGCCGGTCCCTAAGAAGTTTTAAATGGTGGAGCTGAGAACTGCATAGATTTTTCTCACACACAAGTATCTTTTCTGATACAATGGAACCTTTGTTTACCCCACAGTCCATCTGTGTTTTCATTGGTCTTTATTTTAATATTTTATGAATTAACCATCAAGTACTCTCACTTTCCCCCAATCTCCTGGTTCAACATTTTTGCTATATTATTAAAAGACAAAGTTAAATCTCAAAATAATTATTTTTAGGAAAAAATCAAGCACCTGGTTTTCTAGCATAATTTGGAATAGTATTCACCTAATATTTCATAGGAGCACACATTTCACCCAGTATTAAAATACAGAAGTTAGGGGCACGTGTTTGACTCAGCGGTTATGATGCCACCTGAGGTGCCTGTATCCTACATTAGAATGCATGGGTTCAAGTCCCGGATTCACTTCTAATGCACACTCTGGGAGACAACAGGTGATGCCTCAAGTACTTGAGGCCCTGCCAACCAATGGGGGAGACCCAGGTGGAGTTCCAGGCTTCATCCCGGTCCAATCCCGGCTGTTGCAAGTATTTGGGGAGTGAACCAGTGGTTGGGAGATATCTTTGTCTGTCTGTGTTGTAGTCTCTTTGCCTTTCAAATACATAAAAATAAATATTTTTTAAAATTGGGCTTTATCTGTTTCCAGGATAGTAAATCCAATATCTGTTGACAGAAGGCTTTCTATGATTTTTCTATTTATTTGAAAGGCAATATTCAAGTGCACAGTAGGATGTGGTCTTCATGCTGTGCATTGAATCTCTAGCGCTTACTCACCCCGCACACCTGAGGCTGTGCGTGGGCCAGCACAGCCCCTCAGAGGATCCAGTCACAGCCCCTGCCTCGTGTAAGCACCATCTACTCTCCTCTGCCTCTGTGAAATGGACTTTTTAAGATTTTATGTGTACGTGAGGTTGGGCAATGTTTTTCTTCTTGTGTCTGACTCTCTGGGTTCATCCGTTTTGTCCTGACATAGTAGGATTTCCTGCTTTAGTGAGTGATATTTCATTTTCTCATTCAAAAACAATGTGGTTTCTCATTCATCCATCAATATTATTAATCTCGTTTTCATGTCTCAGCTATTATAAATGATACTGCAGTAGATAGAAATGCCAATATCAGTCCAAAGTACTGATTTCATGTCCTATGTGTATACATATATCCAGTAGTAGGATTGCTAGATATAAGATAATTCTATTTTTAATAGATTTAGGAAACCTCACATTGTTTCCCGTAATGAATGTGCCAATGTTTACCCCATCAACAGTGTACAAGGATTCCACACTTCCTCATAACATTTGCTATCTCTTCCTTGCTTGATGACAACCATCCTAACAGGTGTCAGGTCTTAGTTTGCATTTCCCTGGTGATTAGTGATATCGGGCAGTTTTTCATACACTTCTTGGCCATTTATATGTCTTCTTTGCCTGTTTCTCAACACCAGCTCATTTGTTTCTCTGCTACTGAGTTCTGTGAGTTCATTACATATTTAAATTTCAGCTTCTTGTAAGAAATATGGCTTTCAAATGTTTTCTCCTAAACTCTGGATGTCTCTTCCCCCTGTTGATTGTTTCCTTTGCTGTATAGAAGCCTGTAAGTTTGATGTAGTCTCGCTGGTCCATTTTCATTATTATTGTGTGTGTTTTTGGAGTCATTCAAAAATTATGTGTGGATATGTCTAGGCCTATGTCATGAAATTTTTCTCTAATGTTTTCTTTTAAAAGTTTAATTTTATTAATGTAAAAGGCACATTTACAGAGAGAGAGAGAGGGAGAGACAGAGACAGAGAGATCTTCCATCTGCTGATTCACATCACAAATGGCCACAAAGGCTAGGACTGGCCAGACCGAAGCCAGAAGCCAAGAGCTTCTTCTGGGTCTGCCACATTTTTGTAGGGTCCCAAGCACTTGATCCATCTTCTGCTGCTTTCCCAGGTCCATTACCAGGGAGATGGATCAAAAGTGGAGTCTCTGGGACTCAAACCATCACCTATATGGGATGCCAGCATCGCAGGTGGTGGCTTTACTGGGTATGTGACAATGCCAGTTCCTTGCCTTATGTTTTCTTATAGATGTTTGATTTGTCTTGAATGTTTGGTAGAATTCACTCAGGAAGCCACCGTGTTCTGGGCATTCTAGTAAAATATTTTTGATAGGTTTTTGATTATTATTTCAATCCCTTTATTTTTTGGTGTTCTCTTCAAGCTTTCCATTTCTTCTGGATTCAATGTTGGTAGGCTGAGTGTTTCTATAGTTCTATTCCTTTCTCTCATTATTTTCCAATTGGTTGGATTAAATTATTTTTAATAGTTTCTATAATCTTATTTTGTTTCTGAGGCATCTATTGCAAACACTCCTCTATTTTCTGTGATTTCATTTGGTCTTATTTTCTTAGTTAAGATAACAATTTGCCTATATATATATAATATGATATAATAAATTAAATTAAATATAATATATATATTATATTTAATATATGTATTAAATTATATTATTGCAGAAATTGGAGGAAAAAAGAATGGATGGAAGAGGGATATTGAGGAAGGGAGGAAGGGAGGGAAGCATGGCTGACTTCTTGGTACTGTATCTATTAAATTCAAGGAATATGTTCTCTTTATATTAATACAAATTTTAAAGAGAAAAAAGTAACTTTTACCTTAAATTAATTTGTTCTTCTTTTTTTAGTTTCCTGATGTGTAAAGCTAATTTATTTACTTGATATCTTTCTTTTTTAAATGTAAGGATTCAAAAAAACGTTGTGATACTTTTGGAAAACACCTAGATTTGAAGATATGGAGAGCCTTGTTTTCTCTGTGTGGTTCAGCTACTTTCCATTTGGTATTATGCACTCAAATTTACATTTATCTGTTAAAATTGCCATTTTATTAAACATTTTTTCATGCAAAAAAATAAATGTAAGGATTCATAACTTTAATTCACACTTTGTACTGTTTTAGCATATTTGGTGTATTTTGATATGATGTAATTTTATTTTCCTTTACTTTAGATATTTTAAAATTCTCTTAAATTTACCATTTGACCTAGCAGTTGTTAGAGAGTTTGTTGTTTAGTTTTCTTGTGTTTGTGAATTTTCCCATTTCCTTGCTGTTGATGATTTATAGTTTCTTTTTGTTGTGGTCAGAAAAGATACTTGGTCTGATTTTGATCTTCTTAAATGAGTAAGACTTATTTTGTGGCCTAATGTGTAATCCATCCTGCAGGATATTTTATATGCATTTCAGAAATATGTGTAGTCTTTACTGTTGGCCAGAACATTCTAGATATTTCTGTTGGGATTATTTGGCCAGTAAGGCAGTTTCCAGTCCACCTTTTGTCCATTGATTCTTTCCTTTCCTTTTCTTTTCTTTTCTTTTCTTTTCTTTTTTTCCTTTTCTTTTCTCTTCTCTTTTCTTTTTTTCTTTTTCTTTCCTTTCCTTTTTCCTTTCCTTTGTAAAAGATTTATGTATTTATTTTAGAAAGGCAGAGTAAACCATCCACTGTTTTACTCCCTAAATGACTGCAATGGCTGATGAAGCAGAGCAGGCTAGATTCAAACCAGCACACAATATGAATGCAGTGTAGCAGGTGGTGGATTAACCTGCTGTATCACAATGCTGGCCCCTAATTGGTTTTCTATCTGGATTACCTGGATTTATATCATTTTTGAAAGTGGAGTACTGAAATATCCTACTACTGTTGTAGTGTATCACTTTCTTCTGTCCAATCTATTAATATTAGCTTCACATACTTAGATTCTAATACTGGAGAGATGTCTGTGTTTATGTTATGTTTATGCACCTTTCTGTTGAAGTGACACTTCTGTCTCTCTGTAATGACACTCTGTCTCCAAGCTTTTGAACTGAAGTCACTTCTCTCTGGTATGAGCCACTTCTGCTCTCGTTTGCCATTTGTTTCCACATCTTTTTCCATGCTTTCACTTTCGGCTGTGCGTTTCTGAGTCTGAGATTCTCACAGATATCATACAATTGTGATTCGTTTTTTAAGCCATTCAACTAATTTGTATCTCTCACATTCACAGGGAATGATTTACTGCTGTCATTTTGGTCACTGTTCCCTGCTCAGTATGTAGTTCTTCTCTTCCTCTTTTTCTCTCTTGTTTTGTGTTTCACTATTTTATTTTGTATTTGATTTGTTTCTTTAATTCATTTGCTTTGAATTGTTTCTCTTTCTCAGTTACGTAAATGCACATCAACTATAATTACTATAGCCTTTTTTAAAGTTGATGACATCTTCACTTGTGCTAAAAAATGCTACACTTTCATCTCTCCTCCCTTAACTCCATACACTATCAGCTTCACAATGTACATATATACATTAGCATAATTCAATTTTAGTTATTCAAATACTTTTGTGGGTTTTTAAAAAAGATTTATTTGAAAGGCAGAGTTACAGAGGCAGGGGTGGGGCGCGGGGGGACAGAGAGAGATCTTCCATCTGCAAGTTCACTTCCCACATGGCCACAATGGTCTGAGCTGGGCCAGTCCAAAGCCAGGAGCTTGGAGCTTCTTCCAGGTCTCACATGCAAGTACAGGGTCCCAAAGATTTGGGTCATCTTATATTGCTTTCCCAGGCTACAGTAGAGAGCTGGATCGGAAGTGGAACAGCAGAGGCTAGAGCCAATATCCATATGGGATGTGACATGGCAGGTGGCAGCTTTACACACTACACCACCCCCATACTTTTGTGCTTTAACTTTTGTACTAGAACTTAAGTAATTAACCTACCACTTTTATAATAATGCAGTAATTGGGTTTTTCTCTATATTTACTTTTACCAGTGAGTTCTGAATTTCATACATTTTTGTGCCCTTGTGTGACTGTTTAGCATTCCTTCATTTCAACTTGAAGAACTCCCTGTGGTAGTATTTCTGAAGACAGGTACATTGGTGATGATATTCTTCAGGTTTTGTTTTTCTAAGAAAGTCTTTAAGTTCTCTTTGTATTCCAAGGGCAAGTTTTTTTGGGTATAATATTCTTGGTTGACAGTTTGTGTATTTTAGTACTTTTCATATATCACCCTGCTTCCTTGTAGCTTGCAATGTTTCTGCTGAAAAAAAAAATCCATTGATAGTGTTAGAGTGGTTCCATTGTATGTAACAAGTCTTTTGTTTTGCTGCTTCCTATTCATTTTTTACTTTAACATTTCAAAATTCAAATACAATGTGTGTGTTCAAATTTCTTTCATTTTTATTTTGTACATTTTGAGATAGCACATTTTTAATTTATATTATGGCCAAAGGCTTGATGTTCCACTAAAGAGAGTTCAGCAAATAAGAAGTAAAGGGACCACAGTTCAGCAGGAATATAGGCAAGGGCTATAAAGAGTAATCAGATGAAAAGGTGTCTCTTTTACTCATAGCATCCACAGCTCATCAAAACTTTAGTAGTGTATACTTTCAGTAAAACTGATACACGTAGACATCACAGGAATTTTTTTTTCTTTTTGTTTTTAAGAATATCTTAGCTCCCACATATAAGGGAGAACATGCAATATTTATCTTTCTGTGTTATTTTGCTCAGCTTCATGTTTTCCAGCTGCAGCCAGTTTATACAAATGATAGAATTTCATTTTGTTATAGTATATAAATGAACATATATAATATGTAATATATATTTATATTCTGAATTTTCTGTATTCATTCATCTGATGATGAACACCCTGGTTGATTCCACATTTTGGCTATTGTGAACAGTACTGCTGTGAACCTGGTGATGCAGGGTTCATGCCTTTTAGGTATACACCAAGTGGTGCAATTGCTGGTTCATAGGACAGGTCTACTTCTAATTCTTAAAGAAATCTCTGGACTGTTTTTCATAGTGGCAACACTAATTTACATTCCTGCCAACAGTATTGGAGTTCCTCTTTTCTACATTCTTATCAGCATTTGTTACTCTCTGACTTTTGGATAATAGCTGTTCTGACAGGCATGAGATGATATCCTAGTTTGGTTTTCATTAGCATTTCAGTAATGGCTAGTGATGTTGACCTATTTTCACATATTGGTTAGCAACTTATATTCCTCCTTTTGAGAAGTGTCTGTTGAGGTCCTTTTCCTATTTCTTAAATGGATTAGTAGATTTTGTTGAATTTTTTCAGTTGTTGATGTATTCTGGATAATAATCCTTTGTTGGATATGTAGCTTGAAAATATTTTCCACATTCTTTTGCTTGTCTCTTCAGTCTATTGGTTGTTTTGTTTGCTGTGCAGAAGATCTGAGTATAAAATCCCCGGTGTCTAGTTTTGCTTTATTTCGCCTGTATCTAAATAGACCTATAACAAGCTATGAGATTGAAGCAGTGGTTAAAAGTCTTTCATTGAGTCTGGCGCCGTGGCTCAATAGGCTAATTCTCCGCCTGCGGTGCCAGCACACTGGGTTCTAGTCCCGGTTGGGGCGCCAGATTCTGTCCTGGTTGCTCCTCTTTCAGTCCAACTCTTTGCTGTGGCCTGGGAATGCAGTGGAGGATGGCCCAAGTACTTGGGCCCTGCACCTACATGGGAGACCAGGAGAAGCACCTGGCTCCTGGCTTCAGATCAGTGCAGTGTGCCGGCTGCAGCAGCCATTGGGGGGTGAACCAAGGAAAAAGGAAGACCTTTCTCTTTCTCTCTCTCACTGTCCACTCTGCCAGTCAAAAAAAAAAAAAAAAAGAAAAAAGGCTTTCATTGAGAAAAAGTCCAGGACCTGATGTCTTTACTGCTGAATTCTACAAAACATTTAAAGAGGTACTAACTCCAATGCTTTTTAAACTATTCCAAAATATTGAACAAGATGAAATTCTGCCAAATTCATTTTATGAGGCCATCTTCCCTCTGATACCAAAAGCAACCAAAGACACAGCACAAACAGAAAACTTCAGACCTATATCCTTGAGGAACATAAATGTAAAAATTTCCAACAAAATACTAGCAAATTAATGCCAATTCCACAGCAAAAAGATCATATAGCATGACCAAGTGCAATTTATTCCAGAGACTGAAGAGTGTTTCAACATTTTCAAATCAACTATTATCATAATTCACAGAAAAGAATGAAGAGCAAAAACTATATGTTCATCTCAACAGAAGCAGAGAAAGCACTTGATGAGATTGAAAATATCATGATAAAAACCCTTCACAAATTAGGTAGAGAAGGGATATACCTAAAAATTATAAAGACTATTATTGACAAACCAATAACTAATATCATACTGAAAGGGGAAAAGCTGAAAGCATTTTACATCAGTTCTGGACCAAAATAAGGATGTCCACTTTCATCACTCCTAGTCAACATAGTAATTAGAAGTCTAAGCAAGAGCAATTAGGGAGGAGAAAGAAATAAAAGATATCATCGCTTCTCAGCCTTTTGGCTAAGATCAAGTGAAGAAATAAAAGATATCAAAATTGGAAGCAAAGAAGTCAAATTGTCCATATTTGTAGATGGCATGATTTTGTACATGGAGAAATCTAAAGACTCCACCAAAACTGAGAAGCTAAATCATTAAAGTTTCAGATTACAAACTAAACATACAAAAAGCACTGGATTTTTCATTTTTATATACTAATGATGAACTCTC
Source organism: Oryctolagus cuniculus (assembly GCF_051225735.1). Classification (NCBI taxonomy): domain Eukaryota; kingdom Metazoa; phylum Chordata; class Mammalia; order Lagomorpha; family Leporidae; genus Oryctolagus; species Oryctolagus cuniculus. The sequence continues at coordinate 41,149,781 of NC_142882.1, forward strand.
TGAAATGTAACTATGAAATAAGTCTCATGAACAATAGCCATACAATCATACACACAAAACATTTAGGAATAAACTTAACCAAAGAAGTGAAAGATGGCTGGCGCTGCGGCTCACTAGGCTAATCCTCTGCCTGCGTCGCCAACACCCTGGGGTTCTAGTCCCGGTTGGGGCGCCGGGTTCTGTCCCGGTTGCTCCTCTTCCAGTCCAATTCTCTGCTGTGGCCTGGGAGTGCAGTGGAGGATGGCCCAAGTGCTTGGGCCCTGCACCTGCATGGGAGACCAGGAGGAAGCACCTGGCTCCTGGCTTCGGATCAGCACAGCGCTGGCCGTAGCAGCCATTTGGGGGGGTGAACCAATGGAAAGGAAGACCTTTCTCTCTGTCTCTCTCTCACTGTCTAACTCTGCCTGTCCAAACAAACAAACAAAAAAAGAAGTGAAAGATACCTGCAACAAAAATTATAAAGCACTGATGGAAGAAATCATCAGGGACATAAGTGAAAATATGTCCTTGCTCATAGATTGAAAATTAGTATCACTAAAGTGTCTAAAGTATCTAAAGAAATTGACAAAGTCAATGAAATCTCTATCAAAATTGCAATAACATTCTTTACAGCATTAGAAAAAAATACCAAAATCATATGAAATCACAAAAGACACAGAATAGCCAAACTGATCCTGAGCAAAAATAAATAAATAAATAAAAAACAATAGCAACCAAAAAAAACCCAAGCAAACAAAAAACCAGATCAAGCTGGAGGCATAGAGGCATCACAATACCTGACTTCAAAGCTTGCAACATAGCTGTGATAATTAAATCATCATTGCACTGACATAAAAATGCTACACAGATCAATGGAATAAAGTAGAGAGCCCAGAAATTAATTCATGTACATACAGCTAAATTAATTTTGACAAAATATGCCCATAACTGTACATTGGAGAAAGGGTAATCTCTTCAATAAATTGTGCTGGCAAAACTGGAGTATAAACTGGAGTATATATGTAGAAGAATGAAATTAGATCCATATCTCTCACCAAATACAAAAATCAACACAAGATGAATCAAAGACCTAAATATAAGACCTGAGGCCATGAAGGTGCCAGAATAAAATGTAGGAGAAATATTTCAAAACACTGTTGTAGGCACTGACTTGCATTTCCTTTGATTCTCCTTTAAATTTCATTTTGCTATTGCTTAGAGATAATTAGGGTGTTGAATGTCTCCCAAATGCCCGTGTGTTAAAGGCTTGGCTTCCAAGGTGGTGCTGTTACTGGGAGGTATCAAAACATTTGAGTGGTGAGGGGGCCAATGCTGTGGTGCAGCAGATTAAGCTGCCACCTGTGACATGAGGATCCCATATGAGTGCCAGTTCCAGTCCTCCTGCTCCACTTCTGATCCCAGCTAATGCACCTGGAAAAGCAGAAGATGGCCCAAGAGCTTGGACCCCTACTACCCACCCAGCTGAAATTCTATGCCCCTGTTTTTGGCCTGGACAAGCCCCAAACCATTGTGGCCACTTGGGGAGAGAACCAACAGATCTCTCTCTCTCTCTCTCTCTCTCTCTCTCTCTCTTTCTCTCTCTCTCTCTCTCTCCCTCCCCCATAGTTCTGCCTTTTAAATAAACAAAACAGATTTTTTTAAAGAGGTAGGACCTGATGGTAGGTCCCTAGGTTATTGTTACCTCAGAAGGAAGTCCTCCAATAAGCATTGCTATGATAGCTTCAGTTTTGGTCCAACCTCTGCTTTTCTATTTCCTTGCTTGTTTTGCGATCCTTCTGAACCCCCTCTACCAACCGCCATCGGCCCCTTTCCAGAGACAAAGTATATACCATGTGTTTTGAGTTCTCAGCCTCCAAAACTGTGAGTAAATAAGCCTTCTCTCTATATAAAATTAGTTAACCTTAGGGGTTTCTTTGTAGCAGTGTAAAGCTGACTCATACAGTTTTGTTTGAGCTTACTGGATCTGAATGCGTTCTTGTTCTGTAGATTCAGGAACATTTCAGCCAATACTTCTTAGCATAAGCTTTGCTGCCAGTTTTCATTTTTCCCCCTCTGGAAAGCTAGCAAAGCACATCTTGTGCTGTTTCATGATGCATCATAAGTCCTTTAAGCCATCTTCAATATTTCTCTTTCATTTTTATTATTATTTCTCTGGTTGAATGAATTTGAATTTGCTAAGCCTTTTTTATAGAAAACTTTTATTTAATAAATACAAATTTTGAAAGTACAACTTTCAAACAGCAGTTCTTCACCGCATAACCATCCTCCCACCCACAAACCATCCCGTCTCCTACTCCCTCTCCCATCCCATTCTTCATTAAGATTCATTTTTAATTATCTCTATATATATACAGAAGATCAACTCTAAACTAAATAAAGATTTCAATAGTTTTATGTTTGGTCTAGTCTGCTGTTGAAGCCCTCTATGTTTTTTTTTTTGTTGTTGTTGTTTTGCACTTCACTCATTGTAGTCTTCACCTCTATGATTTAGTACTTTTCTCGTATCTTCTGTATCTTTATGAAAATCTCAAGTGTTCATCCATTCTACTATCCTCAATGAGCTTCTATATGACAATTATTTGTATCTCTGCTGGGTGAATCCCTTATTGCCTTTGTGTAGATTTATCTTGATCTTTTATTTGGAACATATTTTCCATGACCTTCTGTGTTGGTTTCTGCATATTAAAGAAGAAAACTTCTCCCAGTCTTCATACTATGGTCTTTTATAAGGGACAGACTTCACCGATCAGCCAAGCCATATTCTGGATACCTTTGAGACCTTTATAATCATCCAAATTGCTGTCTTTGTTCTTAATACCCCCCCCAAAAGGCTTGAGTATGACAAATTCTATCAGTGTTCCAAGACTGGTGAGCTAGAAACCAGTCTCTTAAGTAGCCCCAGCAAATACTGGAGCACAAGATATATGGTCCAATTCCTTCTCTCCTCAGGGAAAATCTGGGAGTATATTTTATCATCTGTTTGTTCTGCGCTGAGCCAGGGAGATAATCTGTGGAAATGCTTGCACAGTCATTAAACTGTGTGCTCTTTAAAACCATTTCTTTGATTTCCATTAACCCTAAGCATGTAGAGAATGCTAGGTCACAGCAGCTCTCAAGGCAGATGGGTTATAGGTCAGTCTCTCAGGTAGTGGCTTCGAAGGTCAGGGTACTAGATGTATAGTCCACATCCATCAGAAAGAAACTCGAGATTTAGTTTTATCATGGGAGTTAGCTGGAGGGAAGAGATACAGGCAGAAATAACATACCCATTCAACCCCTCCAGAGAACCTCATTATCTCCCAAAGACAGGCAAGTTAGCAGCCAGAACCTTGGTCAGGAGCCAGAAAAGTTGGATTGTTAGGTGTTAGTCCTACCAGGGAGAAACTGGCAGCCATGTTTTAATGCTTGATTTCTCTTCACGGGTCCAGAGAAAGCTCCATGGAAGGTGCTCCTGTTCCCATTTCAACCACCTGTTTGTTCTCTGTGGCTCCTGGAAACTGAAAAATATTGAACCCCATCAGTTCCCAGAAACAAGCAACATAGGAGCCCATTCCTTAAGCAGCAGCTATGAGAGCTGGACTGTTAGATGTGCAGTCTTCATTCCTTGGGAGAAGCTGAGAGCCAGCTTTTATTGTTTACTTGCTCTGCAATGAGACAGGGGAAGAGCTGTGGGAAGTGATCATTCATCTGCTTGAAACTGATTATCTCTTATCCTGGGGGACCATCCGGTGCCAGACCCCATCCACTCCCAAGAGATGGGAAAGCTAGTCCCTTGGGTAGAAGCTGTAGTAGTTAGGATGTTAGCTGTGTGGCCCAAGTCCTTTGCTTCTCCAGGAGGAGCTGGGGGTTTGGGGTCTCTTCCCAAATGTGTGACACTGGGTTGGGCATGAGGTTTGTGGCAAGAGTGTTTCAGCTTCTCCTACCCATTTTGATGGGAGTATTTTTGCAGTTCCCCAGTGTGCAGGAATCTGTCAACCAGTTTCTGGTTTTTTTCCAGAGGAAATCAGTCTGTGCATAGCTGTTTCTGTGGCATGTCTGTGGGTGGAGTGTAAGCCTGGAGCTCCTACAGGCTGACATCTCTTCTGTATGCTTGCTCGCTGCTGCAGTGTCACGACCTTGAAAGACCACAAATAGGACACACATTCCCAAATCACATACAATCTCTTATTACCTGTATCTATGTTTTAGTTTTCAGTCCTTGTTCTACTCATCATTTTGAAATTAAAGAAACTAAAGGCAGAAAGTTTAAAATGACCTTTCGATGCTGGTATATTAGGGACAATGACAGCAAAACACAAATATTTTACTTCTCCACCGATGTATGTGGCATATGATGGAGAAAGAACATGGACCCAGGCTAGAGGTGGACACATAGGTGGGGAAGCAGGAAGGCAGGAGCTAAAGAACCCTCTCCAAATACTGTTCTTTCACCACACTCTTCTCATCGCCCTCCACTGTTTTTTATTTTTTAATACATATTTGCATTCATCTGCTTTACTCTTAAAAAAAAAAAAAAACAGGAAACTTGGCATGGCTCACTTGGCTAATCCTCCGCCTGTGGCGCCGGCACCCCTGGTTCTAGTCCCGGTCGGGGTGCCAGATTCTGTCCTGGTTGCCCCTCTTACAGACCAGCTCTCTGCTGTGGCCCAGGAAGGCAGTGGAGGATGGCCCAAGTCCTTGGGCCCTGCACCTGCATGAGAGACCAGGAGGAAGCACCTGGCTCCTGACTTTGGATCAGCGCAGAGTGCAGGCCGTAGCGGCCATTTGGGGGGGGGGGTGATCCAATGGAAAAAAGAAGACCTTTCTCTCTCTCTCTCTCTCACTGTCTAACTCTGCCTGTCAAAAAAAAATAAATAAATAAAAAAGGAAGCTAATTATATCTCAATATACATTATGACAACATTTGTTAGACTATTTCTAATCTGGAGGAAAGAAGAGGCCCACATTTGAAATATTTACAGAGCAAGTTACTATATAACCATTTTTAAAGTAAGTTATTTGAAGAGAAGAAAGTGAAAAAGATAGGGTCAGAATTTATGGGGCTAAAAAGAAAATCAGATGATAACATAGGAATTGATGTAGTCAACAGCAAGAGCCCATTAAAGCACCTTACAGCACCATTAGCTACATGTGACTTTGTGAATGTGAAACATTTAGGCACAGGTGTTGTGGCACAGCAGGGTAGACTGCCTCTTGGGACACTCATGTGCCATATTGGAGTGCCAGTTTGAGTCCTGGCTACTCTGCACTTCCCAACCAGCTTCCTGCTAATGTGCCTGAGAGGTACTAGAAAATGGCTCAAATGCTTGCCACTCACATAGGAGCACTGGATGGAATTCCTGGCTCTTGTCTTTAGCCTGGAGCAGCCCTGGCCATTGCGGTCACTTGAGGAGTCAGAGAACAGAAGTGCAGGCATTTTCTCTCTCCCCTCCCTGCCACTCAAATAAATAAATCTTTAAAATTTATAAATTTAAGAGTATTAACAATTCTACTTCTCAAACACAGTAACTACACTTTAAGTTTTTAAGAGCTACCTGTGGCCAAAGGCTGCCATTACAGGTTAGGACAGAAGAATCTATTACCATGAGGAAACTTAAGAAATGTACTTGTTTCTGCTTGACTCTGGTGAGGTTCCCCAGGGTCTCTGATCATTTTATCTACACATACACCATGAGAGGTAGCAGCCTGCAAATGAATATTAAAGCTTTATTCTGTTAGCCATGCTGTTCTTTTGGAATTTGTGACACAAATGGCTTTCCTTCTGTGTTTTAACAACCTCCACGTCATTTTGATTTTGGGTAACATAAATAAACCCCATTTTCCTTTTCCTTTTTATCTTTTCAACCACTGTTCTCAGAATTTATATGTATTTTTAAAACATTGACACTCATTTTGCTGAAATGAGTCTTTGGTTATTTTTGTCTTGCTGTTCTTCTCAGGATAGTCTTGGCCAACACAAATTTAATTGCAAAACCCTGTCTTCTGTGTATTTGCTTCACAACCTTCAAAATACCTCAAATACAAGCTTTATTTCTGTGACACTTCCTAAGTTACGCTGAATTTTAAAAATTCAGTGTCTTCCTAATCTCGTACTCTCCCTTGGTTGATGACATTAGATCTTATCTTGCCAAAAGTGTGTGAAGAATCTATTCTGTCAAGGAAGGTTCTGTAATTTTGTTTCTTAACAAAATAGAGAACCATGATTGGCAGAGCTGGTGCACATCATCACACTATTTTCAATCTCAATGCACACATTTTCCTATTTGCCCATGGGATTAAAGATATTAAAGAAAGCATTGTCAAGCTTTCTGTAGAAACAAGACACACTTAAATATTTTATTAATACATTTCAGTAAGTTTATAACTTAAATTATTTATACTAACATAAATCTATATTAAACATGTTAAGTTTCATTTCCAAAAATTCTTCCTCTCTAATGCCCTAAATGATAACAACACCTATATAGTCTAACTAAATATATCTGACATTGGGATTCTCAACTTTGATGTGTTTCCAAATGTATTCCTCCGGATTTTTAATGAAAATTATAAGTAAATAATCTTTAATATTACCTAAGCTATTTTTTCAATTAACCACAACAGTAACTTTTTCTTCTTTCAGAGGAAGATTATTTACTTGTAAAAAATAATAGTCGATTTTCATAATAGCCTGATTTTATATTATTTGAGCACTATAAATTAAATGTCCTACCTTACAATCTTTTTAAACAATGAAATGGAAAATCCAAGGTAGCAAATTTGACTATAAAGACATAAGACACTGAAAATATCATGTTAATATTTCTGTGAAATCAGCAGCTTTTTTTTTTTTTTTTTTTTTGACAGGCAGAGTGGACAGTGAGAGAGAGAGACAGAGAGAAAGGTCTTCCTTTACCATTGGTTCACCCTTCAATGGCCGCCGCAGCTGCTGCGGCTGGCGCACTGCAGCTGGCGCACCGCGCTGATCTGAAGGCAGGAGCCAGGTGCTTCTCCTGGTCTCCATGGGGTGCAGGGCCCAAGTGCTTGGGCCATCCTCCACTGCACTCCCTGGCCACAGCAGAGAGCTGGCCTGGAAGAGGGGCAACCGGGACAGAATCCGGTGCCCCGAACGGGACTAGAACCCGGTGTGCCAGTGCCGCAAAGCGGAGGATTAGCCTATTGAGCCACGGTGCCAGCCAGCAGCTTTTCTATGTTCAGTTTAACATACTACAAAGAGAGCTCCAGAGGTGGCAGTGTGTCAGAGGTGTTAAGTTGACCTTGAGATGCCAACATTATTTAAGGTATACAAATTTTATGTATTCCCTATCTACAGATTCAGGAACACAGTGATACTTCCCATCCTACCCTCGCTCTCACCCATGCCCCATCCTTCTCCCTCTCCTATTCCCACTTAATTTTTCCAAAGATCTGTTTTCAGTAACTTTATATTCATAAGATTAACCCTACACTAAGAAAAGAGTTCAACAAGTAGTAAGAGAAAAAAAAAAAAACACTATTCCTCAACAATCAAGAAGAAGAGCTATTAAAAATCATTGAATCTCAGCTAATAGGGTACCTAAAAGATAACCTATAGGTGTGAAATTCACATTTTGAGAGAGACATCCGATGCCCTTGCATCCTCTTGTTTCACAGCCAGGGCTTGGCTAGGCTGAAGTGAGGAGTTGGGAACTCCTTCCTGGTCTCCCATGTGGGTGGCAGGGACTCAAGTGCTTGAGTCATCATCTGGTGCCTCCCAGGAACGTCAGCAGGAAGCTGTATGTGAAGTGGAGTTGCCAGAACTTGAACCAGTGCATTGAGAAGGGATGCAAGCACCCAATCAGGTGACTTAACCTGCTGCACAACACCACCAGCCCTTCATGAGTTTATTTTTACATGAATTATTTTTCCAATCTTGTACTAAAGAGGAGAATGTGTTTTTAGCTCCAGAAAAAAAATTAGACCCTATGCTGTTTATTTAGTTGAGCTTTTCTACATTATCAATCCGATGACCCATTCAGACATGAAACGGGGGAAGAGTTTAGGTTTAATGATTATAAAACCAGGGCTCCTGGGAGTAATGATAATGGGGAGGAGAAGCCACCCCACTCTTGGAGGAGTGACAAAGTCAGGAGGGTGAGGACATTGTGGAAAACAGAAAACTTGTTCCAAGGCCCTAACTGAAGTTTCTATCAAGGAGAAGAGAGGGACAAGAACATTCTGGAAGCTTAGACAATCATTGCCATTCAAAACCTTCCCATCTGTGTGCAAATGCTGATGTGAGAAGGCTAAATTCCTCCACATTTCCAAGATGTCTTGAATCACAATGCAGAACTAGGAGGATGGGAAAATGGAGTTTTCAAGACAGCGTTTTAAATACACCAACCATTAGAGGCAGGTCTTTAACCTAGCAGTTAGAATCCAATCAAGAGGCTCATGTCCCACACTGCAGTGCCTGGGTTCCATATCCAGTGCAGGCTCCCGACTCCAGCTTCCTGCTGATGCCGACTCAGGGAGGCAGCAGTGATGACTCAAGTGATGGGGTTTGAGCCACCCATATGGGAGATCCCGATTGCATCCCCAGTGTTGGCCTCGCCCCAGCTGCAGCCATCGAAGGCATTTTTTATGAGGGGTGAGCCAAGCAAGATGTGAGGTCTCTCACTCTTTGTGTCTTGTCTAGACGTCTGCCAATCTGCATGTCAACATCAACACATCGGATCTTCAGGAGATGTGTGAAGCACGAAGGTGTAAGACTTCAGTTAGTTAACAACGTTGCAACTAGCTCTCAGTCTTAGGGTTGGCTGATCTGCGTGCCCTGGTCCATTTTCCCCTTCAGTTTTTCATTCTTCCATGCACTTTTTTAGTTTTGTTTTTTTTTTTTAAAGATTTATTTTATTTATTTGAAAGGCACAGTTACAGAGAAGGAGAGAGGTCTTCCATCCACTGGGCCACTCTCCAAATGGTCGCAACAGTTAGGGCTGGACAAGACCAAAGCCAGGAGCCAGGAGCTTCATCCAGGTCAGCCACATGAGTACAGGGGCCCCAGAACTTGGTCCATCCTCCACTGCCCTCCAAGGCATAGTAGCAAGGAGCTGGACTGGAAGTGGAGCAGCCAGGACTTTAACAGATAGCTATATGGGATGCTGGCCCTGCAGGAAGTAGCTTCCCCTGCTACGCCACAACGCCAGCCCCAGTTTCTCATTCTCATGATGAGGACTGCAAATATTTTTCCAATTAATATAATGAACGCTTCCTCCCATAAAATTTATGTGTGCCTGTGAAAATATCAAATTTATTTAAAATGGAGAAGATTCTCTTTGAAGTAGGAGGTGGCAAACTTTGGAAAGGGGCAAATCCTAAATATTTGAGACATTTGATCCACATTTGTTCTCTATCATTTTCTTCCTTTCCCCTCCACCTCCACTCCTGCCTTCTCCTACTCCTCCATTTTTTACTTTAGAATTGTAAAACACATTTGTTGCCAACTTCTGTTTTATAATGCCTCAGTACGGGCCTCTTAGTCAATCTTGCAGGGAATGGGTAAAATATACTCATTCCCAAGGCCATGAGGCAAACTCTCATTCACAGCATTGCACTTACAAGTTATGCGTACGTAGGAAGGATAAATATGAGAGTACAACTACAGCTGTATATCCCAGGAACGTCATATATGGTAAGCCCCACCTGGACATGCACATCATGTGAAACAACTTGCACAGTGTTCCAGGGCACAACAGGAAATGCACAAAGCAGGTGTCAGAGACCCACTGAAACTCGCATCAATCATGACTTCATAGAGAGACCATCAGGCCTACCGGGGACAAGTGTACCCTTTGTCAAAGGGTTGCAACTCTCCACTTTCTGCTCTTTCTTTTTATCTTGTTGGTGCAAGAATTCTCGGGTAGTTTGCTACCAGAGATTTGATGCCAGCTCTTGATAAGAGTTGTTCAGAAAAGTTAGTTGTTATGGACTTTGAGAAATTTGGGGACGCTAGGGGTTATGGAGTGATCTAACACCACTTTAGGTGAAAATCGTTGGTTCCTTAGGAAGCTAAGCTGGGATGTGATACCTTCCTACAGAAAAATGGAAGAATGCTTCCAGGTTTCATTCTCGATCCTGGTGCAAAACAAGCATGAGCTGAGTCCTGGGGCCTTGTCAGATAATTTTGCTCTGTGCCTCACAAGCATTCTCTTTATCTTTCGGTCTTTTTTTTAAAGATTTATTTATTTATTTGCAAGGCAGAGTTACAGAAAGGCAGGCGCAGAGGGAAAGGAAGAGAGAGAGAGAGAGGGAGGGAGACAAAGAGACAGAGAGAGACAGACACAGAGAGAGTCTTCTTCCATCTGCTGGTTCACTCCCCAGATGGCCACAACAGCTAGAGCTGGGCTGATCCGAATCCAGGAGCCAGGAGTCTCTTCCAGGTCCTCAGTTTGGGTGCAGCGGCCCAAAGACTACTTTCCCAGGGCATAGCAGAGAGCTGGATTGGAAGCAGATCAGCCAGGACATGAACCAATGCCTATAAGAGATGCAGGCACTACAGGTGGCGGCTTTACCTGCTATGCCACAGCGCTGGACCCGGACAAGCTGGACTTTGAGCACCCCCAGAATTGACAGGTCATTCTCAGTTTTCGCTGAGGCTCCTCAAGATTATGCTAAAATCTTAAGACTCCCAAATCTGTATATATGAAATACATGAAATTTGTCCACCTCATATAAATTAAAAGAATTTTTAAAAACTAGGTTCTTTCTCAGGACTAAAAATCAAGCAGACCTTTCTAGGACAGTGAGTGCTGGTTGATGCTGAAATGTCTATTGTCACAGTCCAGTAGCTCAGTGACAATGGCTCTCGCCTCTTTTGTGGGACTATGGCTTAACCCCGGATTCAGCTACCTTGGTTCTCCCGTCACCTTCTCTGCAGGTCTTTCCAACTTCCCCAAATGCTTAGAGACTGGGACGTGATCTCTCCTGAACATGGGCACCAGCCTCTGAAATAATTGTCTTGCCTCCTTCTTCAAACACAATTTTCTCATTACCTGCTGTTTGCATCATCAAGAGTGACTTTTCTAGGCAGTGGTTAAAATGTGCTCTGGGAAATCCTTGCCTCCCTCCCCAAAAACTACAAAACAAAGAAATGCAAAACACAGAGCCCTGCAGGGAGAGCTCAGACAGGTATCTCTGGAAGATATCTTACCACTCAGGGAAGCAAGTACAGGAAGGTCTGAATTGAGTACTCCAGCCATGCAGAAACAATTGACCTTTCTCCCCAAGGGAACTACAGCAATACATAACTACATAATGCAATACAGGTGTATGGTGGATACAGAGACAATCTAATAAACACGGTATGGATAGGTAAAATCGGTTCTGTTCCACAAGTGCATGTAGCTTAAATCAGTTTTATAGCTTGTCCTGGGAGTTGAGATCTAGGAGAAAACATAGTTTTGAGTGCCACATAACTGCCTTACAAAGCAGATGCCCAGAATGTGGGCTGTTTGTAACATCAGTCCATGCCGAGGAGGCTGAGAAAACACACACTGAATCTCATATTTACTTTTTCTCCCTGTGAGGTTGTTTCAGCTAAGAAATGTATTATTCAAAATGTCATAATTCCTGTGGAAGAAGCTATCACATTAAGTACTTAGATAGAGGAAAGAATGTTTAGAAACTCAGGACAAAGAGAGCAGGGAGGCAGGGAGGGAAAACTAAGGAAAGGAGAACCCAAGCTAAATCCCTAATAACAAAAACTCAAAGACATACTATCAAATAATTATACCCACGTAGACTTACATACTGCTTTTGTATCTGTAAGGGACATTTGTGTACAAGTTCCAGAAAATGTGAAATGGAAAAGAAGGGTGGTAAACTTATGAAAAAAAAATTGTTTGGTATGCAAACTTCATAACTTATTTTAAGATACATTTATATTTATATATTTAATATTTTATTTATTTTTGAGATAATCTTTTTGATATACATTATAGTCAAAGGCTTAAAACCCCACTAAACAGAGTTCAACAAACAAAAAGCAGAAAGACCATAGTTCAGCAGGAATTCAGGCAAGGGCCACAACAGCAATCAAATAAAGAGATGTCAAGTTCATCAATAGACGATACAATTCAAGACAGCCACACATCACCAAAGCTCAAGGAGTATTCAACTCCTATTATAGTCACCTTTCCACTCAATTTAGAACACATTGGAGGCTGGCGCCACGGCTCAATAGGCTAATCCTCCACCTAGCGGTGCCGGCACACCGGGTTCTAGTCCCGGTCGGGGCGCCGGTTCTGTCCCGGTTGCCCCTCTTCCAGGCCAGCTCTCTGCTGTGGCCAGGGAGTGCAGTGGAGGATGGCCCAAGTGCTTGGGCCCTGCACCCCCTGGGAGACCAGGAGAAGCACCTGGCTCCTGCCTTCGGATCAGCGCTGTGCACCGGCCACAGCGCGCCGGCCGTGGCGGCAATTGGAGGGTGAACCAACGGCAAAGGAAGACCTTTCTCTCTGTCTCTCTCACTGTCCACTCTGCCTGTCAAAAAAAAAAAAAAAAAAACCACATTGGATATTGTAATAAAATTTATACAGTGTACGATTTTAAAATAGGGATACCTTAGAAACATCTCTGAAACAAGATAAAATTAATTATGTTAAAGTAATATAAATTGTGCATAGGTTTTATTGTCAAATTTATTCTTCTCTTTCAATGCCCCTACTATTTAGTAGCAAAATAATAAAATACACACACACATAAATATATAAATCTCACCTGTTTCACTTTCCTGGCTAAGTTCTGCTCTTGGATGAATGGCAAACACACCCTCTGCCATCAGAAGGGCAATGAGTGGCAGCCAAAAACATCCTTGGCCTCCTAACCTCATGGGGAAGCAGATGTCCATGTTGGAGTTAAGGAAAAATAACATTTGTGGCAAATATTGCAAAAATTGTATAAATTATACAGTTAGACATACCAGAAGGAAACAACTAGTCATATTAATTATGTATGGGTTTTTTTTTTTTGAGAAGCGGATTATGTCTATTTATCAACAATGAAATAGAAACAAAACTAAAAAGATCAAACTTGATACAAAGATCAAAGAGTCATAGCTGAGTGGCATATGGGAAAAAGTCTTATTGGAAGCCAAGACAATGAAATTAGTTGAACTTAATATAGTATCAGAAAATATTTTTATGCCACTAATGTTTAGCTACAATAGAACATTATGGTTATTTTCTAAAATGATGCTTCTAAAGTGACAACAGTAATATATATATACTTAACCTATTTCCCTGATTCTGCCATTGTCAGAATTGAAGAGCAACTGATGACTATGCACTGATTAATAAATTAATCTTAATTTGTATCAAGTTTAAGTAAAATTACTTGAATTTAAGTGTGTAAATGCTTTTATGTCTTCATATATTTCATATGTGCTAAAATACATTTTAATAATTAACAATGTATGTATAATGTGATCAGTTTTGTATAATTAACTCCGTAATTTCTAAACATAGAAAATTACAAAGCAAGACATGTGTTGCAGATTTATCTAGTTCAATGGAAAGTTAATAAAAAAAAGAACTATGGAATTGACAAAAGACATCAATAGAACAACCATAGGAAATAAATTGTAATTAGTGGAAAATATACAGGTCTACAAAAAAATCAAAAATAAGATAAAGGCTTTTTATGCCTCTCAAAAGTGTCATTCTGCTTGCTCTTTGTGTCATTTTGAACTGGGTTATGGCCAATGGAATAAACACTTCCAAAATATAAACTTATAAAACACATCAGGAGACTTAAAAATGTGCATTACTGTTAACCAATAATGCTGTTTCCACATTACTGTGAAGGAAGAAGTCCTATGATAGAAGATGATGAAAATACAGGGCAACATTCTACAGAATTATCCAAGAACTTCTGGGGTCTAACTCAAGCCAGTCTTTGGATGCATTGTCCCATAGAATAATTAATATGGAACCTGTATTTGCTGCTATCTGTGTTGCTAGGAATACTATTTCAGAAGACTTGATGAGCCTGTTTGTAGGTCATCTGAAGTTTAACAGGTGTTGCAGCAAGCGTAACGTCTGGACTAACAAGAAGCAGGTTTTTAAAAGAGTGATCCAAAATTAGAACTTCCAGAATGGTTGTGAAGGAGCTCAGCAAACCCAAAAGGAAATCATTGTCACACGAGAATTTCAGGGCTCTAGAAACTGATAAAAGGAAGAGAGCAGATTGAGGAGCATTTATTTAAGAAGATCTGTGGAATTTCACCCAACAACAAGGGGATTCCAAGGCATTTTTGCATGTGGATGCTTCCTTTCTCCGTATTTCTTTTTGCTATAAAAAATAATGGAAGCTGGATATTTATAAGAAAGGAGGCTTACTTAGCTCACGGTTTTGTGAGTATGGTACCAGCATCTTTTCAGTTCTAGGGTCTCCTTGGCTGTGTCACACGGTGAATGTGCATGAGAGAATGAGTAATGGGGAGACGAGAAGCCAGAGAGGAGGAGCATGTAGTCTTTATTTCTTGTGAGAGAGAACTCACTCACTCCTAAAGACTAACATTACTTCCCTCTGCCTGCAGAATCCCCAATGACCTTGTCACCTCTCATTGGGTATCACCTCTAAGGCTCCATCACTCGCACCACACTGAAGACAAAGCTTCCAACATATGAACCTTCAGTAGTGGGTGGTGGTAATCACAGCCAAACCATAGCAGTCGATGATCTAGACAGCCTGACGCTGAAAATCTGAGTGAGGCAAACAACAAATTCTTAGATGATCCAGAAATTTAACAAAGTTATCCAAAGAATGAAGCCAAACAATGAAAGTTGGTAACCTCCCAAATCACTCCAGTGATCTGGAAGATTATGTGGCGTGCTCAGTAGGGAATGGAGGGAGCCATGTCACATGTGCCTAAGAGACACCAAAGGGTCCCATGGAAAGAGAAAGCTGCAGAAGATTGACGATTGCTCAACCAGGATTATGCTTGTCAACTTGCGCATAGATCCATCAGCAAAGAGTTTGTGCCTTCATAAGTCCAGCCAATAATAATTCAAATATGGAGCCTTAAGCTATGCTGACAGAGAATTAACTTCAAGGGACCCACATGTAAAAACAAAACCGAATTTTAAAAATATGCCATATAGAGACATCAGGTGCTGTACACCGTGACAGAGATGGACTCTACAGAATCTGGCCAGCCAATTTGCCATAAGAAAAGCAAACAAGAACAGAAAAGCAGCAACAGCAACTCTGTAAGTAAAGAGAACTCAAAGTTGCTGTGGTATTTTAAAAAGCACACTATTTTTTAACAAAATGTCACAAGACCTATTCTAAGGGAAGTGCTTCCCTATATTATAGAAAAACTGAACATAGAAATTGGCAGCTCATGACAAGAGCCTAGGGTGATTACTAAGGCCATAAACAAGAGTGTCAATTTGTTAAGTCAACAACAGGAGTCACTGTGCACTTACTCCTCATGTAGGATCTCTGTCCTTAGTGTGCTGTACATTGTGATTTAATGCTATAACTAGTACTCAAACAGTATTTTTCACTTTATGTTTCTGTGTGGGAGCAAACTGTTGAAATCTTTACTTAATGTATGCTAAATTGATCTTCTGTATATAAAGAGAATCGAAAATGATGTGAATGGAAGGGGAGAGGAAGTGGGAAAGGGGAGGGTTTCAGGTGGGAGGGACATTATGGGGGGGAAGCCATTGTAATCCATAAGCTGTACTTTGGAAATTTATATCCATTAAATAAAAGTTAAAAAAAAAAAAGAAATGTAATGGGAAACATTAACTCATCCAACTTGGAAGTCAAAGCTAAAGAAAGAAATTTTAACAATGTTGTCATTGTTATGAGAAAATTAAAGGTCTGGGCATTCAATAAAAAAAAAAAGAAATTGTCTCTGAAAGGACTCAGATGTTGGACTTAGCAAACAAATATTTCAAGAAAGATTATTTCTGTATTATAAATTTTTGCATTAACATGTAACACTTGTGTATTTTTAAGAGATATGTTATAATATTTAAAGAGATATACATAGTAAAACCCAATCATACTAGGAAATTAGACTTCCCATTGCCTTATCTTTTGTTTCTGTATGGAGGCTACTAGCTCTTCTGATTCTTTATGGAGAATATAATCATTATGTCCCTCAAGTCACTGAAAAAATATCAGAATCTCTTATGTTCACCTTACTGCATTTTGGTGCATATTATCCAACTTCCACTCATTCCCACTCCTAGGAATCACTATATATATATATATATATATATATATATATATATACACACACACACACACTCACACAGATCATACTTACATATATACATACACACATGTATCGATATGCAAGCATATGTATATAGATAATTTTAAGCTTTCATGTGTGAAAAAGAGCATTCAGTATTTGTGTTTCTATCCATTTAATTTCATTTCATATAATGATTTTCAGTTCTATCCATTTAGATATAAATGTCAGGATTTAATTTTTTTAGTGGTCTAACAATATTCCTTTGGGTAGGCATACCACATCCTGTTTGTCCATTCATTTACTGATCCAACACCTAAGCTGATCCCTTATCTTGGCTACTGTGGATAGTACTGCAATGGACATGAGCTAGCAGGTATTTCTTTCATAAGCTAATTTTTTTCCTTTTAGACTATACCCAGAAACAGGGTAGCTATGTCATATGGTAGATCTTCTTTGAGTTGTATGGAGAACCACCATACCGTTGACCATAATGGCTGTGCTAATTTGCTTCCCCACCAACAGTATGTTGGTTCCCTTTTCTCCACATCCTCATCAACATTTGTCCTGACTGGAGTGAGATGATACCTCATTGCTTTGATTTTCATTTCCCTGATGGCTAATCATATTGAGCATTTTCATGTATTTTTTTAGATATTTATTCTTCTGAAAAGTGTCTACTAATATCTTCTGCCCATTTAACTGGGTTGGTTACTTTTGCTTGAGTGTCTTTTTGTTTTGTGTTGTTTTTGTCAGTTCCTTATATATTCTAGATACCAATGCTTTGTCAAAATGGGTTGCTTAAAAATATTTTCTCCTATTGTGTAGGCTGTCTCTTCACTGTTGACTTGTTTTCTTTGCTTGGCAAAGTTTGGTATAATAATGTTTGCTTAGTTTTGTTATTATTCCCTGTGCTTTTGGAGTCTTATTGAGAAAACTGTTTATTATACCAATGTCTTACAGTGTTTCCCCCATGTTTTTCTCTAATGTCTTCAAAGTTTCAAGTCTTACATTTAGATCTTTGATCCATTTGTACTTAATTTGGGGATAGGGTGAGATGTAGGGTATGGGGGTAGGATGCTAGCTTCTGTATTTTGCACTAAATATCCGATTTACCAACATGATTTACTAAAGAGATTGCCTTTTTCTCAGGTAATTTTTTTGGTTCCTTTGTTCAAGGCTAAGTTGACTTTAGATGTATGGATTCATTACTGGCCTTTGTATTCTATTCCATTGGTTGATTTGTCAGTTGTCATGTTTTGATTACAATAGCCGCATAGCATGTCTTGAAATGTGGTATTTGGAAGTCTCCATCTTTGTTTTTTATTCAATATTGCCCTTGATTATTCAGAGTCTGGTGTTTCCATATGAATTTTAGAAACTTTTTTCTGGCTGTGTGAAGATGATTATTAATATTTTATAGAGATTACATTGAATCTGTAAATTACTTTGGGTTGTGTAGGCATTTTACTTTATTAATTTTTGCTTTTTTATTTATTCAAAATGCAGAGACACTGACAGAAAGAGATAAAAACAGACAGACAAAGATCTCCCATCTGCTGATTCACTTCTGAATACTGTCAGCAGGCAGGGCTTTGCCAGGCCAAAGCCAGGAGCTAGAAAGTTAATTTGGGTCTACTGTGTGGATGGCAGAGATACAACTACCTGAGTGATAACTTGCCACCTCCCAGAATGCACATCAGCAGGAAGCTGGAATGGGAACAGAGCCATAACATGAACCAAGTCACTATGAGACATGGATGTCCCAAGTTGTGTTCCAAATGCTAGGCTTTATACTCATATCTGGACGTTTTAATAATATCAATTCTTCCAGTGCATGAACAGTAACTTTTCTATTTGCATATATGTGCATATCTTGTCCAATCTGTTTCACCAGTGCTTTGTAATTTTCATTGCAGAATTATTATGTCTTTTGTGAAATTTATTTTGTTACTTTGTTTCCTGTAGCTATTGTAATAAAATTTTTCTTTCAATTTCTTTGTCAATGAGTTTCCTATTGATGTATAAAAACATTACTCATTTTAAGCTTATTTTTTATATTGCAACTTTTTACTGTAAATTTTACTGAATTCATTTATCAAGTCTAATAGTCTTTTAGTGGACTCGATTTATTTCTATATAGAATCATGTCATCCATGGACAGGAATTACTTGACTTCTTCCTTTCTTATTTATATGCCTTTAATTCTTTCTCTTGCCAAATGGTTTTAGCTAAAACTTCCGGATATATTGAATAACAGTGTTGAGAGCAGACATAGTTGTCTGGTTCCAGATCTCAGAAGAACTGCTTTCAGCTTTTCCTTCATTCAACATGATTCAACTGTGAGTTTGTCATATAAAGCATTTATTATATTGAGGTATGCTCCTTTTATATGTAATTTATTCAAGTTTTTAAAATTATAAATGTGTATTTAATTCCTCAAAGGGTTGTTGTATTATAATTATGTCTAAGTGCTCACAAAAGATCTATCATTCTTGGATGCTTCTTTAAATGTAATTAAGTTTCTAAATAAAAAAAAAAGAAGTGCAGTTAACTTTAAGATGCAATGACTTTGAACAGCCCTTGTCTCGACTGTTGAGGAACAATTTTTATTTTGTTTTGTTTTTTGTTTTTTGAAAATTTTCCATGCAAATCGTTGAAATCTTTACTTAGCATAGAGTTGTTCTTCAGTGTATAAAGTTAATTAAAAATGGATCTTAGTGGAGAATAGGACTTGGAATAGGAGAGAGTGGAGGAGGAGGGGTGAGAGAGTGGGTGGGAAGGTGGATATGATGAGAAGAATCATCATATTCCTAAAGTTGTACTTATGAAATGCATGAAGTCTGTATTCATTAAATAAAAGGTTTCTTTGGGGGGAAACAAACAAACAAATAAATACAAACAAGCAAATGCTCACACAAAAAAATTCAATGCTTCTCTGCATCTATTGAAATGATCCTGTGATTTTTAGCCTTTGTTTTGCCAGTGCTATGCATTGCACCTACTGACTGATATGTGCATGTTATTTCCCTACACCTCTGGGAAAATTCCATTTGGTCAGGGATAATGATCTTTTTGATGATTCATTAGGCTGATTTGCAACTATTTCCTTGTGAACTTTTTTGTCTATGTTCATCATGAATAACAGTCTACAATTTACACTTTTTGCCATGTGCTTGTCTGGATTTGGAATCAAAGTAATTCTAATCTTGTAGAATGAGTTCCTAGGGTCCCCGCCCTTTCAATTTTTTGGAATAGTTGGAGAAGAATTGGTGTGTTAGTTTTTCTTTAGAAGTTTGGTAGAATTTGATGGTAAAGCCATCCCATCCTGGGCTTTTCTTGTTATTATCTATTTAGAGTTTCTGTTTCTTCAGGGTTAAAATTTGGTAAGCTTTAAGTATCCAGAAAATAATCCTTTCCCTTATGTTTTCTAATCTGTGAGTAGAGACCTAGTGATCCTTTGTATCTGTGTCATATCAGGAGTTACTGAATTTATTTATGGAGTGCACTGGAGGATGGCCCAAGTCCTTGGGCCCTGCACCCCATGGGAGACCAGGAGAAGTACCTGGCTCCTGCCATCAGATCAGCGCAGTGCACCGGCCGTAGCGCGCCGACCGTGGCGGCCATTGGAGGGTGAACCAACGGCAAAGGAAGACCTTTCTCTCTGTCTCTCTCTCTCACTGTCCACTCTTCCTGTCAAAAAAAAATTTTTTTTATTTAAGTTATACATTTCATGTATTTCATATATACAGATTTAGGAACAGAGTGATTTTTTTTTTTAGATAGGCAGAGTGGACAGTGAGAGAGAGAGAGAGAGAGACAGAGAGAAAGGTCTTCCTTTTCCGTTGGTTCACCCCTCAATGGCCACTGCGGCTGGTGCACTGTGCTGATCCAAAGCCAGGAGCCAGGTGCTTCTCCTGGTCTCCCATGCGGGTGCAGGGCCCAAGCACTTGTGCCATCCTCCACTGCACTCCTGGGCCACAACAGAGAGCTGGCCTGGAAGAGGGGCAACCGAGACAGAATCCGGCACCCCAACCAGGACTAGAACCCAGTGTGCTGGCGCCACAGGTGGAGGATTAGCCTATTGAGCCATGGCGCCGGCCCATAGTGATATTTTTAAACTGTAGAGTCCCTCCAGCTCCGCTCCAACACTTCTTCCCCCTCCCTCTGCCATTCCTACGCTTAGTTTTTACAAAGGTCTACTTCCAGTTTACTTAAAGATCATAAAGTATAAAGTTAGATAGAGGTTTATTGACTTATCTTTTTTAAAAAATCTCATTAATCTTTTGTTTTGGCTTCTTAGTTTCCATTTTATTTATTTCTAATTTAATCTTATTATTTTTCTCTTTCCACTAACTTTGGGTTTTGTTTTTTTCATGTTTATCTTGGTTCTTGAGACACAGTATTAGGCTGCTTATAAGATATCTTTCTGGGTATTTTTTTTTGATAGGCATTTATTAGTATAAACTCTCTTCTTAGTACTAATTTTGCTGTTTCCCATAAGTATTGATGTGTTGTGTTTCCATATTCATTAGTTTCAAGGATTTTTCAAATTTCCCTTTTGATTTCTTTAATTGTTCATTCAGGAGCAAGCTGTTCAGTCTCCATCTGTTTCTATAATTTTAAGAATTCCTTTTGTTATTGATTTCCAGTTTTATTTCTTGTGGAAAAATACATTATATGATTTTGATTGTTTTGGAAATTTTAGACTTTTTATCATCAAATATGTGATCTACACTAGAGAACATGCCATGTACTGATAAAAAGAATGTGCATTCTACAGCTATTGGATGGAATGCTCTGTAAATGTCTGTTACAGCCATTTGGTCTGTAGTGATGTTTCTTCGTTAGTTCATCACTTGGATTCTATGTCCATTGGTGAAAATGGGGTGTTGAAATCTCCCATGTTGTACTGGGGGCTTAAAATCCTTTAACTCTACCATATTTGATTTATAAAACTGGGTATTCTAGTACCACTGAGCACATATACTGTTGCAATAATCTTTTTTTTTTTTTTTAACGTTTATTTAATGAATATACGTTTCCAAAGTACGAATAATGGATTACTATGGCTTCCCCCCCATACCGTCCCTCCCACCCACAACCCTCCCCTTTCCCACTCCCTCTCCCCTTCCATTCACATCAAGATTCATTTTCGATTATCTTAATATACAGAAGATCAGCTTAGTATACATTAAGTAAGGATTTCAACAGTTTGCTCCCACACAGAAACATAAAGTGAAAAATAATAGATGATTTTTTTTAATGATGATGAAATCAGATCAGACCTATTGTCATGTTTAATCCCAGTGAGAGTCAAGTTGGGAGTTGATAGTTTCTTTTCTTTTCTTTCTTTTTTTTTTTTTTTTTTTTTTTACAGAGGATCAGTTTAGTATGCATTAAGTAAAGATTTCAACAGTTTGCACCCCCATAGAAACACAAAGTGCAATATATTATTTGAGTACTCGTTATAGCATTAAATCTCAATGCACAGCACATTAAGGACAGAGATCTACATGAGGAGTAAGTGCACAGTGACTCCTGTTGTTGACTTTACCAATTGACACTCCTGTCTATGGCATCAGTAATCTCCCTATGCTCCAGTCATGAGTTTCCAAGGCTATGGAAGCCCCTTGAGTTCTCCGACTCTTATCTTGTTTAGACAAGGTCATAGTCAAAGTGGAGGTTCTCTCCTCCCTTCAGAGAAAGGTACCTCCTTCTTTGAAGACCTGTTCTTTCCACTGAGATCTCACTCACAGAGATCTTTTGCCAGAGTGTCTTGGCTTTCCATGCCTGAAATACTCTCATGGGCTTTTCAGCCAGATCCGAGTGCCTTTAGGGCTGATTCTGAGGCCAGAGTGCTATTTAGGGCATCTGCCATTCTATGAGTCTGCTGAGTATCTCACTTCCCATGTTGGATCACTCTCCCCTTTATTTATTCTATCGGTTAGTGTTAGCAGGTACTAGACTTGCTTATGTGCTCCCTTTGACTCTTAGTCCTTTCATTATGATCAATTGCGAACTGAAATTGATCACTTGGACTAGTGAGATGGCATTGGTACATGCCACCTTGATGGGATTAAATTGGAGTCCCCTGGTATGTTTCTAACTCTACCATTTGGGGCAAGTCAGCTTGAGCATGTCCCAAATTATATATCTCTTCCCTCTCTTATTCCTACTCTTATGTTTAACAGGGATCACAATTCAGTTAAATTTCAACACTTAAGAATAACTGTGTATTAATTACAGAATTAAATCAGTCATATTAAGTAGAACAGACTAAAAAACTACTAAGAGGGATAATGTATTAAGTTGTTCATTAACAGTCAGGGCTATGCTGATCAAGTCACCGTTTCCCATAGTGTCCCTTTCACTTCAACAAGTTTCCTTTTTGGTGTTCAGTCAGTTGTCACCGATCAGGGAGAACATATGGTATTTGTCCCTTTGGGACTGGCTTATTTCACTCAGCATGATGTGTTCCAGATTCCTCCATTTTGTTGCAAATGACTGGTTTCGTTGTTTCTTACTGCAGTATAGTATTCTAAAGAGTACATATCCCATAATTTCTTTATCCAGTCTACCGTTGATGGGCATTTAGGTTGGTTCCAGGTCTTAGCTATTGTGAATTGTGCTGCAATAAACATTAGGCTGCAGACCGCTTTTTTGTTTGCCAATTTAAATTCCTTTGGGTAAATTCCAAGGAGTGGGATGGCTGGGTCGAATGGTAGGGTTATCTTCAGGTTTCTGAGGAATCTCCAGACTGATTTCCATAGTGGCTTGACCAGTTTGCATTCCCACCAACAGTGGGTTAGTGTCCCTTTTTCCCCACATCCTCGCCAGCATCTGTTGTTGGTAGATTTCTGAATGTGAGCCATTCTAACCGGGGTGAGGTGGAACCTCATTGTGGTTTTGATTTGCATTTCTCTGATTGCTAATGACCTTGAACATTTTTTCATGTGCCTGTTGGCCATTTGGATTTCCTCTTTTGAAAAATGTCTATTGAGGTCCTTGGCCCATCTCTTAATTGGGTTGTTGGTTTTGTTTTTGTGGAGTTTCTTGATCTCTTTGTAGATTCTGGTTATCATATCTTCTTGTTGAATTGTTCCTTTGATCATTATGCAATGCCTGTATTTGTCTCTTTTTACAGTTTTTATCTTAAAGTCTTTTGTCTGATATCAGCATAGTTACTCTTATTCACATTTTGCTTTAATTCCATGGAATACCTTTTTCCATTTTTTCACTATTAGCCTCAGTGTATATCTACATGTGAAGTATATTTCTTATAGGCAGCATGTATTTGGGTCTGGTTGTTCATCCACTCAGTCATTCTGTTTTTTTTTTTTTAATTGGGGAGTTTAATCCATTAACATTCATAATTATTAATGAAAGCTAATGGATGCCATTTTTCCCTTAATATTTGTTCTGTTTATTTTGATTACCCATTTTTCCTAATTGGTTTTATGCTTTTACATTTTTTTTTGCTGGTAGATTTCTTTGTTTTTCTATATAGGACACACCTAGACATCCTTAAGACTAGTCTGGTTGTGATGGATTCCTTCCATTTTTCCTTGTGTTAGAAATTTTGATGGCCAGACTTCTGAATTATACAAAATATTTAAAAAGGAACAAATTACAATACTTTTCAAACTGTCTCAAAATATTGAATATGATAGAATTCTGCCAAACTCTTTTTATGAGACCAGCATCACTCTAATATCAAAACCCAACAAAGGCACAACATGAACACTACAGACCTATATATTTTTGATGAACATAGGTGCAAAAATTCTCTACAAAATTCTAGCAAGCTAAATCCAAAACCACATAAAAATGAATCATGATCAAGCTGGATTTAATCCAGAAATTCAAGAGTGGATTAACATTTCTGAATCAATATATCAATAAATGTCCTAAATCACATCGACAGAATGAAAAAAAATGCCATATGGTCAACTCAGTTGATGCAGAGAAAGCATGTGATGGGATTCAGCATTTCTTTATTATAAAAACCCTTCACAAGTTGGGTGTAAAAGGAACATATCTCAGAATTATAAAGGTTATGAATGACAAGGCAACAGCCAATATACCGAATGGGGAAAAGCTGAAAGCAATCCCCTCAGATCTGAAACAAGACAAGTATGTCCACTGTGATCTGGAAGTATTAAAAAGAGCAAGTAAAAGGAGAAATAAATAAAGGGCATCAAAGTAGAAAGGAGGAAGTCAAAATATCCATGTTTGCAAATGACATGATATATGTGGAAAGACTATAGCACTCTACCAAAAACCTATTATAATTAATAAACCAATTTAGTAAAGTTGCAGGTTACAATTAATATAAACAAAATAAGCAAACAAAAAGCCAGCTTTTTTATACACTAAGGATGAATTAAGAGAACAATTGAGAAAGAAACATTATTCATAACAGTCACAAAAAAAATCAAACACTTAGGAATAAATTTAACCAAGGAAATGAAAGATTTCTACAATGAAAATTATAAAACATAATAAGGAAATCATCAAGAACACAAGATATGGAAAGATATTCCTTGCTCATGGATTTGAAGAATCAGTATTGTTAAAGTGTCTATACTACTTAAAGCAATCTACAGATTCTGGGGCCGTCACTGTGTCGTAGCAGGTAAAGCTGCTGCCTGCAGTGCTAAAATCCCATATGGGTGCTGGTTCAAGTCCAGGCTGCTCCACTTCTGAGCTGGCTTTCAGCTATGGCCTAGGAAAGCAGTAGAAAATAGCACAAGTCCTTGGGCCCCTGCACCCACATGGGAGACCCAGAAGAAGCTCCTGGCTCCTGGCTTCAGATTGGCACAGTTCCAGCCACTGTGGCCAATTGGGGAGTGAACCATTGGATGGAAGACCTCTCTCTCTCTCTTCCTCCCTCTCTCTCTCTCTGCTTCTCTCTCTCTGCCTCTCCTTTTCTCTCTGTGTAACTCTGCTTTCAAATAAATAAATAAATCTTTTAAAAAAAGTGAAACTGTAAGTGCTTTTGATAGTATGGACATTTGATGATATTGATTCTTCCAATCCATAAACATAGAAGATTTTTCCTTTTTTTATTTGACAGATAGAGATATAGACAGTGAGAGAGAGAGATAGAAAGGTCTTCCTTCCTCTGGTTCACTCCCCAAATGTCCGCTACGGCAGGCACTGCGCTGATCCGAAGCCAGGAGCCAGGTGCTTCTTCCTGGTCTTCCATGCAGGTGCAGAGGCCCAAGCACTTGGGCCATCCTCCACTGCCCTCCAGGCCACAGCAGAGAGCTGGACTGAAAGAGGAGCAGCCGGGACTAGAACCCGGCACCCATATGGGATGCTGACACCAAAGGCAGAGGATTAACCAAGTGAGCCAGAGCCCCGGTGTTTTTTCCATTTTTTGTGTGTCATCGTTAATGTTTTACAATTTCCATTGTAGAGCTCTTTGACTTCCTTATTTATCAGACTCTTTTATGAGTTCCAATAGTCTCTCAATGGAATCTTTTGGGTTCCCTATTTACAGACTCATGTCATCTGCAAACAGGGATTGTTTGACTTCCTGCTTTCCAAATCATTTTGATTTCTTTTTCTTGGCTAATGGCTTTGGTTAAATCTTCCAGGACTATATTGAATAGCAGTGGTGAGAGTGAGCATCCTTGTTTGGTTCTAGATCTTACTGGGAATGCTTCCAACTTTTCCCCATTCAATAAGATCCTGGCTGTGGGTTTGTCTTAAATTGCCTTGATTGTGTTGAGCAATATGCCTTCTATACCCAATTTGCTTTAGGTTTTCAACATTAAAGGATGTTGTAATTTATCAAATGCTTTCTCTGCATCTAATAAGATAATCAAACCGTTTTTGATGTATTACATTTATTGATTTGCAAATGTTAAACCACCCCTGCATAATAGAGATAACTTCCTCTCAGTCTAGGTAAATAATCATTCTGATGTGTTTTTGGATTTTATTAGCTAATATTTTGTTGAGGATTTTTGCATCTATGTTCATCAGGGATATTGAGCTATAATTCTCTGTTGTATCTTTTTCTGGTGTAGGAATTTAGGTGATTCTGGTTTCATAGAAGGAGTTTAGGAGGAATCTCTCCCTTCCTGTCAATTGTGTTAAATAGCTTGAGAAGTATTGGAATTAGTTCTTCTTTAAATGTCAGATAGAATTCAGCAGTGAAACCATTTGGTCCTGGGCTTTTTTTTTTTTTTTTCTGTTGGGCAGGTCTTTATTACTGAATCAATTTCTGTGTCATTTATGGGTCTATTTAGGTTTTCTATGTCTTCATGACATGGTAGATTGATTGTATTTGTCCAGGAATCTATCCATTTCTCCTAGCTTTCCCAATTTGTTGGCATCCAGCTCTTTGTAGTAATTCCAGATGATTTTTAAAATTTCTGTAGTATCAGTTGTTATGTTTCCTTTTTCATTTCTGATTTTATTGATTTGGGTCTTTTCCCTCTCCCCCCACCGCCCCGCTTTGGTTAACTGGGCCAATGGCATATCAATTTTGTTTATTTTTCCAAAAAACCTGCTCTTCATTTCACTGATCTATTGTACTGTTTTGTTTTTGTTTCAATTTTGTTGATTTCTTCTCTAATTTTAATAATTTTTTTCCTCCCACTAATTTTTGGTTTGGTTTGTTGTTGTTTTTCTAGGTCCTTGAGGTGCAATGATAGCTCATTGATTTGTTGAGAGGCTCTTTCATTGGCATGTCCATTTGAGCCCTAATGTCCATGTGTACTTGAATACCCACATTTTTCTCCATCTTTGGGAAGTTTTCAGCTACTCTTTCATTGAATAGGTTTTCTGTGCTTGTACTCTTCTCCTCTCCCTCAGAAATTCACATTGTGCATGCAATATTAACTCATAAATGGTCACAAAACACCTTGGAACATGAAGGCTGACTTCATTCATATCCTTTTCTTTTTTGTCTAATTGGATTGTTTTGAAAAAAATCACCTGTCTTCTAGTTCAGATATTCTTTCTTCTGCTTGACCTATTCTGTCCTTGAAGTTTCAACTATATTTTTATTTGACTTACTGCTTTCTTCATCTCTAAAAGTTCTCCTTGGTTCTTTTCCAGTGTTGCTGTCTCTTTGTAAGATATCTCAATCATAT
The DNA here is from genome assembly GCF_051225735.1 of Oryctolagus cuniculus. NCBI lineage: Eukaryota > Metazoa > Chordata > Mammalia > Lagomorpha > Leporidae > Oryctolagus > Oryctolagus cuniculus. Next base: position 41,177,117 of record NC_142882.1, read on the forward strand.
CATTCATTTCTTTTTTCATTTCATTTTTATGCATACATTCTCATATCTTACTGAGTATCCTTATAGTCACTTGTTATTTGTTTTTTAGCATGTGCTTCATTGGTTTGTCCTTTTTAGTGTAATATTAAAGTGCTATAGTGCTCCTTTTGGTACAGAATGTCCTGTTTTTTGGTCATACTTCTAGTCTCCTGTGTTGATATTTGAACATCTGACATATAAGTTGTTTATTTCATTTTTTTTTTGACAGACAGAGTGGACAATGAGAGAGAGAGGCAGAGAGAAAGGTCTTCCTTTGCCGTTGGTTCACCCCACAATGGCCACCGCGGCTGGCGCACTGTGCTGATCTGAAGCCAGGAGCCAGGTGCTTCTCCTGGTCTCCCATGCGGGTGCAGGGCCCAAGGGCTGGGGCCATCCTCCACTGCACTCCTGGGCCACAGCAGAGAGCTGGACTGGAAGAGGAGCAACCGGGACAGAATCCGGTGCCCCGACCAGGACTAGAACCCAGGGTGCCAGCGCCGCAGGCAGAGGATTAGCCTATTGAGCCGCTGCGCCGGCCTCTTTCACTTTTAAAGGGTGGCTGTTGTAGATTTAAGATTTTTGTTGTGAAGATGCATCTTTAAGTGTCTATTTTTACTTTGGCTTTATTTCACACTGGATGTTTCATTGTAATCCACCACCCCCCCTTTTTTTTGGCTGTAGTGGATCATAGCAGCTGAGGGGATCTAGTCTCCTCCTGGGGCCCAGTGGGGTTGTTTGGATCCCCAGCAAACAATTTTCCGGCTTCTGTCAATATGTAGGCTAAAACCATGGGATGAAGGCTGATTCCAGAACTGGTGGGATGTGCAGATCCCACTGCTATCAGTGTGAAGGCCTGAATCCATCAGTAGATGCTGGCACTGTGAGCAGCCTGAGTGCATGTGTAGTCCTGAGCAGTCCAGTAAGCAAGCACAGCTCTGACTAGCAATGCATCAAACGAGGGTGATTCGTAAACACTCTGCCTGGGAGTCCTGATACTGGTGGTCCCAGCAGCAGTGAGCAATGCCCCAGGCAGTAGGGGGAGGCATGGAAGTGAAGGGAGGATTGGCCCAAGTGCAGGCAACCCACTTCTAGAGTTCTAGGGGACAGGTACCCTGCTCTACTATTCTGTCCCTTGCAATGCAGAACACTGCCTAGGGTAGCGTATAGGGTCACCATTGCTCTGCTGGTCTAGTTGGGTTTGTAAGGCTGCAGCCCTTTTTGTGAGTGTGGTGGACTGTTTAATGTCTGTGAGGCACTGGGGTGTGGATATGCAAAGGCTTCTGTCTCCTGGGGCAGTGTGAATTCTAACAGTGACTCCTTCTCCAGGATGGTGCCTCACTGTGGTTTTGCAGGATCTAATGTGGTTCCTCCTCCGAATCCAGGTGAATGACCATAGTATAGCCAGGTGCTCCCACCGCTGGTCTCCTCGTCTGGTGGATTGCCAGCCAGGGTGATCATGCAGCTGGGTGCTGCTGAGGCTCTCCTGTTTTCCTTGGCCTTGCAATGGGGACTCCCCTGGCTGTTGGGCCGGGGTTTCATTGTTGATTGGTGTTGTTCCTCTCTCTATGCCCCTCCCAGGTTTCTGTGCCCTGCCTGGTTCCTAGTCCTTGCTGAGTTCAGGTGTACTTTCTCAGGTACTCCTCTCAAGTGCAGCTATTTATTTGCTGTTTTAGTTCTTCTCTGTAGTGGAAGAGGTGAACTCTGGACTTCTGTCTTCAGTCATCTTGGAAGTCCCTTTTAAAACAGCCTTTCTGGGGCCAGTGCTGTGGCACAGCAGGTAAAGCCACCACCTGCAGTGCCAGCATCTCACGTGGGCACTGGTTCAGTACCCGGCTGCTCCACTTTCGATCCAGCTCTCTGCTATAGTCTGGAAAAGCCTTAGAAGATGGCCCAAGTGCTTGGGACCCTGCATCCACGTGGGAGACCCAGAAGAGGCTCTTGGCTTCTGGCTCCTGGCTCCTGGCTCTGGTTCAGCACAGCTCTGGCTGTTGCAGCCATCTGCAGAGTGAACCTGCGGATGGAAGACTTCTCTCTCTCTCTCTCTTTCCCTCTGCCTCTCTGTAACTCTGCTTTTCAAATAAATAAATAAATCTTTAAAAAATTAGCCTTTTTAAATATGATGACCATCCAAAAGAGTTAAATAAAAATATGAAGACAATAAAAATCAATAAAAAATCAATAAAAACAGTCAGAAGGAAAATCTGGAGTTGAAAAGCATAAGAACGGACATCAGAATTCACTACAGGAGCTAAATAAACTTGAGATAGCAGAGGAAAAAGTCATCAAACTTGAAAATCTTTCAATAGAAAGCATCTAATTCAAAGGAAAGAAAGAAAAAATAATCAAGAGAGGAACAAGGCCTCAGAGAACTGTCGAGTTTGCTGACATAAATAAAGGAGAGTTTCATAAAGGAGAGAAAAAATGGGCAAAAGTTCAAGATATAAACCTAGCCAAATATTATGAAAGTCATTAATCTACAACTTGAAGAAGCTCATTGAGCTCCAAAACCATTCACAACCAAATGTATCCTTGGGAGACTGTTGAAAGCAAGGACAGAGTGAAAACTTTGAAAGCAAAGAGAAAGCTGGTTGAACTTTTTTGTGTGAAACCACATAAATCCAAATACAATAAATTTCAAATTCCCATTTACCCTCAGGCATTTCTTAATAGCAGTGCAAGGTGCAATCACAGAGCTGGACAACAACATTTAAAAGTTTAGTTTTGGGGGACCGGCGCTGTTCCGTAGCAGGTGAAGCTGCTGCCTGCAGTGCTAGAATCCCATATGGGCTGTGGTTCAAGTCCCGGCTGCTCCTCTTCTGATCCAGCTCTCTACTATAGCCTGCAACAGCAGTAGAAGATGGCCCAAGCCCTTGGGCCCCTAAACCCACGTGGGAGACCCAGAAGAAGCTCCTGGCTCCTGGCTTTGGATTAGCACAGTTCCAACCATTTCGGCTAATTGGGGAGTGAACCACTGGATGGAAGATCTCTCTCTCTCTTTCTCTATCTCTCTCTCTCTCTCTCTGCTTCTCCTCTCTCTGTGTAACTCTGCCTTTCAAATTATTTATTAAATAAATCAATCTTTAAGAAAAAGTTATTTTTTTCTTTACCCTGATACCTTGTGGTTGTCTGAAAGCTGAGGTTGCATTCTCTCAGGCATTAGAACCCAAACCTCAGAGCACTGCTGACCCCAGCTCGCTGTTGTTAGCCTACTCAGCCTGGAGGTTACCTTTTGTAAATCCAGTGACGGTGCACTTCTGTATCCACATGTCCCTTCTCTTTGAACTGTCCTGTCCGTTCTATGCCTACTAAAGGTGCAATGAATGCATTCCAACTGCCCAGAACCATGGTGGGCGGGAGAGTGCAGCAGTGATGGACTAGTTCCAGGATCTCTGGCAAGGAACTCATTCACGAGATGAGGCAGATGTTGTGGCTATTTCTGGAAAGAGATTAAAAAAAAAAAGACAAGAAAACCTCTTCCCTTGTAGCAAGTGAAGGCCAGAGAGACTGCTAGAGGTGGAGGTGGATGTACACTTACTGTCTCAGATGGACACACACACTTCAGAGCTAGGACTCTGACCATTTCACCACTCACTGCATGGTTGGAGATGAGATTCAACTCTTAAGAGTTCATTTTCTAATCTGGAGGCATGGCAGGTTAGAGGGGACACATCCCTTGAGGGCAGGAGCTCCAAAGGGAAGGAACAATTGATTTAACTGAATTCCCGCAGAAGTCTAGGCCCCTCTGAAGAAGCTGGAGTTATGCAGATCCCCATGGTTCTGACTTGGGACTGATACAATGCTGAATCTAAGATAAATTCACTGATGAGCTATGTCATGTCAATGACAACTGAAAGTCCATACCCAACCCCTCTGATATTCTCACAACCAGAGATAATGAGTTTTCAGAAGAGACTTGGGACAAACCTTTGTCACATTACACTGCTGTTAAGAGTTGGGTCTGTGCCACCTGAGTGATAGAGCCACAAATGGCAGTCACCCAGAAATACACGATGAGGAAATAGGACAGGACAGGAGTTGGAACGCAGAGCTGAACAAAGGACCTGTGTGTATGACCCTTCCATTTTCCCTGCAAGGGAAGATGAACCAGAGGCCTGTTTACATCAGTTCACAGATTCACGTCTCTAAAATATCATCATAGAAATTCAGAAAGTATACACAATATTGAACACATTACATTTGTTGTGACTGTCCTGTCTCTCTTGTTGTTGTGCCCCTAGGTTTAATATAAATAATATAATACAAGTAATATGAAAACCATACATATTATACCACATAATAGGTTATAGCTACATATATTATAATAGTAATATAAAAGAAAACTGAGACCACTGCCCGAATCTCCAAATAGTTTATGTACTACATAGATTCCCTATGCATGGGTCTGTGACAGAAGCCCCCACCAAGTCCTTTTCCCAGTGACAGAAATCCCCACACAAATTAGCTTTCCCCGAACCTCTGCAACAGTTCCATCTTCATAGATGTTAGTTGTTTCCACTCAAATGACCAAGGAGGACGTTTGAGCATAGGAACATTGGCCTGCGGGGCTGTCAATTTTCATCTTGTATCCTAAGATAGTTCAGCTCCTACTTAGTCTCTCTGAGTTCTTAACACCTTCGATTTTGAAAATACGTAATTTAATCAAAAATAACCTAAATGGTAGATTTTTTTGTACTAGAAGGTAAAAAGTAGAATTCTTCAAATTTCCCACTGATAAGACTTCCTCACTTATATGGACATTGCATTGCATTCTAGTTCTGAAAAGCTGTCAGTCTGAACTGTTTCTATTCATTGTAAAACAATCACTCAAACAGGGAGGAAAATTTACATTGTACGTTTATACTCCATGGTTACTGTGAGTATGGCTAATATTTGAGCTCTGTCTGATTAACAAATAATATGACTGGGTAATATAATACATCCTGGAGGGTTAAAATATCACTATGTAAAAATATCACAAGATAAACGCTTTCTACAGGAAATAATAGATTTAATATATAAAAATTGTCTTTTGGTAGTCAGAATACAGGCTTGTATTTTTTTCTGAATTTTCCACACTTTGTAGAGAAAGCTCATCATACAATTAATAAAGTGTTTGTGGATCAAGCAACTGTATATCCTGTAGTCTTTATTAGCCATGTAATCGCTTCTCAGCCTTTCGGCCAACATCAAGTGTATTAGCTATGTAAATTATCCCCTACAATCACAAGCCGTTCAGGAAGTTTAACAAATAATAAAACCTATAGAAGGGCACTTTGCCAATCTTTTTTTTTTTTTTTTTGACAGGCAGAGTGGACAGTGAGAGAGAGACAGAGAGAAAGGTCTTCCTTTGCCATTGGTTCACCCTCCAATGGCCGCCGCGGCCGGCGCGCTGCGGCCGGCACACCACGCTGATCCGATGGCAGGAGCCAGGAGCCAGGTGCTTTTCCTGGTCTCCCATGGGGTGCAGGGCCCAAGCACCTGGGCCATCCTCCACTGCACTCCCTGGCCACAGCAGAGGGCTGGCCTGGAAGAGGGGCAACCGGGACAGAATCCGGCGCCTTGCCAATCTTAATGTACACGATCCTACTTATTAATATAGTTAAAATATATTGCAGGGGCCAGCGTTATGGGGTAGCAGGTTAAGCCACTGTCTACAATGTGGGCATCCAATCTGTGTCCTGGTTGCTCTGATTCCAACCCAATCCCTGCTAATGTGCCTGGAAAAAAGCAGCGGGAGAGGGGCCCAAGTGCTTGGACCCCTGCTACACATGCTGGAGACCAAGCTGGAGTTCCAGGCCCCGGGCTTTAGCCCAGCCCCAGCTGTTGTGGCCTTTAGTAGAGTGGACTAGCACATGGAAGATTTGTATCTCTTTCTGTCTCTCCCTCTCTCTCTGTAATTCTGCTTTTCAAATAAATAAGTAAATCTCTAAATATACATATTACAAACTAACACCTCAGTTTTCAGGTTTATGCACGTTTCGTGGAGACCTGGCTTTTTCTTTTGTTTTTCGTACTTTTAGCAGAAATCTCACATCATGATATTTTTGGAGTACAGTGTCTTTGAACAACCTGCATTTACCCTGCCTTTAATTCTTTCATGCTTTGAGCATCTCTGGAAGGCATAATTCTACTGAGGAAGAAAAAAATCACGTATTTTGAGAAAAGGAGGGAGAGAAGGGAAATGCACATGTGAGGCAGAAGTCGGAGGTGGGAAACAGCTCCAGCTCACTGGGACTCTGCATGTGTTCCAATTACTTGGGAAGCCCCAGAGTCCATTCAAAGTTACTTCACAACCCTGGGGCTATGCGGTCATCGATAACGATTAATTTATCCTTACTGGCATATCCTTACGCACACACACAATGGAATAATATTCAGCTATATAAAAGAATGACATTCTGTCATTTGTAGGAAATTGGACAGGACTCCAGGACACCTCGTTGAGTGACACAAACCCCACACAGAAGGATGGATACCACAGTTACTACCCCCTTACTTGTGGGAGCTAAGATTAAATATGTACATATACGCTCAGTCTGAATGCAGAATGCTGATTACTTGAGGCTGGGAGGGATGAGAGGGATAAACCAAGTTTGCATTAAAAAATTGGCAACAGGGGTGTGGTTCATTAACTGTGAGAAAGACACTAACGTGAGCTCTTGATAGGGAAAACCAGGTGAGGAGTACGTGGGAACTTTTGTATTACTACTTCACGATTTTCCTTCTACAGATTTAAAACTTATTTCAGGATGAAATAAAATGATAAAAAGTTATTTTTCTTGTGTATTTAAAATTATTTGAATATTATTTTTAAAGATTTATTTATTTATTTGAAAATCAGAGTTACACAGAGAGAGAAGGAGATGCAGAGAGAGAGAGAGAGAGAGAGGTCTTCCATCCACTGGTTCATTCCCCAGTTGGCCACAATGGCCGGAGCTACACCCATCTGAAGCCAAGAGCCAGGAGCTTCTTCCGGGTCTCCCACATGGGTGCAGGGGCCCAAGGCCTTGGGCCATCTTCTACTGCTTTCCCAGGCCATAACAGAGAGCTGGATCAGAAGTGGAGCAGCCGGGACTCGAACCAGTGCCCATATGGGATGCCAGCACTGCAGTCGGCTGCTTTACCTGCTATGCCACAGTTCCAGCCCCAATATTATTCTTTTTTTTTTTTTTTTTTTTTTTTGACAGGCAGAGTGGACAGTGAGAGAGAGACAGAGAGAAAGGTCTTCCTTTTGCCATTGGTTCACCCTCCAATGGCCGCCGCGGCCGGCACACTGATCCGAAGGCAGGAGCCAGGTGTTACTCCTGGTCTCCCATGGGGTGCAGGGCCCAAGCACTTGGGTCATCCTCCATTGCACTCCCTGGCCACAGCAGAGAGCTGGCCTGGAAGAGGGGCAACTGGGACAGAATCCGGCGCCCCAACCAGGACTAGAACCTGGTGTGCCGGCGCCGCTAGGCGGAGGATTAGCCTATTGAGCCGCAGTGCCGGCCTCCCAATATTATTCTTTGTCCTTAGTCTAAGGCCTTTAGAATCCCATAAAGAAAGTAAATATTAGTTAAAATATATTATATTTTAAAATATGACAAAGGGCCACACACAAGGATGAGAACAAAAGAGAAGCATTGTGAAATAAATTTATATATAACACAGCATAATTTAGAAAATAAATAATCAGCATATTAGAATCCTTCTGCATAACAATATTTGATCAGTTTTGCTGCACCTTTGCTGAAAGTTACACTCATGTATGTAGTGGCTTCATGCATGTATGTGGTAATTTCTCTGTGAATTTGAAATTACATGTAAATAAAATGTCAAAAATGTACAGCTATATATACAGAAAGAGAAAATTGCAATTTTTATGTCTTCACTCTGCTCCAAGAAAAAAAATCTCATTTTGTTTTCCCAACTTATTGTCATAAGTCAATGTCAGTGTAAAAAAAATTAACTTCTGCAAAAATGATCTTGGTCCCTCAGGACACCTGAAAGGCAGGTTCATTGTCTGATTAATTGTATGTTGAGCAGACAGTGTGGCAGTGACTCAGAGAGACCAGCTGCTGCTTTACAGTCAGGCAAAGCCCGACGGCCTCACCTGGACTGTGCAATGTGTGGTGCGCTGTCTCCCGCTGTCTCCCCTGCGTTTTCCAGTGCATACTAAACTTTGCACAGAGACATTCCTGTTGGGCAGGGTGGCGAGTTACAGCGCCACCCCCGCGTCTGGGCAGTCAATTAAAGTGCTCCCCAGGCAGTCCTGAACTGCGATTCCAGATTTGGTGTCCTGTGTGTACCTTATGTGATTTCAGCATTTGCTGCTAGCAGCTTTGGCCACTGACACTATGAGGACCTGGTTTGTATATATTTTAGCAAATACTGCCCAAAGAAGCATCTCAAAATCAATGAATCAAATGGACGGGAATTCAAGCTCCCCTTCAGATTGCCCTTTGGGGCCCAGTTTCCCCAAATATCCCCGTCTTCCCTGCTTTCTTTCATTCAGCGAGGTGCACCAGGGCATGGCCTCTCTGCTCACACGCTGCTATGGGAGAAGGACCACGTTGGGCAAATTTCTCGCTCTGCTCACCGGGACCTGACTGCTCCCCGCTAAGGCACAGGTGCACACACCAGCCCGGAGTCCGTCCTGATGGCCTCAGCACGCGGCACCGCAGACTCCCAGAGCCGGGGCCTAGGACAACACGTGACTTTGTTAGGAACACCTGCAGTCTGAGGTTTGCGAAGTTTGTAAAGAGAGAGAAAGAGGAACAGGGCAAAGTCGCACACAACGCAGGGATGCCTAAGCCACGAACAGGACCTTTGCTTATCACTCCCACATAAATCACCAAGAGGAAGTGAACTTGGTGCTAGGTCCCTGGTGATGGTATTATACAAATCCACTTGGAGACATACTGTAGATGCTAGTTTTTGTTCGAAATAGTATTGAAAACCCATTACCAATGAAATCGCCTACCGTTTTCCCATACATTTCATCTCCTGGCTCTTCAAAGATGTACCCCACATACACTGGTCTGTATGTGCCGTAGTACAACGCTGCATAGCCCTGGGCACACAGGCATGGCACGCTCACACGCATGGATCTACCTAACACCGATTTTAGGGGAGATTAAAAAGCTCTTCAGATAATAATGTCTATGGCCACTACACTTCCACTCCTGCTCTCCCCTTAGCTGAGATTTGCTCTCATATAATATGTGTCATTGTTACCTTTCTTTTTCTTAAAGAAAGGCAGAGTTACAGGGAGAGAAACGAAGAGACAGAGATCCATCCTCTGGTTCACTCCAAAAATGGCTGCAACCGTCAGGGCTCGGTCAGGCTGAAGCCAGGAGCTTCTTCCACCTCTCTTACATGGGTGCAGGGGCCCAAGCACTTGGGCCATCCTCTGCTGCTTTCCCAGGTGCATTAGCAGGGAGCTAGACCAGAAGTGGAGCAGCCAGAACTCGAAACTGTCACCCATAAGGAATGGCAGTGTCACGGGAGGCAGCTTTAACCACTTTACCCACAGTGCTGGAAACCTTGTTTTCTTCTGGAAAGGAAACAACTTCTCTCCATAAGCAGGGCTGCTACGTTAGTAGGACCCAGAGCATTGCTGTGAAAATTCCTCCCCTGATGCACAGGACGTGAAAACAGCTGGGCAAAGAAGGGAACCGTCTGCTTGCCTCCTGTCGTCTTCACAGAGGAGCCAGGTGTCACGGCTGCGCTGCTCCTGCACCGCTGGATGGCAGGGTGTTTCCCACAGGGTCCGACTGAGTGCCTTGCGGCAAGCAGAACACGTTCGCCTTTCTCCCAGCTCACACCTGGAGCTCCTCCTGGGTGTGGCTAGGAGGGAGCACGTTAATCTTGTTGCAGGAGGTTGTTTGGGCCAGCAGACGTCTGGGGGGTGATGTCAGTCAATTCTCTGAAAGCAGACATAGCTATATATATTTACAAATATATTTTTACATATGAATATATGTTTATATAAAAATGTGCATGAATGTATTTCTATTTATATATTGTAAATACTTAGACATACATTTATATGTAATATAAATACAGAAACATGTATTTTATATATGGTTTTATATATATATAGTTTATATTCATCTATGAGCTAGCTAGGTGGGGTGAGACTCAGAAAGAGAAATAAGAAATAGGATGATGCTTCGAGTGAGTCTGTGTGGGAAGAATTAGCACAGAAAAGACCTGCAGCCTTAAATAATATATAAATCATGTTCCCAAAGTCGTCCTAAAATGAAAGCCAAGAGCAAGGGAAAGTTTCAGTGGGTACGTTGGGAAGGCAGGGGGTCAGAGGCACGTTTAGCTGAAGATGGTTCTGTTTTGTGTTATGTTGTTTGGTTTTTCATTAACTGATATTCTTAGAAAAGTTCAAGCTTGGAGAAACAGGGTCCCTAATTCTAGTCATGCCTAGAACAATCTCATTTTCTTCATGTCATAGACATCATCAGGAAGGGGTTTAGTTTATGGAAAATTCTTTATCATGAAAAGTGAACATAGCAAAAAATAATGTTAAGCAAGAAAAATGAGAAAACTTTAGAATCTATGTAATAAACATATTCTGTGAAACGCTCAAAGAGAACCTCAAAGGAAAAGTAAATGGGTAAAAATGTTTTAGGTGAAGACATACCCTGAATATTATTCTTTTTATGGTTTATCTTGGGGCCGGCATTGTGGCGTAGCCAGCTAAGCCACCCACTGTGACACCAGCATCCCATATGGGCACCAGTTGGAATAGTGATTGCTCTACTTCTGATCCAGCTCTCTGCTGATATGCCTGGAAAGGCAGAAGATGGCCCAAGTACATGGGACCTTGCACTCACGTGGGATACCCGGAAGAAGTTCCTGGCTCCTGGCTTCAGCCTGGCCAGCCCTGGCCATTGTGGCCATTTGGGGAGTGAACCAGCAGATGGAAGACTTCTCTCTCTACTCCTCTTCCTCTGTTATTCTGCCTTTCAAATAACTAAACAAATTCTTTATCAAATAGGTTATTTATTTATTTATTTATTTAAGAGAGCAAGAGCGAGAGTAGAGTGAGAGAGAGATCTTCCATCCACCGGTTCACTCCCTAAATGTCTACAATGGCTAGAGCCAGGCCAGGCTGAAGCCAGGAGACAGAAAAGTGAATCTCCCAGGTGGGTGACAGGGGATGTGCTTAGGCACTTAAGCCATCCTCTGCTGCCTTCCCAAATGCATTAACCTGGAGTTGGATTGGAAGTGGAGTAGCCTGTAGCCACTACAATATGGGATGCTGACTTTACAAGTGGTAATATTCACGGGCTGTGCAACAGCACTGGCCCATGAGTATTATTCTTTTTTTTAAGATTTTTTATTTATTTATTTGAAAGGTAGAGTTGCAGACAGTGAGAGAGAGAGACAGAGAGAAAGGTCTTCCATCCAATGGTTCACCCCTGAAATGGCCATCCTCCACTGCCTTCCTGGGCCACAGCAGAGAGCTAGACTGGAAGAGGAACAACCAGGACTAGAACCCGGCACCCATATGGGATGCCGGTGCAGCAGGCAGAGGATTAACCTAGTGAGCCATGGTGCCAGCCCTAGTATTATTCTTACTACATAGATTTTGAGTAGTTTTAATGAAGTGTAAACAAAAAATAAGCATATATTTCCATTAATTCTGCTAATAATCTGATTATTTTCTTGATATATTTACTTGAGCCATAAATAGCACTCATATATTTTAATATTTTCAAATTTTTCCATTAAAAAACTTATTGAAAGGCAGAGAGATCTACTTATTGGTTCACTGCCCAAATGGCCACAATGGCCGGGCTGGGATCGGCAGAAGCCAGGAGGACGAAGCTCAATCTGGATCTCCAATGTGAGTGCCAATGGCCCAAGCACTTCAGTCACCTTCTTCTGCTTCTTCCCCAGGTGCACTGGCTGGGTCTGCAGTGGGCTGGATCAGAAATGGGGCAATCAGGACTTGAACTAGGACTAGGATGCTGGCATCAGAGGTGACTGCTTAAGCCCAGGCACCCAATATGTTCAAACTTTCGTATTACGTTCTCTAACTGACTCCAATATTCAGTACATATAACAGAAATGTTCTGATAATAAGCAGAAGTAAAATGTGTGCTAGTAAACTAAGGCATGCTCCTCATGATTAACAATTATTATTTTATTCAAGAATAAAAGACTAATGTCAAATTTATTTTAAAATTACAAGAAATAATTTGCATTGTGATGAATAAATAAATTCTATTTCAGAAAAGAAGAAAAAGGCTGTTTAAATTAAGAAACTTGAATAATCTGTGATTTCTGTGATTTTTAAATAACAAAGCTAACAAGTAGGAAAAGTCTCTATTTCTCTGATGACACAAAAATCTACAACAGTATCTTAGGTAACTTCAACCCCACCGGTATCAGGCCCAAATTCTTCCAAAGCAAAAAGATCTCAGTCTTCCTGAATATTGTACATGCGAATGTTACCTGCAAGGTGGTGTGGACTAAAAAAAAATTAGAAAATTAAGGTACTTATTTTACAAACAGACACAGGGTGCAAAAACATTTTAAAAAGTTGAAAATTTCTGAAAGAGAGAGGTAAAACAGTCTGATATGTAGGTAAAGAATTAAGGTAAAAAGAATACAGACATTTTGAGAGGTTTTCAAGAATAAAGATCACTATTTCAGGTTTGAAAAAGACTTGGGAGAATAATGGTTATATAGTTCCTGTTGTGACTGAAACAGAATATTATTAGGACCACAAGCAAAATAACTTCAATAGTTGGCTAAGATATGTCGGACTGCAAGCGTGAAAGACTGAATAGATAAGTGACTGACTGAATATACACAGTGAATTCAGGCAGGTTTAAGGAAATTTGTAAATTAAAAATAATTAGCCCTGAAATAATGATGCCCTGTTAATAGACTTGCAAGTAAAATCTGTCAGTTCTGCATAGTTTTCATTTTAATTTGACAATTTCGAACAGTTTTAATGAATTTCCTAGTACCATTGGCAATGACATCAATATCAACACAAGATTTTTGAAAATAATGGACCACAAGTTTCCTCATTCTCTTCATTGGAGTTATTTTAAGATATGATTTGGAAAGGAGTTTTATCTTAACACATGTATATTAGCTCATGATATTTTGCATTAATTTGCATTATATTTATTTGTGATTGGCAATTAATTTCCCTTTTACTTATATGTATTTGTAAACTAGAATGTTATTTTAGAAAATGCGAGTTCCTGAACAGTGATGAAATATGGTCCACGTTTGTTATCCCAGGAACAGGACATTTCAAGTGTTGCGAGTATCATTCTGCTTCGTGTGCTGTTTTTCCTCCACACAGCACCAGAAATGACACATCACAAGTCACTCATTGAAATGCGACCTCAGAGTCACACTGCATGTTACAGATATCTGGGAGCTGTGTGATTAGTTAACATCTTGTGCAAGTTCTCAGGAGATAATTGGCTTACTCTGTTTCTATAATAAAATGAACTATGTTTCAGCCACGACTCTCAGGAATAGGAGCAGGAAAATGCCTTTAATCAGATAAATTCAAGGATCTCAGAAGAAAAAATGAAAAAAAAAAAAATCTCAGTGTAATTGAAGATTTTCTTTCCCTACCACATACGGCCTCTAAGGTGGCAGAAAGTGAGACTGTGGCCACAGATGTGCCAATCACTGTCAGCAATCTTCCACTCCAGGCAGAGAAAGCTAAGGCTCCTGAGAGTCCCACTTCTTTCGTGTGTGTAACTTAGCAAATGTTAGGCTCCCAGCTGACTGATGCTTTGACTTCACAGTTCACTCAAATCAGAATGAAGTAGGTTTTATTCCATGCCTACATTTGAGAGAACTACAGAGACAGTTTTGTGAGAATTGAAACAATGTTCCAAAGTGGAAAGAAAGAAAGTAGTTGGCGTGTTTGCCTGCCATTCTCCTTATCAACCTCTTATGTTGTTACATGGGGATTCCAAATCCGCTGACCCAGAAGACAGCACAAGAAGAATAATACAAATAGACAAACACAAAACTGGAGGAGTTCTTTATATCAAGTATCATACTTGCAAACACGGGCAGTGTGTGGGGCTAAGATGAAATATTTGCACAAATGTGCTTGAGTTTCGTGATTCTAGAATCTGAGTTGCCTTCCCAGGATATAACCCCTGAAGAAAGAGATGGGCATGAAACCTATAGGTTAAAGACCTGATACTATTTTTGCTAGTTTGGTTTGCCATTTTGAAAGAAGTCACAAGAATTCATCGTTGTGTCTTTTAGTGTAAGAGCGGGTTTAAAAAGTTTACACTTAATGGCACAACACACTTTATGGAGTGAGTGGTACCCACAATAAACAGGCAAGTAGACAACACTAACCTGAGGGCTCCAGTTACAGCAGAAACCAAGCCAGGCTACCACCCCGTCTGATTACAAAAGTGCCACTCGGGAAACAAAATTCTTAGCACAGAAGACACTTCATTTTTAATCAAAAGCATTTAATCTCTTTATTGACCTTATTGTAACAGGAAAGACTGGGGATGATCTTATCATTAAATATATGCAATATCTAAAAAAAAAACTGTTAGTAAATAGTTGAGGAGGAATGAAATAGAACTCTGTCTGCAAACTCAGACTAAAGGAAAGCTGTCAATTTCCAGTAAAAGTTAATATGAATATCTTAAAAATGAACATGAGGGGCTGGAACTGTGGTTCAGTGGGTAAAGTTGCCACCTGCAGTGCCAGCAACCCATATGGGTTGCTGGTTCAAGACCCGGCTGCTCCACTTCTGATCCAGCTCTCTACTATGGCCTGGGAAGGCAGTAGAAGATGGTCCAAGTCCTTGGGCCCCTGCACATGCGTGGGAGACCCGGAGGAAGCTCCTGACTCCTGGCTTCTGATCAGCCCAGCTCTTGCCATTGTGGCCAATGGGAGTGAACCAATGGATGGAGGACCTCTCTGTCTCTGTCTCTCTCTGCCTCTCCTTCTTTCTCCGTGTAACTCTGACTTTCAAATAAGTAAATAAATCTTTAAAAAGATGAAGATGAAAAATTTTAAAGTATACTTATTATTTATTTACTTTTACTTATTTGAGAGAGAGACAGAGATAGAAAGAGATAGAGAGAGAGAGAGAGAGACTCAAAACAACAGCCAAGGCAGATCCAATCTGGGTCTCCCACATGGAAGGAACTCAGCTATTTGAGCCATCACTTGCTGCCTCTCTGGGCAAAGATCAGCAATCAGCATGAAGCTAGAGTCAGGAGTGGAGCTGGAACTTGAACCCAGGGAGTCTGATGTGGTATGTGGATGCCCCAATGCAATATTACCCTTTTCCCCCTTTGTTATTCCTCCATGCTTTCCCCATTTAGGAAGCTAGACTATGAGGTGTGCACTGGCAGTGAAAGATGGTTAGAGCTCAGAATACCAAAAGTGCTTCAGGCTGTCTAGATTCCAGATGGTACCTGAATATGAGGATATGTGGGAACTTGGACACCCTCCTCCCCACAGATGAATCAGAATGGGATCATACAGAATAAAGAACGCAACTGTGTGTAAAAGTGGATGTGGATCCCATCCCTAGTGAAGTAGGTTGAGACATAAACAACCCAATAGTAGTAGACTTTCATGCCACATGACTGGCATGCCAATCTCTCCGGGAAATCCCAGAAAATGCCAAGACACCAGAGCAGCAAGGGTACCAGGTGTGAAGGCAGCTATCCTGCAGCAGCCTCAAGTAGTTTGCCCTTACCCTAAACATGGCACACCTGGAATGAAATTATTACATGCTGAAGAATAACACAGGGGCTCTCATGGTGCAGGATCAAGGGCATTAACTGATTTGTTTCAGAGGACAAGACATGGATAGAAAGTAAGAGGGACTTATAGCTGGAGATGTGGAAAGGTTGATGGAGTGGACACCTGTGTGTGATGTGTGTGGGACAGACAGGAACAAGAGAGAGCCCTAAGTGCTAGGTCCCTACCCACAGGACTGTGACACTAAAGTGAATTTTCAATAACCTCCAAATAACCCTTCAGAAAAAAATCTGAGGACTGCTGAGTTTATTGAAATTGAGTTTCAGGGGCCAGCACTGTGACATAACAAGCTAAGCCTCCTCCTGCAGCGCTGGCATCCCATATGGACACAGGTTCAAATCTTGGCTACTCCTCTTCTGATCTAGCTCTCTGCTATGGCCTGGGAAAGCAGGAGAAGATGGCCCAGGTCCTTGGGCCCCTGCACTCCTTTGGGAGACCTGGAATAAGCTTCTGGCTCTTGGCTTCAGATCAGTGCAGCTCTGGCTGTTGCAGCCAATTGGGGAGTGAACTGACAGATGGAAGACCTCTCTCTCTCTCTCTCTCTCTCTCTCTCTCTCTGCCTCTCTTTCTTTCTCTGTGTAACTCTGACTTTCAAATAAATAAATAAATCTTTTTTAAAAAAGAAATTGAGTTTCAGTCACATTGGCAAAATGAGAATTTATGATGAGTGTTAGTATCAGTTATCGACACGTGGTTATTATTTTACAATGTAGTTTGACTCCAATACCTAAGAATGTAAAATAAAGAATGCATAATACAGACAACAATAGTGATATGATATGCAAGTAGTAGCCATATATTCCATAGTACAGCCATCATAACCACGTATTACAATCAAGTTAAACAGGAAAGCTATCCAGTGGTGCAGAAATACCAGAGTCCTGTAATGCCTTAAATACTGGAAGAAGCAATGCCAGCAATTCCCCAAACATAGATATTAGAAATCTATTCATTTTATTTTCCAACTATTAAATTTTAGAGCTGAAAAAGACTTGAAGTCAACCATTCAAGTTCTCAAACTTATGAGAGTAGAAAGTGAGGTTCAGAAGTAAGAAAAATGGATCATCTTAAAATTAACTTTTTTAGTTTCATTGCTCTAAGTGACTGAAAGTGCATCATTTTCTAGGATGCTTATCACAGCATCTACCAATATCAGGCACCTGTTGGGCTGAATTCAGCAACCTTTAAACCCACTGTTTGAAATACAAAGGTCATCTTTAACGAATCTTTAAGGAGCGAGGAACACCATTAACTACAACCATATGAGTTGGCAGAAAACTTGGTTTAATTCCACTGATGCCATGTAGGATCTGTGTGCAAGTCACTGAGTCTTAACTTTCTTCTTAAATTAGAGATCCCAGGAACATTACTTTCATTCACAGGAGAATACATAACTACATATGCCCTAATATATATAAATGTCAATGAGCCCCATAAAAAATTTTCTTTTATTTTAACATAATTTTAAAGGTAATTTTAAAGGAACATCAACAACCAATATCTACCTGTTCTCTCTTTACGTTCTTGAACATCATTCCATAGCAACCTGTGTATAAAATATTACTTGATTTTAAATATAGGTAAATACCAATAGAAAACAGTGAAAAATGCATAGATTTAACTTAGCCAGAGAAGCAAACCAAAGATCTATAAAGTAATCCTGCTGTTATAATTTCATTCTCATTTCATCAAAGAAACTTGAGCTCACAATTAATTGGAATGAAGGACTCATCAATCACTTATTCAGAGAGAAGACCAAATATTTATATAATTTTTAAAAATTGGGCCAGCACCATGGCTCACTTGGCTAATATCTGCCTGCAGTGCTGGCACCCCAGGTTCTAGTCCCAGTTGGGGCTCGGATTCTGTCCTGGTTGCTCCTCTTCCAGTCCAGCTCTCTGCTGTGGCCCAGGAAGGCAGTGGTGTGGCCGGCTGTAGCGGCCATTTGCGGGGTGAACCAATGGAAGGAAGACCTTTCTCTCTGTCTCTCTCTCACTGTCTAACTCAGCCTGTCAAAAGAAAGAAAGAAAGAAAGAAAGAAAGGAAGAAAGAAAGAAAGGAAGGAAGGAAGGAAGGAAGGAAGGAAGGAAGGAAGGAAGGAAGGAAAGAAAGAAAGAAAGAAAGAAAGAAAGAAAGAAAGAAAGAAAGAAAGAAAGAAAGAAAGAAAATTGAGTGTCCTTCCTTTCCTACTCCCTTAGAAAAATGAACAGGGATTTAATCCTTTGTATTAATGCACCGCTATGGTTCAAAATGGGTTAGCACCATTATGGTAGTTTATCATTTCCTGTGTATGCTTAAGAGTTTTGGCAAATCATTACCTCTCACCCAAGATTTCAGTTTTGTGACTGGGGGGCTAGCTTTGTTTATTTGTGGAAAATGAAGTAGAATGTAAAAATGTTGTGCAGAAAGAAATGTGACTTCTTCCATGTGTTTTCTACCCTTGAGATTCAGGTCCTCTCAATCCAAAATTGAGAAAAGCTTTCAATAATGGTGTTTCGTGGTCTCTGATAGAAGAGGCTGGGTTTTTGCAAATTTCCAGAGGAGAGATTATATCTGGAAAAGCAGGCCAAGAGTTCAAAGGACAGAGTCATTGGCGGACAGGGAGAGAGTGGCAGGAAGGTGGTCACCTTCCTCCCAGCTGAGAGTTTGAGGAAGCTTCATTTTCAGTAAATAGCAAGAATATTCCAGTAATGACACTCCACTTCCTTCTCAAACATCTGTATAATTTGTATTTCACTATTGGTAATTTTGAATAAAATTTTCAGGGACAGGTGTTATGATGCAATGGGTTAAGCTGCCTCTTGGGACATCCACATTCTATATTAGAGTGTCAGTTCAAGTCTGGGATACTCCATGCTTCCCATCCAGCTCCCTGCTAATGCAGCTAGGAGGCAACAGGTGACAATTCAAATAATGGATTCCGGCCCTACCTATGTGGGAAACCCAGATGAGTTATAACTACCTTTTGGCTTTGGACTAGGGAGTGAACAATGGACGGAAGATCTCTCCTTCACTCTCCCTTTCTCTCCCCCTCTCTCTGTCACACCATTTTAGAAATAAGATGAATAAATCTTTTTTGAGTTTTCATTTGGGATATCTTACCTAAATTATGTCCCTCTGCAAGGACAGTGCTCTGCCCCAGTCTTTCTTCTTTGATCGGAGTCTTTGCTGAAATGTGTTCACACTTCACTGCACGGTGGAGAGCTCAGGCACTAGCGAGGCTCCCTCACTAGAAGATGAGTAATGAGGAAGAAGGCTTTGCTCATATGGGGAGCCACCAACCTTGCCTGAGGTCTAAGGAGGAGGTGTCATGTTCCCAGGTCATGTATGTGACTCACTTCTTTCCACATAAATCTCCAACTTCCCCAATAATTTTCTACAGTCAGTTATCAAACTAAAGGACAGTCTTTACTTCCTGAAGTTGGCATTGTACATTATTCAGAACCATCTCCATATGCTTTCCATCATTAAGTCATTTTCACAAATCCCAAGACAAGTGCATCATTTATCCATCTTTAAGTAGCCATAATAAGAGAAATAGATGGACTGAGACTATTATGACCCGGAACATGGCCAGACAGAAGCAGAGAGCAAGACACTGTCCCTGGTTAAAAAAAAATAAATCAAATTCATTAAGAAATAATAATATGAGAAAAGCACATCCTCATAAGTAATCTATTCGTATGCAAACATTATGCAAATGATTTACCCGTAAAAATGTCTAGTTCCATCACAGATCATTTTGTTTTTCTTTCCCGTGATTCTTGTCTGAGAAATGAATTCCAAGACATTATGGTCTTTGAAGTATTCCATCCTGTAATCATCATCAATGAAGAAGGGAGAAGGGAAACTCGCCCTTTTGACAATTTTTGTTCTGACATTTCTTTCCTAAAAGGGACTTCTGCTGGAGAAAGCACTGGGTATCCCTAAAAAAATCCCTAATCAGGAACCCTTCACATATGCCTGGAGAATAGAGCAACTGAGATATTCTGAGTGAGCGATACAAATGCATCAGCTTGTTGCAAGCATACCCTGATAGATCTCTGGCCAGTGGTGTAGAAAGTAGGTCTAAGGGCTTTTCATCATTCACTCTCTAGCTTACATGGAGAAAACTGTGTAACTCTTGCCATTTTTAAAAACACTGTTAGACAGCAATTCCCTGCTTCCTTTTTCACTCTTAACTTTCAGATAATGTTCTTGTCTTCCTAGTCTGGTATATATGTGTGTGTATATATATATAGCAGGTAATTGTGTTTTCTAATTAAGAAACAAAAACTGGTCAAATTTTTCATATGCAAAAACATTTTTTTGAAATATGTATACATTATTGTAGCATAATGGGTAAAGCTGCTGCTTACAATGCCAGCATCCTATATACGCATTGGTTTAAGTCTTGGCTGCTCCACTTCTGATCCAGCTCCCTGCTCCTGGTCTGAGAAAAGCAGTGGAAGATGGCCCAAGTGCTTGGGCTCCTGCCACCAAAGTGGGAGACCCAGATGAAGCTCCTGGGTTCACCTGGCCCAGGCCTGGCCACGGCATCCATCTGGGGAGTGATCACGCAAATAAAAGATCTCTCTCTCTCTCTCTCTTTCTCTCTCTGCCTCTCTTTCTGTAATTTTGACTTTTATATAAATAAGAAAGACATATGTATACATTGTGGACTGGCAAAATTAAGTTGACCTATGCATTACCTCACAGAAGATTTTTCTGTAGTGAGAACACTTAAAAGCTAATCTCTTAACAATTTTCAAGAACAGAATCAATGCCTTATTATTAATTATAGCGAGATGTTACACAGTAGATTTCTTGAACTGATTACTCCTATCTAACTGAAATTTTGACTTTTGAGGTGATTTTTTTATTTGACAGGTAAAGTTAGTGAGAGAGAGAGAGACAGAGAGAAAGGTCTTCCTTCCGTTGGTTCACCCCCCAAATGACCGCAATGGCTGGAGCTATGCCGATCCGAAGCCAGGAGCCAGGTGCTTCCTCCTGGTCTCCCACATGGGTGCAGTGGCCCAAGCACTTGGGCCATCCTCCACTGCCTTCCTGGCCCACAGCAGAGAGCTGGACTGGAAGAGGGGCAGCTGGGACTAGAACCCGGCGCCCATATGGGATGCTGGCACAGCAGGCAGAGGATTAACCAAGTGAGCCAAGGCACCGGCCCCCAAGGTGATTTATTATTATTATTATTTTTTATTTTTACAGGCAGAGTTAGACATTGAGAGAGAGAGAGAGAGAGAGAGAGAGAGAGACAGAGAGAGTTATAGACAATGAGAGAGAGAGAGACAGAGAGAAAAGTCTTCCTTCCATTAGTTCACTCCCCTAATGGCCGCTATAGCCGGCGCTGTGCCGATCTGAAGCCAGGAGCCGGGTGCTTCCTCCTGGTCTCCCATGCAGGTGCAGAGCCTAAGCACTTGGGCCATCCTCTGCTGCCCTCCCAGGCCACAGCAGAGAGCTGGACTGGAAGAGGAGCAACTGGGACTAGTACCCAGCACCCCAACAGGGACTAGAATCCAGGGTGCTGGCGCCGCAGGCAGAGGATTAGCCAAGTGAGCCAAGGTGCCGGCCAATTGTGATTTATTTTTAAACTTTCACCGGAGAATGGGTTGTACACTTTCCTAGAATATAAAATTATATTAAGCTCATCTTCTTACTTCCCCAAAGTACACTTCACCAACTAAATACACACAGATGATCGAGGAGGATCAGAGATTGGATTCAGCATGGAACAGTGACAACTACCACCACCACAAAAACAGGAAGCACTTGGACTCTACTGAAAATCTCCTGCATCCATCCCCAATTCCTTGCTGACGGCTTCTCTGAACCCCCTCTGTCATCTCATTTCAGTAGGGGCTCATGAATCAATTTCTACTTGGTTTCAAGAAGAAAAAACAGTTTAGGCCTGTTAACTGCTTTCTTCAAGATCACCTGAGTGTGATAACAGTGATAATTAAAGAGTTCTAATGGCTTAGAACAAAATTTCTGATCAGTATATTTTGTATAATGAAATGGAAATAGTTGAATATATATCCAAATTAATTAAAATATTAGAGAGAAAGAAACCAGAAGCTTAGGCACACATATGGAGAGACAAATAACTACACAATAGTAAAAGCATGGATGTTTGGTACAAACTCTTCAGGAAATAAGGCAGCATTATTTTGTTAAGTGGAGCCTTCAACTCCACTGAGATTCAGCAAATCCGCTTGTAGGCATGTACCTTGAAGAATTCTTGCCCTTGTGCATCAGATATATATATATAGATAGATAGATAGATAAAACAGTCATAGCTGTACTGATAAATAAAATCTCAAATTTCTACCAAGAAGAATGGAAAAACAAACTGCATCACACATGTGCATTGAAACCTTACACAGCAATAGCAATGAACAAACTGACTACCTGCCATCACACGGAAGAGTCTCAGACACACCAGGGCGATGGAAAAGTCCTAGAAGGCTGATACAGGGCTTGACAACATTTTAAATACCTCCCAAACTACTTAAGTTATGGATTACCCATGGATATTGAATATTAACTAAAGGAGATGATAAGGACAGATTGCAGAGCAGTGGTTCCAGTTAAGTGAAGGAAAGGGGATGGCACATGGAGAACCACAAAGTGCAGGGCACGGCAGTGCTGTCTGGCCGTGTCTGGCCCCTAAGACTAACTTCAGGTTCAAGGGAGAGATTCCATTTGTCTGATTCCTTACATTTCATCTGTTCTTCTTATGAATGGAATACGATATGGAGGGGGCATTATGAATGAAATACGATATGGAGGACCAGGATACAAAAGTTCTATAATGTAAACAGGAGAAATGTCAAGAGAAAAGGGTATAGAAAAGAGGAAGTATAAGGAATACAAGATTCATTCTGCTGGATGTTAACTGTATCATGGAACTTCAAAAATTAAAATTTTTAAACATTAGTGAATAATACATACAAGAGTATTACAATAGATCCACAGGAAAAATACAATTAAAAGATGTTTGTTTCAGTTCAAAAAGTTTTGAAATGAAAGCATAGTATTTTTATAATATGCATTTTCTATGAGCTACTTGAAGACGTTCTCATGGACGAGAGAAACTAAGTTAAGAATTCCAAAACAGATAAACACATGCTTAGGCTATGAATTTATGATGGTGTTTGTATATAAATCTAGTGATGTTGAAAAATCATCCTGATGCTTAAACTATCTCTCATTGCAATTTTTGAAAAAATCCAAATGGAACAAATTTATGAACATTAAACATGGAAACAATAAAGCATTTGAAGAAAATAAAATGACACAGATATTGTTAATCTTCATATAGAAGATACACCAAGCAAGCTAGAAATCTAGCAGCTATTAGGCAAAAGAATTAATTGCAAAATACATTCTAAATATTTCTATTGACCAAAGAAAAAGCAGAGATGTAGTAATGTGAGCAAACACTTGTTTTACAAATCAAAACAAATGGCAGAAAAAGGCAACACCTT
This sequence comes from Oryctolagus cuniculus, assembly GCF_051225735.1. NCBI lineage: Eukaryota > Metazoa > Chordata > Mammalia > Lagomorpha > Leporidae > Oryctolagus > Oryctolagus cuniculus. The sequence goes on from NC_142882.1 coordinate 41,200,405, forward strand.
CTGTCGAAATATTTTAAGATAATGGCTATCTAAATAGGATTTGTATTTTTATTAATACATGCACATGCTTATTGATCTCATTAACTGAAGTGAATTTTAATCCAAAAGCTTGAGCTCTTTAGTATTTACAGTTAGTACTTTTGAGTGTGAGGATTTGTCGTGTCTACCAACGAGGACATAGCCAGCTGAAGTTTCATAGATTGCGTGAAGTGAGCATTTGGGGTAGTTTTAAAAAAATACAGAATGTGTAACATATCCCTAACTGGATAAGCGCCAGCTGTTTTCCAAAAACTATCATTGCACAGGCACCAAGGAAGAATGGGGGAGTCATAAGGAGCATTTTTCTGGTAAACCTGAGGTGTTGGGTAAAGAAAATGGGGAGGGCTATCTCACATCAGAAATGGAATAATGCAAATTTCAACCAAAAAATTCCACTGGCTTTTGGGAGGCAGCCTATGAACAAAGTAATAATGTAGACAATGACACCATCAGTTCAAGCTGTGCTCATACAAGGAAGACCCAAATTTCTAACACCTTTTTCACGTGTCAGCTGTTTAAAAATTAGGAATGAAGTCTTTTACTTGCAATGATTTTGCCACTGTAAATTAATGATCAAAGTGATTTATTATTCTGTTGTTCAACTGCTGCTTTATTTCTGTTGATCTTTGTTTTTCTGCTTAATTTCTATAAATTACTGTACAGTTTCCCATAAGGTATAATTAAGCAGAATTGCTTAAGTTTTAATTATTGTGTATTATAGATGTTGAAAGCAGCATTAGCACTTGGCTTTTAAAAATGTGATCGTATATTTATAAGAGAGCATTTATAAACACATTTACATATAGTTAAGATGAAAAAGGTATTTGAATAGCAGTCATTAGCATTTCTTCAAACATATGGCAGAGCAGCAGAGGCCCTGAGCCATGCCTTCATTAACTGAGCACAGTTTCATCAGTGTTGCAGCTTCCTGCTGTGCCACCCTGCGGCGTCCCCTTCTGTCCCCGAGGCTTCAGTGACAAGGGACAATATGTCCCCAAGGTGAAAATCTGGAAAATATAGCAGATTAGCCCTCAGAGAAGTTCTTATGATTATTTAATCACGCTTAGGAAAAAAACACACAGCGCCATTCAGCCAGTGGCAGTGTTTGCCTGCCGGTCTCGGGTTCATGAGACACAGGGACCCTGAGCGGGGGAATGGAGAGGACTCTGTGCTGCCTCTGTCCGCACAAAAGTCAGGCCGGCCTGGGTCATGGGATTCGCTTGATCAAGTGTGCTGTGTGTGGTGTTTTCAGATGATGGATGCAGGTGAACTTCCTTAACTGATGTCACACACCATCATGTCCTTTTATTCCCCCACAGAAATTAGAAAAATTAAAAAATGATTCTTACAAACTTTTTTTTTGTACCTATATCTGTGGCAGAAGGAGCACAAAATCTGGAAAACCAAGGCCTTTGTGTCACAGAGGTCTTCACATTTATGTTATATCTGCTAAATATTTACACTGATACAGAATGTGTAATATCTTGGATGATAGGATGCATATATATATATATACATATATGATTATTCACTTTTAATCTGCATTGGAAATTAAAGATGATCAGCTCCTATGACACCAAAAAAAGAGATAAATTTTAAATGTGGATCAGATAACTGTCAATTCTTGGTGGAAATGTGCAGTCTTAGAAAAATATCATCAAGGGGGACGGGCACTGTGGCATAGCCGGTGAAGCCTCCGATGGCAGTGCCAGCATCCCATATGGGTGCTGGTTCGTGACCTGGCTACTCCACTTCTGATCCAGCTCTCTGCTGTGGCGTGAGAAGGCAGTAGAAGATGGCCCAAGTGCTTGGACCCCTGCACCCATGTGGGGACCCAGAAGAAGCTCCTGGTTCCCGGGTTAAGATTGGCACAGCTCCAGCCGTTGTGGACATCTGGGGAGTGAACCAGTGGAATAAAGACCTCTCCTCTCTCTCTCTCTCTCTCTCTCTCTGCTTCTGCCTCTCTGTAATTCTGCCTTTCAAATAAATAAATCTTTCAAAAAAAGTATCATCAAGGGAAGGAAGTTAGTGGAGATATTGTGTCCACTTCTGTTTTAATAGTGACCCTGGGCATGACATTTGATAGATTCTTAGGGAAATTGAAATAGCAATAACAAATAGAATTGTTCAGAGATATCCCTATGGTCTTATACCATGGGAGGATACAAAAAGAAGGAAAGATAAAACTATGTTGATTTTATGTCAGTACACGCCTTCAGAATAAGTATTACTGCTTGCAAACTAGTTTTTTCATTCAGAAACTTCTGAGGTTTACTTAAATGAATAGTCTGATCAATTCTATGGATATGTGTAGACCTTCACTGGAACAGTGAATTTAAGAAATCATCATATTTCGAAAGAAATTACTCAGCCCTGTTATTTTGACCTTTCACTTTCTCTTATACTCATCAGTATAGTCTCAAGTATATTTTTGAATTTTCTTTCAGGTATGTAAAATCCTTTCCTTTCCTACTGTTATGCTGACTACTTCTATTTGATTTATTTTAAGCCAGCATATCGCACTGTGAAGAAAAGAGAAAAAGTAATAAAATCCAATCCCTTTCCTCAAAAAGGTTATACTTTGCCATAAAATGTTGAACCCAAAGTATAACTATTTGTGCAGAAAAGTGAGCCTATCGCCGTTACTATGCTGCCTTTCCTGCCACCGATGGAATATTTGCTTTCTGGGTATTAGACCAGAGACGCTGGAACCAGACTGCATTAATCTGAAGCCCAGCTCCACAAAAATTGGCTATGAGAGTGCGAGCAAGTTATCGCCATCCCAGTTTTCTCACAGACACCAAGAGTAGCTCCTGCCCCAATGATTGGCTTCGTGGTTTAAGTAAATTAACCCATGAGGAGTACCCAGAAGAGCACCTGTAAGGAATCATCTCTTTATTAGAATTTACAATTTAAAAGTGCCTCTCCAAGTGAAAAACGCTTAAAAATTCCCACGTGTTTCCTCCCTGCAGGGTCTCCATGGTTCAGCTGTTGGGTCCCATCTGCTTCCTGCTCTTCAACACTAAGCCTTTTGACAAAAGCTAGTTAGTGGCCATGGGTAGAGTTGAGGGCGAGAGAATGTAGAATGAAAAGCATCGTGATGGGTCCTTTGTTGGCAAAAACAAATTCCATCACATGGCTCCCAGCCCAGGGTTCCTTCTAGACCTCTCAGACAAGGACTCAGGAAGCTCCGTGTTTACTCAGCGCATGACAAGTCCTCCTTCACTGCAGTGATGTGACGACTTTTTATTGAGAGTGCAAGTAGCTAAGAGCAAGACTGATCTATCTGCATCTAGGGTGAGAATGTGGGGACAAAGAAAATGGAAACAATCAATGGCCTTATGATAAATGACTGGTGTTGAAAAGTACATTTAAAGGTATTCTTAAAACTTACCAGAATATGTTTAAATAAAACATTAATTAAGTGGGATATATCTCTATATGCTGGATCAGCAAGATATGGGATCAAATCATATCAACATATTTGGGGAATACCCTTTTGGACCTTTTTATTTCTCATCATCTCATGGCATATCACAAGTCCCCAGAAATATGCCATGCTAATATTGCCAACTGAGTTCTTCCAAGCAGAGATGACATCAGCCATCTGTCACACAGTACTAATGCTGGGAAGCAAAGCCAACCATAGAGAAAATAAATACCTTTCATATCGATTAGTCAAATATTTATGTTGAGAATGAAATGATTAAAATCTCACTATTCGAGCTAATTACCCTAAGTGAATATTTACCTTCAAGTGAGTGAAAAATATCAGCAGTGTTCTTGCCTTATTTCTTTCCTAAAACCAATTTTCCCTGTGAACATGTGTGCTGTAGGAAAGGCTTGTGCTAGACTTTGCAAGGTGTTGCAATATACCACCATCACACTCTTTCAGCCTGCAGGTGCAGCTCCTGCTGCTTTGGTGGATTCAATCTATCCATGGTGCTGCCCTGGGTTCCAGATGGCTGTTCTGTTATTCTATTTTAAGTTAATCCGTCTCTTAAACTCAGATATTCTGGAGCCAGTCAAGCAATTGGTGTTGAACCATTTTTTTTCTAGAAGTGTCTAAATAAGTAATACAGAGCTACCTAGCTTAATTTTAATAGCTGATTACATTATTTTCCAGATTGAGTAGCCCTATTCAAAGACAGGAGAAGTTTTTCCAACTTCAGTCACTGCTGATGTGGATACTGTAAGTCATTCCGTGTCCATAGGAAAGATCTTGGCTGAACTGACTATGTCAGCTTATATGGAATGCATACATTTATATCAAGGGGCAGGACTTGCTCACAATCACATCTAGGTCTACAGCTATTTCATAATGGTGCATATTTTCCTTCTGGGAAGAAGTGGTTTATATTTGATTAGGTAGTAAAAGCAGCTCAGAGCCCTCTTCCAGGTGACTTACAGGTCACCATACAGAACGCTTCTGTAAGCTCAAGAATTTCCATTTAGTTTGGTTTGAAATAGCATCCTTTTCTAAAATAAATGAAACAGGATGATGGGAAAATATTTTGGGAGCGTCTGCAGCTTTATATAGTAACCAAAGTCAAAGGGTTACATGACTAGTCTTTTAAGATCAATTACATGTAAGTCACTCTGGTTTGCCTTTCTGTGTGGTTTCCAGGGGAGTGCAAAATACAAATGAAATGAGCCAACATTTTCTTCTCTCACCCCTGTTTCCCGCTGACTATCAAATTCTTCAGAGGCGGGTACAATGTGAGTAAATGGATCTCTTTCTGAGATATTTGTCTTGGCCACTGAAAATTTCAGACACAAAATTACTCTAGACTCACTTAGATATATTTGAAAAATCAGTTTAACACACCATCATACCATTTTGCCTAACAGGATATTACCAGTTTTCATTGTGTGGGCAGTGATCTATCTTAGAACAAATTTGCATACCATACAACTTTCACATTCTCACGTTATTCTACAGTGTCTATGTTACCAAACTATTACATATTTCTGAAGCAGTTGTAAAAACAAGGCACTACCACAATAGGGGTCTGTAATCACCACTGCTGTAGTTGGAGAAGCTGTCTTTTCTACACAGGACCATGGATGTAGGCAAACGCACCTGAATGGCCATGGGACAGGGTCATTACACTTGCCCCCAGTTGCTACTCTTACTAACTGGGTACATAACTGGCCTCTGATGTGCAAACAGGGACAAGGACTGACAACTCTGAAGATGGAAAATGGAAAGCATTTCTCTCCAGAAAACTCCCAAATATGTCCTCTAGATAGAATGTGTACATGGGTGGCAAAAGGAGGTTTCCACAATTTGAACATTTCTACAAAGAAGCAATGAATAAAATGGCCAACGAGCCTTCTCTCCTGACTTACTGCTCTCCAAAAAAAAAAAAAAATTTTTTTTCTCTTATGTATATGAATGGAATAGTGTCCTGTTCCCTTAAATCAGAATTATAAAATTTGATGTGCATATTTCCTTTTCTTTCTCTAGGCAAATATAAGTTTATATTTTGAGTGGCTTAAATAAATCACCACCTATGTGTTCACAATTCCATGTAAGTGATTTGAACAGGAGTTTCCAGGGATAATCCTCTCTGTTTCACGTGGTGATGATATGCTCAGCTATGCAGTTTTGGGCATTTTGAGAGGTTACCTTGAGCTGGATTGTCCTCTCTGCTCATGCCTGGTATAGCTCCAAGGCTGGCTTTAAGCCACATCGGTTCTCTCATACATGACTTCTCTTCTGGCAGAAATGATAACATCTGTACATAAGACAGAAGCATCCCAAGACAATGGAACCAGAAGCCCCTGAGTCTCCTAGGACTTTGTGTCACAATTCACTTTATTTCTTATGAATTTTATTTCTTACAGCAAGCCAAAGGACCAGTGAAAAAATCAAAGTGTGGGCTGGCACCGGTACTCTGGGTTCTAGACCCGGTTGGGGCACCAGATCCTGTCCTGGTTGCTCCTCTTCCAGTCCAGCTCCCTGCCATGGCCTGGGAAGGCAGTGGAGGATGGCTCAGGGTCCTTGGGCCCTGCACCCACATGGGAGACCAGGAGGAAGCACCTGGCTCCTGGCTTCAGATCGGTGCAGTGCACTGGCCATTGCGGCCATTTAGGGGATGAACCAACGGAGGGAAGACCTTTCTCTCTGTCTCTCTCTCTTTTTCACTAACTCTGCCTGTCAAAAAAAAATCAAAGTGTGGATATTTATTGATAGTCAATATTATAACAATTTAGATAAATACAGGTATAAAAATATAAATACACACACCCAGAAGGAGTGAGAGTGAAAGTGAAAGAGAGAGAGAGAGAAAGAGAGAGAGAAGAGAGAGAGAGGAGAACTTATAAGTTTGAGTTTTAGCTCTGGTAATTACTTGATTCATTAAAATTCGCACAAGTGATTCAACTTCTCTGTTTTCAACATTCTCACCCACAGAGTGATATTAGTAACTATCCTATAGATTTATTTATTTTGAGCAAAAGATGTACAAGATGTAGGCAGTGCCTGATGCATTAAAATTCACACACTTTACTATTTCTTTCTGACCACTTTATGTAAGACATGAGCCAGGCTTATACATTGCTCTAAATTGTGTTTTTTATTTCCTTAGCTCCATGCAGAGATGAGCTGCAGTGAATCTAATTGTCCTAATGGGTACGTGGAGATCCAGGAAAGAGTGATGTCCTCATGTTGAAAGTTACCCCAGATCTGTCCCCTGTTCCTTCATTTCCAGTCAGTATCTATGACTTGCCCTTGTGTAGAATGTGGTTATTGTTGACTTTAGGTCAGGAGTAAAATTTTCACTTGAGAATTCAGATGCGGTGATCTTGTCAAGGCACTACTTGTAGTAGGAGATAAGCATCAGCTTTGGAAGCCAGCAACCTGCCCCGTGAATGACAGCCAGTGATTAGAGGAGGGAGTGAGGTAAATGATGTAAGACTTATAGATAAACCAAGGAAAACAGCTATAAAAGAAATCAAGGCTGTGGAGGTCAGAAACTGATTAGCTCATTCAAACATCCCTCTACTCTGCCACCAGAAACTTCCTTTTAGTAGATAATCCAGAGAAATTCAGTTTTTAAAACTGAAAAGCTACTTGCAAATATGAAATTATAGCACCTACATAAATATATTGAAATTAAATGTTTACCGTAACAGGGTTATAACTTGATATCATAATCATACCAAATAGAAGAAAATTACAAAATAAACTAAAATAAGTGACAATTACATAAATAAAACAGACCTATTAAATCAAAATATGAGTTAAATTAAAGAATAGATGGGCAAGAAATCAGAAAATAAGAAACAAGAAATTATAAAACTTTGGAAAGAAATTGAAGACTAAATAATAAATTGCAGACTGCAGAATAAGAGGGTAAAAATTAACTTATAGTAAGGGACATTTAGGATTTAAGAGACAGACAAACCAAAAGAGAGAAGTAACAAGAATTATAGGTAAAATAGTCCAATAAATGTACAATTTGTGTTTTCCTGAATAAGAAAATTTGTGTTCCTGCATAAGAAAATCAAACTAGGAAAATAGAATGGATGACATTAAAAACAAAGAAGAAAAACACCCCCCAAGAAACCTCAAAGACAAATACTTGAAAATCATCTCTAGAGTCAACTGACCCAGTTCTGCATCTAAGGAGCATAAAAATTCTACTTGAGAAAGTTGATCTGGTCAACCTGGGCAGTGTTCCTATGAAATTAAACTTCAAAGAAGAAGAAAATCCCCAGCACTTTTAGCTACAAAAACGATGTCAATAATAAAGGAAGAAATCAACTGAGCTTCACACATTTCTAGAGCAATGCTGAATTTAAGAAAAGAGTGAAGTAATAGTTTTTAAATATTTGCAGAAGAATGTAACTCCAGGATTTTACACCTAGCCAAACTGTCACTCAGTGATCAAACACAGAATTGTTAAACATGCAAATTTCCAGGGGAAGTGGGTGTATGAGTATTTTTTTTTAGGAATACACAAAAGGACAAGCTTCCCAATAAAGAGATGACCAGGAAATGTCAGCAAAGGACTTAGTGGTGCTTATGGAATAACTTTAAAAATAGATGTGTATGTATCAATAAAACAATGGTAAGATAAGGATGCAAAGCTATTATTTTACTGCTGTTGAAACCTGGATGCTAAATCCTTGAGTTAAATATTTAAAATGATGTCAGGGGCTGGCATTGTGGCACAGCAGGTTAAGCTGCTGTTTGCTGTGCCAGCATCCCAGAGCAGAGAACCAGCTCTTGAAGTGCCTGCTCCACTTCCCAAATCCAGTTCCCTGATAATGCGCCTGGAAAGCACTGGAAGATAGCCCATGTACTTGGGTCCTCACCAACCACGTGGGAGACAGATGCAGTGCCTGGCTCATGGGTTCAGCCTTGCATCTGTTTGGACCTGGCTGTTGCATCTGTTTGACAATGCAAGATTTTTCTCTCTCTCTCCCTCTTTTGCTTTGTCTTTTAAGTTAAAAAAAAGAATAAATCTTTTCATAAGTAATAAAATTATGCCAGTGTATCTTCCTTATATATGAAAAATATATGAAAACAGTTTATCTAGAAGCATTTGACTAAGTAGAGAATATACATGGGACAAGATACTTATTATATTATCATTATATTTTATAGATTTATTAAATATTTGACAATGATTATTAAAAATTTCAAAGATACATTAAGACACTCGTGGCTGGAGATATAATAATATTGGGTTTTAAAGTTAAATAGGTTAACAGGTTCACAAATTTCTGAAAATTAAAATATGAAAGAACTGCAACATTAAGTTATAAAAACTTTCAGTGGGCTGGCATGGCAGCTCAATAGGCTAATCCTCCACCTAGCAGTGCCAGCACACCGGGTTCTAGTCCCGGTCGGGGAGCCAGATTCTGTCCCGGTTGCCCCTCTTCCAGGCCAGCTCTCTGCTGTGGCCAGGGAGTGCAGTGGAGGATGGCCCAAGTTCTTGGGCCCTGCACCCCATGGGAGACCAGGAGAAGCACCTGGCTCCTGACTTCGGATCAGCGTGGTGCGCCGGCCGCAGCGCACCAGCCGTGGTGGCCATTGGAGGGTGAACCAATGGCAAAAAAAGGAAGACCTTTCTCTCTGTCTCTCTCTCTCAACATCCACTCTGCCTGTCAAAAAAAAAAAAAAAAAACAAACAAAAAAAAAACTTTCAGTGAAATCTTTTTTCCATATATTTTCACAGTAATAAATTGTGTTAAAATCAGAGGGAGAACAAATAAGAGGGAGATTGTTTACAAGTCTCATGAATGCAATATTAATATAGTAGAGCAATATGGAATAACACTAAAACATTTAATCCCTGTGAATTTAACTAATTTTATAGAATTTGGCATATTTAATTCAAGTATTTCATGCAGTGATGTCATTCTGACAGAGTTTTCATTTAAGAAATGATCCTTGGGGCCATCGCTGTGGCATAGCAGGTTAAGCTTCCATGTGCATCATTGGCATCCCATATGGGCACTGGTTCATGTCCCAGCTGCTCCTTTTCTGATCCAACTCTCTGTTTATGGTCTGGGAAAATAGTGGAGGATGGTCCAAGTGCTTGGGACCCTACACCCATGTAAGGGACCTAGAAGAAGCTCCTTGTTCCTGGCTTCAGATAGGCTCAGCTCTGGCTATTGTGGCCATTTAAGGAGTAAACCAACAGATGGGAGACTTTTCTCTGTCTCTCCCTATCTCTGTCTGAAACTTTACCTCTCAAATAAATAAATAAATAAACAAAAAATTTTAAAAACAGATGATCCTCAATAGTTAATAATATCTGAATATTTATATATGTCTGTCTTGTCTGATATATATAAGTTACAGCACTTATGTATTCCATTGTGGAAGAAAGCCCTTGGTGGATTTTTGTTTTGTCTTTCCTTTGACTACAGCTTTATTTGCTCAATGTACTGCTTTCAAATTTACATTGTTTGGCTAAATATAGAACTCAGTAGTTTATGACTGTCTTTGTGTTTAAGTTTATGAGTGATGTGGCTGGAGTTGTGGCACAGCTGGTTAAGCAGCTGCTTGTGATGCCAGTAGCCCATATTGGAGTTCAAGCTCCAGCTGCTCTGCTTCCAATCCAAGTCCCTGCTAATGTACCTGGGAAAGCCACAGAAGGTGGCCCAAGTACTCAGGCCTCTGCCACTCATGTGGGAGACCCAGTTGGAATTCCTGGCTCCTGGCTTCACCTTGGCCAAGACCTAGCTGTTGTGGCCGTTTGGGGAGTGAAGCAGTGGGTATAAGATTCCTCTTTCAGGCTCTCCTTCTCTGTCATTCCACATTTCAAATAAATTAATGTTTTAAAAAAGCCTACAACTGATTATTACTCTTTCTTTTTTCCTTTTTAAGTTTTCCAATAATTCTCCTCTGGCATAAAGGAGGAATATAAAATAGACTTATAACTTCCAATAATTTGAAGAATTTCCAATACTCTCTATCAACATAAAAAAGGAAATGAAAATTAGAAGTTAAAATGGTGTGTTTATAGCACAGTAAAACAAATATACCAAAATATAAAATTTGGGCAATAAGATTTGGGTAATTTACTTTTTTTTCCTTTTTTTTTAATTGCCTATGTTCTTATAACATGCATATACTAATTTATAAAAGAAAAATTATTCCAATGTTGCTTAAGGTTTTCCAGAATATATTAATAAAATCTTATTTAATTAACATTTTTAATTTATTTATTCTGAGTTTCAATCTACTTGAAATTAACATGCTATTAATTTTCAAATAACTTATAGAGATTCTCATAGAATATAGTGCAGGAGAAGTTATATAAAGAATTTTAAGAAAATCAAAGGGTGAGGTGTGTGGGAGGGAGAGAAATAGAATCTAAAATAAAGGAAGAAGTGGATATTACTAAGGGCCTTCATTTTGCAATAAAATAGTCTGATTTTAAGAACTGAAAGCCAATATAGTTAGAGATATGATGCCTTATTTAATTTTTATTTTCTTCTAAAATAAAACCAACACCATGTCTGCAATTATAAGATTTTCCCAGAATTGTACTCAGGGAAATATTATTAATTAGTTTTATGAAGAATTATCATGTAAAACAACTTCCATAAAAAAGATGAATGCATAAAACAGGAAAAAAAGGACCCTGTTAGTGTCTCATTGGCCTGAAAAGACAGACAGTCCAATGAGTACCAGACTAAACCTAGGGACACACAAGACAGCAAAATTCCCGGCATTGATTTTCAAGTGAATTAATTTGAAGACAATTTTAGAAAATCAGACATTTTTGTTACAGAATATTTGTCAACCTTGTTATAAATCAGTCACAAGATATGATCTGTTTGTCAGTGATTTATATTAGAAGTAAATGCAAAATTAACAGTGCATTTCCCTTGAGTGAAATAATATCACATATTTTAAGTATTGTATGTGGCCTGGCTTTGAATCCAGATCTGCACTGACAACCATGAGATAATTGCATACCTTTGCTGCTCCTTTGCTTCCCCATCTATAAAATAGGGATCATTTATTCATTCTTTTGACACACATTTATTGATTATTACACCAGCTGGATGGGTTAAGTTATACTGTGGTGACATCAACTCCCTAGCCTCAGTGGCTGCATGCCACAAGTTCTTATGTTTGGCTGTGCAAGTCCACTGTACATGTGGGAAGCTCTCCACAGCAGCTGTCCTCCAAGTGTACACTCAGCATACCTAGCTGGATCAATCTTTTGACTCCTCGATGCAAACATGAGCTTTCAAGACCTCCACATAGAGGGAAGGAGGTGAAGGAAAAGCTGAGAATCCACAATTAAATTCAACCACCTAGAAGTAACATGCAGCATTTTCACTCACATTGATTTGTAAAAGGATGTCAATGTCTATCTCCAACTTCAAGTGTCAGGAAAGAGCAATCCCTCCACGTGACAAATGGAGTATAGATTGGCTGTCACTGGGCAGTGCGAGTGCTCATCAGCATCACCGCAACATGCCAGTGTTACTATTGATTCAGCAGTTAGGGCAGTAGCAGAAAATTCTAAATTTCTGGACTTCACAGATCTTTGAAGAGATCATGATGAGGTCAGAGTATACAGATTGTTAAAAGACAGAAAGAACATAATGTATCACAGAAGCCCTAGTGTTATAGAGAAGAGAAATAAAGTTACCTGCGAGAACACAGGAAAAGATGAAGGTGGAAATAGGTGCTTATGTTTTTTTTATGCTGTTGAAAGGCATGGAGTACTGCACTGACGTGATGATATTTGGGGAGAGACATTGTGATATGAACAATTGCAGGTACCTGGGAGAGGGAGCAGCAAATGTGAAGCCAGGAGGCAGGTAAGAATGCAGCCTAGTATATCAAGAAGCAAACAGAAAGATGGTAGAATTACAAGTCCATCCCTCATTATGGCACAGAAAAATAGATTTAACAGTGAAATACAGAACAAACACTTTTATGAGGGGTTTGGCATTGGGTTAAGAAGTTGACCTACTCCAAACATGAACAAAACCAAGAGCAGCCACATGGAGACTGGTGAAAAGAGTAATTTCCCTTCACCTGTGTCGGCCTCTCTTCTAGGCAAGGCATATCCCAGCTCACAGAGCGGTCACCTCACCCTATCTACATTTCCTCATCTGAGGGGAAAGGAGAGTGTACTGTGTCCCCAGCGTTCTTCCTTTCAGTGCACTTCCCCTGAGACAGTTTCTGTCACCCTTCACAAGAAGAACTGAAGTTAGGTAGTATTCCATAGTATATATATATATCATAATTTCTTTATCCAGTCAACAAAATGCATGCAACCGGAAACCATTGTACTTAGTGAAGTAAGCCAATCCCAAAAAGACAAATACTGTATGTTTTCCCTGCCCTGTGGTAACTAACAGAGTATCCAAAATATAATACCTAGGAATGAAATTAACACTTTAAGATTTGATGATTTTTTACAGCTCTTGTCTCTACTGTTGAGGAACAGTGTCTTTTCCCTCATGCTATTGTTGAACTCTATACTTACTGTAGGGTTAATCTTATGAGTATAAAGTAAACTGAAAATAGATATCTGTAGTAGGAATAGGAGAGAGAGAATGAAGAAGGGTGGGAGTGCAGATGGGAGAGAGGAAAGGGTGGGATAATCACTAAGTTCCTAATTTGTATATTAAATGTATGAAATTTGTATATCTTAAATAAAATTTTAAAAAAGAATCTTAAAAAAAAGTACTGATGTTAAGTTAAAAAGGGGGTGGGGCAGAATATCAGTTTGTTATAGCCAGCCCAGGTCCATGAGTTTGAGAGAAGGCACAAAAGTCTTCTCGAATGAGAGATGAGCAGAGCAGGCTTCCAGTGCTTGGCTATTCGGTGCATTGTGCAAGAAGCTGGTTTCTGTTTGGCCTTACTGGCGATGCACACAGAACTATTATAGTTTGGTGGGGGAAAACTAACAATGAAAGAAAAGGAACAGATGACCTGCCATACCCAGCATGACACGGGAGACTGGGATAAGGGCAGAAGTCATATTTTCTACATAAAAAAGAAGTAGAAAGAATGGGATATGCCACAATGTCCTACTCCACAATATAGCAAGTAGACCAAAAAGAGATAATAGATCCTAGAAAATAAAACAAGCCAGTATGTCCCTTTGCTTCAGAATCTGTACACACAGAGAAGGCACATACATAGAAAAGGTTAGAGAGCATCCCAGAACCTCTTTCAAGGCTAATTGTTGAAAGTTCTTTTCTTTCAAAGGCAATCTGTAAAGACCAGGAGAGGTTGTTTATTCAAAGATACAGAAACCAATGCAAGGAACATAAGTAATCAGGGAAATGTTGTCATAAAATCAAAGAACAAAATGAATCTCTAGTAACCAGTACTAAGAAAGGGAGATCAGTGAATTTTCTGATAAAATTTTGAAATAAACAATTTAAAGAAAATGAGTTACAGGAGAAAACAGACTGCTAAATGAAATGAGGAAAATGATACATGAACAAAAGGAGAATGATAACATAAGGAAAGAAGCAGAAGTTCTAGAGCTGAAGGGTGTAATAACTGAGCTGAAAAATGCCTCAAAATATTCAACAGCAGACCTGAGGAAGCAGAAGAATTGGGCATCTCAAAGGCAGATAATTTGAAATCATCCAATGGGGGGACAAAAAGGAATTCAGAACGTAGAAGTCCAATAAGTCCATAACACAACATCTTTGACCAAATAGTCAAAAGTCCATGACGAAAAAATTTGAAAGTGGTACAAGAAAAGTGATTATTACATAGAGAGAGGACTCATGAGACTGTCTCTGGATCTCTCAGCATAACTTTGAAGGTCAGGAAGGAGTGGGAGGATGTATTCAAACTGTTGTAAGAGAAAAGAAGCTATCAAACAAGAATACTGTGCTCAGCAAAACTTGTCTTAAAAATGAAGTTGGTAGGGCCAGTGCTATGGCACAGTAGGTTAAGCTGTGGTCTGTAATGCCAGCATCCCATATAGTTACAGGTTTGAGTCCTGGCTGCTCCACTTGCAGTATGACTTCCTATGGCTTTCCTGCCTGGGAAAACAGCCCTGGGCTCCTGCACCCACAAGGGAGACCCAGATGAACCTCCCGGCTCTTGGCTTTGGCCTGGCCCAGCCCCAGTGGCTGCAGCCATATGAGGAGTGAAATAGCAGCTGAACAGTCTCTTTCTGTGTGTGTGTGTGTGTGTGTCTCTGTCTCTCTCTCCTTGAAACTCTGCCTTTCAAATAAATAAATAAATATTTTAAAAAACAAAGAGATGATAAATGTTTTCCCAGACATTTAAATGCTGAGGGAGTCCAGCACCACAATCCAAAGAGGGTTACTGAAGTTGGACAGAAGGACAGTGACACAAGAGTATGAAAGTGTGACACTTACTGGTAGAGGTAAACACATATGTAAACACAGAACACTACATGTTGTAAAAACAGTGTGTAAGTCACTTTTAATTCTAGTGTAAAAGTTAAAACACCAAAATATTAAGAATAACCAGTTATGAAGAATGATATCAACAATTTAAAATGCTACTGTGGGGGAAATAAAAGAATAAAGTTTGTTTTTATTACAACTGAAGTTAAGCTGTTATCAGTTGTTAAATCTGATCTAAGATATTTTACATGAACCTCATGCAGATGACAAAGAAAATTTTAAAAAAAAGAGAAAGGAACAAAAGTACATGACTGCCAAAAAATCAAAAATAATAATAATAATAAAATGGCAAGAGAAGAAGACCAGGAACTATAAAAGCTTCAGGAAACGATTAATATAATTACAAAAGTAAATCCTTACCTATGGATAGTTACTTTACATGTGAATGGATTAAATATCCCAATCAAAAGATTCAGAATGATTGAGATATAAAATAGAAGATTCGACTACATGCTGTCTATAAAGATTCACTTTACATTTAAGGACAAATAGTGTAAGTGAAACAATGAAAACAAAAATGTATTGATAAAAAATCAATACCAAGAGAGATAAAGAGTGCCTATAATTATATCAAGCAAAAAAAAAAAAAAAAGCTTTAAGAGGATCAGTGTTGAAGCTACCACCTCATAGCCAAATCCAACATGAGTGCTGGTTTGTGTTCAGAATTCTCCACTTCCAATCCAGCTTCCTGCTAATGGCCTGGGAAAGTAGCAGGAGGAAGTTCAAGTGCTTGGTCCTCTGCTATCCATGTGGAAGTCCTGGAAGAATCTCACATCTCTTGTCGTTGATCTGGCCCAGCCCCAGCAATTGCAACCACCTGGGGAGTGAACCAGTGTATGGAAGATTCTCCTCTCTCTCTCTCCCCGTACCCCCCCCCCCCCGTAACTCTGACTTCTAAATAAATGAATGAATAAATAAATCTTTTAAAAAAAGACTTTAAGTAGAAACCTGTCATAAGACATAAACAAGGTCATTATTGATGATAAAAGTTTCAATTCACCAGGCAGTTATAACAATTATAAATATGTATATACTCAACATCAGAGCACCTACACTTATAAATCAAACATTGACAGTGCTGTTGGGAAAATAGATAGCAAAATAATTACAGGATGAGACTTTAATATCCTACTTTCAATAATGGATAGAACATCCAGACAGGAAATCAATAAAGAACAATGCTATGAACTAAAGGAACCTTAGAGATGTATACAGAACCTGTTATCCAACAGCAGTAGGTCACACTCTTAGCAAGTGCACATGAAACATTATTCAGAATAAACGACAGGTGAGGTCAAAAAAGTAATTGTAACAAATTTAAGATTGATATCATGTGAAATATCTTTTCAAAAACAAAGGAGGAGGAGGAAGGGCAGGAGTGAGTGAGGGGGAGTAGATTGGGAAGTATCAGTACACTCTTGAAACTGTATATATGAAACTTGTTCCCTTTACATACATAAAAAACTATATAAAACAATAGCATAAGGGAAGCTAGAAAACTCATAAATGTTGATATGTTAAAAAAAAACACTACTAGCCGGCGCCGCGGCTCACTAGGCTAATCCTCCGCCTAGCGGCGCCGGCACACCGGGTTCTAGTCCCGGTCGGGGCGCCGGATTCTGTCCCGGTTGCCCCTCTTCCAGGCCAGCCCTCTGCTGTGGCCAGGGAGTGCAGTGGAGGATGGCCCAGGTGCTTGGGCCCTGCACCCCATGGGAGACCAGGAAAAGCACCTGGCTCCTGGCTCCTGCCATCGGATCAGCGCGGTGCGCCGGCCGCAGCGCGCCGGCCGCGGCGGCCATTGGAGGGTGAACCAACGGCAAAGGAAGACCTTTCTCTCTGTCTCTCTCTCTCACTGTCCACTCTGCCTGTCAAAAAAAAAAAAAAAAAAAAAAAAAAAAAAAAAACACTACTAAGCAATCATAAGTCAGAGAA
This sequence comes from Oryctolagus cuniculus, assembly GCF_051225735.1. Lineage (NCBI taxonomy): Eukaryota > Metazoa > Chordata > Mammalia > Lagomorpha > Leporidae > Oryctolagus > Oryctolagus cuniculus. Next base: position 41,217,268 of record NC_142882.1, read on the forward strand.
GGAATCAAAAAAAAAAAAAGGAAAATTAGAAGATACCTCAAAAAAACCCACTATATATCAAAACTTAGAGTATGCAGCAAAGACAGTACCAGGTGGGAAGTTTTATAGCAACACTTACACTAGAAAGATATTTTTGCGTCAAATGGAAAAAAGAGCAAAGTTAGTGTAAGGAAGAAATAAAAAAGAATAGTTCAGTAAAAAATAAAATAGACAATACACAAATGATATGAATGAATGAATGAAACTGAAGAGTTAAAATTGTATATGTGCGGGTGTAAAAAGTTAAGCTTAAGCTTACAGGTTGGAAGCTTCCTGGTGCAGCTGTGAAAATAAAACAGTGAAGTAGCACCTTGACAATAGGGACTCCATTTTGGAGCACTTGAGACTGCATTCTGGGAAAGCAACCCCCCCACCGTGAGACTCTGGTCCGAAACTATGATCTCAAATAGTCGGACAATAGCAGTGCACTACATCACCCTTGGCAACACACAAAAACCCCCTAGCATGATTGCTCAAGCTTAAAAGTAGAAAGGTTACACCTGGGTTACCTGGGCTAATAATGAAGATGTGATTTGTCTATGTCTTAAGATCATAATTGCTGATTGTAAGACTTTAGCAACTGCTTAACAACCGTGTATTCTCTTCCCCCCTTCCCGGTTTTGCGGTTTTTGCCTTTATAAACCCGAACTTTTGGTTATTCGGGGCTGCTCTGCTCATGATGATCGGACAGCCCCAGCATGCTGGATAATCAATAAAGCTTCCCCTTGCTGTTTGCATAAGAGATGTCTCTTGGTGACGTTTTTCGGGCAGTCGACTCTAACAAAACCAAGTTGTTTATTGAAAAGATAAATAAAATTGATCAAAGTATAAAAAGCTAAACACCAAAAAAAAAAAAAAATAAAGAGAAAGGGGCACTTCCAAACTTATTTTATGAGGCTAGCAGTACCCTATATTTAAGCCAGAGAAGGACTTAAAAAAATTACAATAAAATTGCCTTACAATTTCCCAAATGAGAGTGGATGTAAAAGAAAACTCTGCACAGACCAGACATAGAAGGAACTCACATCAACATAACAAAAGCCACCTTTGAAAAGCCCATGGTTAACATTACACCCTAAGAGCAGAAAGAAGACAACAGCATCTACTGTCTCCACTTCTGTTCAACACTGTCAGAATATCCCAGCCATAGCAAGTAGGCAAGAAAAAGACACGTTCTTGCTGGACGACAGGCCTAACGTTTAAGATGCAATGTCTCACAACGGAGTGCCCGGGCTTGTAAGTCTAGCTTCTTGCTACTGTAGACTCTGAGAGTCAGTGGTGATGCTCAAGTGGTAATTGGATTCTTGCCTCCCAAGTGGGAGACCTCAATAGAGTTTCTGACTCAAACCTTCAGCCTTGGCCCTGCCCTAGCCACTGAGGACATGTGGGTAGGGAATCAGTGAATGGGAGTGTTCTCTCTCTCTCTCTCTCTCCCCTCCTTGTGTGTGTGTGTGTGTGACCCTCTCTTAAATAAATAATACTAAGATAAAAGGCATTCAAGGAAGGGGGTGTTTAAAATTATCCTTGTTTGCAGATGATATGATCCTATGAGTAGAAAATCCTGAAGACGCCACTAAAAAACTGTTGGGTCTAATTTAAAAATTGGAGAAAGTTACAGGATATGAAATCAACATACAAAAATAAGCTGTGCTTCTATACATTAACAACACATTATCTAAAGAGGAAATTCAGAGGAGCGTCCCACTATAATAACATCAGAAACAATAACATACTTAGAAATAAATTTAACCAAGAAGATAAAAGTTTTTTACATTGGAAACTATAAAACATTGATGAAAGTAGTTAAAGAAGGCAGGTTTATGAATTGAAAGGCTTAATATTGTTAAAATATCCACATGATCCAAACAAGTTCAGATGCAATGCACTGTATGTTAAAATATTAATAGTACATTTTCCTTACATAAATAGAAAAACAATTTTTAAAATTCATACAAAACCATAATATAATCAAAATAATACTGAGAAAGACAAATATGAAAGAGTAAAACTTTTGTATTTCAAACTATATTTTAAAGCTATTCTTTTTAACATAGCATGGTACTAACATTTAAAAATAGAATTATAGATAAAATTATAGACCAGTAGAATAGAGTCCAGAAATAAACTCACCCATATACAGACAGCAGATTTTAACAAGAGTGCCAAAACTGTTCATTGAGGAAAGGACAGTCGCTTCAAAATACATTGCTGAGAAAACCGAGCATCTACATGAAAAGTATAGTGAACTCTTCCCTTAAACCAGACACCAAAGTCAACCCAGAATGGATTAACTATTTAAACATAAATCCTGAAGCTTTAAAACTCTTAGAAGGGGCAGTGCTGTGGCGCAGCAGGTAAAGCCTGCATTGCCAGTATCTCACAAGGATGCTGGTATGAGTCTCAGCTGGTCCTTTTCTGATCCAGCTCTCTGCTGTGGCCTGGGAAAGCAGTAGAAGATGACCCAAGTCCTTGGGCCCCTGCACCCATGTAGGGGACCTGGAAGAAGCTCCTGGCTCCTGGCTTTAGATGGGTTTTCAATCAGCTCAGCTCTGGCCATTGTGGCCATTTGGGGAGTGAACCAGCAGATGGAAGATTTCTTTCTCTCTCTCTCTCTGCCTCTCTCTCTCTGTAACTCTGCCTTTCAAATAAATAAAATAAAATCTTAAAAAAAACTCTTAGGAGAAAACTTATAAGAATGCTAGATGACATGGATATAAACAATCATTTCTGAGTATGACAAAAAGTACAAATAACAGAAGCAAAACATAAACACGTAGGTTACATGAAACTGAAAATCTGCTCTAATGGAGAGATTGGAAATGTATCTCTGTATAGTGGAATATATGAGGAACTCCCAAAACTTGATAGGAAAAAAATAACATATTTTAAAATGAACAAAGGATCTGAACACATACAAATAACCAATAGTTTCCGAAATCAGACGAGATTGGGCATATACAGGGTGGCATGGCCATAGAAAATAGTTGTATGAAAAGGTGGTCAACATCACTATTCATCAGGGAAAATCAAATCATAATCACAATAAGATATCAGTTCACAAATGTCAGAATGTCTATTTAAAAAAAAAAAAGATAATTGTTTGGGAGGATTTGGAGGAATCAGAGCCCTGTGCACTCTTAATGGAAATGTAAAATGGCTTACCTCCTACAGAAAACATGATCCAGCATCCTGTGTCTGGATGGAATCATACTCAAAAGAATTTAAATTAGTATCTCCACCAGCATTGCCATGATCATTTCAAAGTTATTCACAATAGTCAGCATATGGACACAACCTAAATGTTCATGGACAATGAATAATAAAGAAAACATGGCCTATTCATAAATTCCATCTTATTAAAGCATGAATCACTGGCCATATGTGAAAACATAAGTTAGCCTGGAAGAAGACAATCTGGAAAGTGATACAGAGCAGTTATAGACAAACACTGCAGGATTCCACTTATTGGAAGTGTCTGAAATTATCAACTTGCTATGAATAGAAAGTAGAATGGTGGTCACCAAGCCTCAGGGTTTGGGCAAATAGGGAATCACTGTTAAATGGGAATAGTTTCTATTAGACAAGATGAAGAAGTTCTAATGATCAACAATGCAATATGGTGCCTATAGCCGTCCATTGTATATTATCTTTAGCAACACTTATAAAGTGGTGTGGGAGATGAATCTCAGGTGCTCTTAACTACAACTTAAAAGAAGAATTTATATATATATCTCCAAATATTATAATATTTCTATAGGCTTTTAATTATATTTTGATTAACTAAAAACACTTAATCTATGTACACTTTAAGATTTATGTAACACTTTTTTAAAGATTTATTTATTTGAAAGTCAGAATTTCACAGAAAGAGGAGAGGCAGAGAGAGAGAGGTCTTCCATCCGATGGTTCACTCCCCAGTTGGCTGCAACGGCCTGAGCTGTGCTTATCCGAAGCCAGGAGCCAGGAGCTTCTTTCAGGCCTCCCATGCAGGCGCAGGGACCCAAGGACTTGGGCCATCTTCAACTGCTTTCCCAGGCCATAGCAGAGAGCTGGATTGGAAGAGGAGCAGCCGGGACTAGAACCAGCACCCATATGGGATGCCGGTGCTTCAGGCCAGGGAGTTAACCGGCTGTGCCACAGCGCCATCCCCAGTAGTGTATATACACTTGATATTACTTTTGTATAATAATTTTGCTTTAAGTGGGCATTATCATATGAATTATCTTGCTATAGCTATCTTTGTGGATAATGGATTACCAGAAAAGTTCACCAAGAGCGTAATGTCATGGCACAGTACGTTAAGCTACCACTTGTGACAACTGCATCCCATATTGGAGTTCTGGCTCAAGTCCTGGCTGTTCTGCTTCTGATCCGGCTTCCTGCTAATGCACCTGGGGAGGCGGCAGATGTTTACCCAAGTAATTGGGTCCCTGCCACCCCTGTGGAAGACCTGGGCTCCTGGCTTAGACCTGACTTAGGCCTGGCTGTAACATAAATAGATCTTTTTGATGGAGTCAGTGTTGTAGAGTAGCAGGTTAAGCCACTGTCTGCAGCACCAGCATCACCTATGGGCGCTAGTTTGAGTCCCAGCTGCTCCATTTCTGATCCAGCTTTCTGCTTCTGCACCTGAGAAAGTAGTAGATGGCCAGGCTGTTTGGGCTCCTGCCACCTACATGGGAGATCTGGAAGAAGCTCCTGGCCGCTGGTTCTGTGTGGCCCAGCCTTGGTCTCTGAAGCCATTTTGGGATTGAAGCAGAGGATGGAAGATCTCTCTGTCTGTGCCTCTATCTCCGTAATTCTGCCTTTCAAATAAATAAATAAATCTTTAATAAAAAGAAATGGAAAATTTCTTTATGTGCAGTTTGATATCCTACTACATTAGAAGTGAAGTAGTTGCGTAGGTTGCTGGGTTTGGAAGTCTGAAATTAAGAGGAAAGCCATATGCTGCAGTAAATACATGGAAATCCAGCATTTGGTGTGTATTTGAAGCCCTGAAACTGAGTAAATTTACCTAGGAAGTGATTCAAAATAGAGAAAATGTTGGAGAGCAAGTCCTCATATCTCCAATGTATATAAAAGAAAGAATTAGGAGAGACAGAGAGTCAGAGAGGAAACATTCCAGCCACAAGGAAGGGATTGTATCAGCAGAGAGTGACATCTCGAAGTCAAATGTGAAAGAAGATTCAGGAAGAAGCGCCTAATGCATGTAAAGGCCATCAAGATAACAACAGCCGGCTTTATAAATATTCTTGGAGGGAATAATGAGATGATCTATGTAAATCACTAACCTCGTTTCTTTAGTACGTTTATAAATTCCACTATTTGAGACTGGTATCATTCTGTTCTGAAAGTTCATTCATATCCTGTGATTGATCCTAGTGACATTCAGTTGAACGAGATTCACAGAACTCAGGGACAGGTGGAAGAGATATCTCACAAGCCATCTGCAAATGTTAAAAGTGCTTTGTAGAAAAATAGGAATTATCCATGTAATGCTAGATAAGGGGCAGGTAATGAGTAAATGCACAAAAGATAAAGGGGAGGAGGAATATTTTAATATCTAAATTGATTGTTAAAATTAAAGGAAAGGAGAGTACATAGTGATGAAAGCAGAGGGAGCTAGGATGTTAGGCATTTAATAGACTTTTAGGTGCCAGTATAAAAAGCGTCTAAATTTATTCTGAATGCATGAGAGGAACAATGAAGAATTTTAAGCAAGACAGAAAGGTTACTTTTCCCAGTTAGTTAAGAAATCACTCTAGCACTGATGGACATTGTGTGTTAAGTTGCCCCTGGGGATGCCAACGTATCTTATCAGGTTGCCTGGGATCAAGTTCTGGCTTTGCTTCCAACTGAACTTCCTACTTGTGCGGACCCTGCGAGGCAGCAGCTGACAGCTTAAATATTGGGATCCCTTCCGCCCATATGGAAGACCTGGATTGAGTTCTAGGCTACGGGCTTCAATCTGGCAACACAGAGCTCTTTCACGCCTTTGGGGATTGAACCAGTAGATGAAAGATATCTCTCTGTCTCTCTATCTCTCTCTGTCTCTCTCTCTGGTTCCATCTTTATTTCTCTTCCTTTTCAATAAAGTAAATAAATACAATTTAAAAGGGAAACCACATGAAAAATGGAATTTAAAAGTTAACTAAGAGGCCGGTGCCGCAGCTCACTAGGCTAATCCTCCGCCTTGCAGCGCTGGCACACCGGGTTCTAGTCCCGGTCAGGGCGCCGGATTCTGTCCCGGTTGCCCCTCTTCCAGGCCAGCTCTCTGCTGTGGCCAGGGAGTGCAGTGGAGGATGGCCCAAGTGCTTGGGCACTGCACCCCATGGGAGACCAGGAGAAACACCTGGCTCCTGCCATCAGATCAGCAAGGTGCGCCGGCCGTAGCGCACCGGCCGCGGCGGCCATTGGAGGGTGAACCAACAGCAAAAAGGAAGACCTTTATCTCTGTCTCTCTCTCTCACTGTCCACTCTGCCTGTCAAAAGATAAAAAAAAATTAAAAATTAAAAAAAAAGTTAACTAAGATTCATTACAATAACCAGAACAAAAATATTTAGTAAGAGGAATTGGAAAATATTAAAAGGTGAAATCAGATGTAAATTAAATAAGAGTAAAGATCCAGAGTCTTTCAGAGAACCTCCAAATCTGTTAGTGGAACCTGTTTTCCTCAGCAATAGAAAAATATATTAGTGTAATTAGCAGGGAGGTGGGTCAGAAGTGGAGCAACCAGGACTGAAACTTGCACTCATATGGGATGTTGGTGCTGCAGAGGGCAACCTAACCTGCTACCCCACAGAGCCGACCCCTTACATAATGCTTGACTTGTAATGAAAAAAATTACATATGTGAATGGAAGGGGAGAGGGAGCGGGAGAGGGGAGGGTTGCGGGTGGGAGAGAAGTTATGGGGGGGGGAGCCGTTGTAATCCATAAACTGTACTTTGGAAATTTATATTCATTAAATAAAAGTTAAAAAAATACATAATTAAAGTAAACACACAGTATGTCTTTGCTGTAGGAATAGTTATCTAGGCCTGAAGAATTCAGTAACGGATAAGGCAAATGTATTTTTTTAACATAATAGTTAAAAATTATATTGATAGATTCACTTTTGAAAATGGAAATATATAGGAAGGCTTATAAGGATGTTGGACTGTGAAAAAAGTGGATAGAATTTTTGGCAATCTCTCTCTGTGTCTTTCTCTTTCTCTCTCTCCCTCTCTCTTTCTCATTTCAAACCAGTCAGAATATTAGTTCATGCAGACAGAACATGGTATGCCACCAATGAAGCCAACAGGACTCATTTTCCAGAATTAGGACAGTAATGTAAAGAAAAGAAACAATAGTCTCACAAGTCTGGGTCAGTTACCACTTGGGCCACATTCTGTGTTCTACGTGGTTATTGAGGTTCACGCTGACTTCACTTCCTTTGCGTCTTTCTATCTTGACCATTTCTTAGCTCCAGGGCTCAACAGATTTATGAGCCACTAACACCCTTCTAATAGGTTCCCTTTGCTTAGTAGACAGTGCTAACTGTCACTTCTTGAACCATTGCCTTGTCACCCATTTCTATGCATTTAGATTATTTGAGTTTTTGTAAATTTAAAGCAATGTGTAATCTAGTACTCAAATAAAGTTGGAAATGGGATGTATTCTGAAAATTCATGCTCCCTAATATTCCTTTCTGTTCTAGATGCTTCAACGAGAAAAACACAAGAACACTCCTTTCTGCAATATAAATACAGTTGCTTTGGTTTTTACTGTTCCAGAAGATGGACAGATAAGAACATAAATGGGACGTCCTTACCACCTCAAAGAGAAGAGGCTGTGGCTCCAGACCCTGCCTCTCACTGGTACTGCTGCTTAGCTGCTCTCTAGGAAGCCCCTTTGCAAAGCGAAGATTCTGATTGCTCTAGGGCAGCAGACTTTGCTTGTTATTTACAAAAGTCTCAGAAGTTCACCATGGAGTTCTCCGCAGATACCATACAGACAGTGTATCCAAATCCAAATGGTTTCCTAGAGACTTTTCCGAATCGTTCCTTTTTCACAGGGGTTTCTTTTTCACCTGTTTTCTAAAGCCAAGATGAAATACAGAGATTAAATGGTATTTCCGTTGCTGTCATTCATAGCAATTGACTTGATTGCTTCCTAGAGACAAGTTTGTTGTTCAGTTTTCTGATGGGTCTCAGGTTTTAAAACTCCAAAGATACACTGCATGATTCTTTAGAGAAAACCACTTTCTTTGCTTGGGTGCCTAAAACAGCAATTCCACCTCCTCCCCTCTTTTCTTTGAGCTTAAAAGTTTTTCTTATGGAAGTGATTGTGCTGTTTGTACCTGAAGTATTTTCCATAATGAAGTAAAATGATTATATTTTATGCTCTTACACAATGTACTATTATACCTGTTAGAAAAACATTTTCTTAATAATGTGAATATTCCATAGTGCATTGGAGGTCAAATCCAAAATGAATACTCCTACATATGTATTTACTTGGAGAAGGTAATTTCTTGTACATGGAAAAGAAATATTATGTGTCCTGTTTGCTGGGATAATATGTTCTTCTTTCTAGCATTCTGGAGAATGTTAACAGATCTCTGAGCAACATGCAGCTATCTGTGAAAGTCAGTTTTAAGTGACACCTGTTTGATCGTTAATCAGCAGTAAATTTTAAATGTGTTCCAGGTTTTATTATATTTTCACTCAAAATTATTTTGTTCTAACAAAAGGAATAATTTAACAAGCCATTAACTATTATCTCTGAAAGATCAGTCTTTTAAATGTTAGTTTCTGAAAACCATGTAAATATTACAACAACCACGCAGGCGCCGCGGCTCAATAGGCTAATCTTCCACCTAGCAGCGCCGGCACACTGGGTTCTAGTCCCAGTCCGGTCGGGGCACCGGATTCTTTCCCGGTTGCCCCTCTTCCAGGCCAGCTCTCTGCTGTGGCCCGGGAAGGCAGTGGAGGATGGCCCAAGTGCTTGGGCCCTGCACCCCATGGGAGACCAGGAGAAGCACCTGGCTCCTGGCTTCGGATCAGCGCGGTTTGTCAGCTGCAGCGCGCCAGCTGTGGCGGCCATTGGAGGGTGAACCAAAGGCAAAAAGGAAGACCTTTCTCTCTGTCTCTCTCTCTCACTATCCACTCTGCCTGTCCAAAAAAAAAAAAAAAAAAATTACAACACTATCCACTCTGCCTGTCAAAAAAAAATTACAACAACCAAAGCCCTATTTAAATCAGGGGGACCAGCTGCCACAACAACAGAACTCTGAAACCACAGTGGCTCAGTTTCTCTCTTGAGATGAGGTCTACAGGGGCCGACAGGTCGTCCTCCTGCTTGCAATTGTTGTCACCTTTGGCCATGGCCTTGAAATCAGGGCTACAGCGGAAGAAATGCATCAGGCTCTTGATTAACTGGCATCCCTTCTGCTGATGCTTCCCTGGCTGGGAGTTCTAAGAGGGTCCTAACCCTACTCTAAAGTTTGCTGGGGGACACTGAGATAAGGGAGTTCCTGTATTTTTTGCTGAGAAGACCAATATCAAACCTCTGTCTCCACCTAAGCTATATCTGATTTGAACATTGGTCATCAAGAAGGGAACAGTCCTTACTTCTGTAAATTCAACTAAAAGCTCATGGGGCAAATGAGGAGAGAGAGAGAGAGAGAGAGAGAGAGAGAGAGAGAAGCCAAAACATGATGGATCTCCTAGTTACAGAAGAGGAAATACACTTGGGATGTTCAGTCCTGACTTAGCCACACTTAGACTGCTAAGCATGAATCTGGACTTAAACTAAGGTCTTCCCACTTAGGTGTCCCATCCCCATATGTAGCATGTGTCTCCTACCCAAAAAAGTAGAGAATGCTACAGTGAGACTTGCACTGCACACAGCTTTGAATATTTTTAGACATTTGAATTATTGATTTTTTAACTTTTTGTTGATTATCCTTACTACAAATCATATGATTTCTCCAAACACTTAAAGGTCAATTTTATTTTAATCAATTATTAATAAAATGCCTTATTGTAAATAGCATCCTGTAGGATTAAATAAATCACACATATGACAAAAGCAATGAGAAATCAAAAATGTTTTTTTATTTCTCGGGCTAAAAATATGCTTAAAAGTAGTTTTCTATTTAGATAAATGATTTGAGAAAGATTTGATTTTTGACACGGTGGTTAAGACACTGCTTGAAAAGCCCTCATGCGTTATCAGAGTGCCTGGGTTTGAGTTTCAGCTCCACTCCCATTACCAGCTTCCTGCACACTCAAGAGGCAAAAGGTGTTGGCTCTAGTGATGGCTTCCCTGCTGTCTATGCGAGAGACCTGGAGACCTGGATGCAGTTCCAGCTCCTGGCCCGATCCCAGTTGCTTCCAGCATTTGGGCTGTGAACCAGTTAATGGGAGATCTCTCTGTGTCTATGTGTGTGTCTCTCACTGTTTCTTTGTCCTCTTCACCTGTAAAACTAACCAGGAATTCTAAGCCATCCATGTCATTTACATTATCATTGAATTCTTTCTTCATTTTAACCTTACAGAGAATTCTATGAGTCTTTAACAACATCAATGAAAAATCACACATACAAAAACAAAACATTTAAAGCAAAAAATCCCAAGTATTATTTACCCAAGGTGTTGCTTAACGTGGCCAGGGAAGATAGTTCTAAGCTAAGGACAAGTAGGTTGCTACACATCAATATGTAAGCCAGAACATTCAGCACCCATTCTTCTTGTTCAAACCTCCTCAACCCAAGGTTTCAGGAAAACATCCATATTAAACATGAGTGGTGCTCTGTTCAGAGCGCAGTGAAGCTGCAGCCAATTTCAGTCCAAAATCCCATGTTGAATATTTTCTTCCAGTCATATGGGAAATTTTTATTTAATTTTATAACATTTTCTTGAAGTAATCTGCACATGTGTCTTAATAAATGTAAACATTAACTGTGGCTATTATCCTGGTTTTATTTTAAAAGAATTATATTTACTATACCTACAAATAGTTCACATGAACCAAGAAACCTAATATTTATATTTTACAATAAATATTATGAATATCTCTCTCAGGGAAAGAAACTGTTTAGATAATCTGCTTTTCACATACAAAATCTTGCTTCTAAATCTTAGAGACTATAGTTTTCTATTTTAACTTTTTCATATTAGACAGTTGTAAAATAGTGCCTTATAGCCATACTTAAGATTTTTTTTTTTTTGCAAAGGGGGAAAAATCATGGAAGCTATATAAATAAGTAATGATTGCCCAAGATCAGAGGAATTTTACATAAGACCAAAGCAATTTTATCTGGTGCTTTGATACAAGTTTGTAAATAATTCAACACAATGATAATAACGGCACCTTGAGAATTCCCAAGAACTGATTTACGCTCCAAGGTATTAGAAGATGATTAGATACTGAATAGTTTTAAGTCACGAATTAATTTTTGGGCCCTTTCAAGAAGTGGGGTGAAGTGTATTCTTTTAAACATTTGCTGCCAGTTAGTGTAAATACAAAAAATGCTCACGCCCTGGTCCTCTGTGTGCTAGAATACTCAGCCAACGGCAGAGCAACGTGCTATTTCCCTAAGAGTCAGGAATTCAAAATCAGCAGTTTTGTTTAAAAAAAAATTACATCACATATCTTCATCATCTAATTTTTCCTCATCTCTATCCTTACACGTGCAGAGCAGATGTGATCCAAAAAGCCCTGGCTTACAGACTCTCACCAACCAGTGCATCATTTTGGCCTCCCTTCTCACTACTTTCTTCCAGGCAGGTTAATTTCTTTCCCAGGAGTTTAGATTTCATCATGCGTGAAATACGGAAACTGGGCTCTGTGATCTCAAGGAACTCCTTAGTCTGAAGAGCTCTGAGCATGTTTTTCTAGAAGGCAATTCTGGAAGAGAAGGCCCCTCACTACCCAGGTTCTGCCCCCTTGTCCAGCCAGGCTTGGAGGCCCTGAGAGCTGTGCAGAGCCCAGGCTCATCGGAAGCAAGTTGTTGACTCTGGTCTTTTCTGTCCTACACACAGGAATCCTCCCCCTACTCACTCTCCTGCACCTGCTACACCTGATTCCCTCTGGGAAACCCTAGCTGCAGTCCCAGAGTGTTCTCCACTTCCTTTCATAAGCCATCGTCTTCACTGATACGCCTCTCATTCAGCCAGTCCTCCTAAACGTTAATATGCTTTTAAACATCCATGCCTCCACATGGACTACGATTTCTCCAAAGATAAAATCATGTACTTTCTAAGATTCATGTATGTGTTTATTTATTTGAAAGGCTGAGGGGCAGAGAGAGGGAGAGACATCTTCCACCTTCTTGTTCACTCCCCAAATGGCCACAATGGCCAGGGCTGGACCAGGGACAAACCAGGAACCGGGAACTCCATCCTTGTCTCCCACAAGGCAGGCAGAGACCCAAGTACTTGGGCCATCTTCTGCCTTTCCATGTGTATTAGCAGGGAGCTGGACCAGAAGCAGAGTAGGCAGTGCTTGAACCAGCACTCTATTGTTATATGCCACAGTCACAGGTGGCGGCTTAACCCACTGTACCGCAACACCGGCCCCTCCTGTTTTGTCCTTGTACCGCCACAAGCAACATGTTTTACACTGAGAATACCCAATAAGGACCTGGTAAATGAAAGGCAATTATGGATAATAGGTAAGATTATAGTAGTGAAAGCAAGACTAGGAGATATTAGATTCCTATTATGGTACCAGTTCTATGATTGTTAATTTTATATCCTTGTATATATCACTTCAACTTATAGAGTCTCTTTGTTCAAGTATCGGTAAGAATGCAAATGTTGCCTATTTCATTGAACTGCTTTTATGATCATATAGCCTAATGCAAATTGAATTATGTGAGTATGTATGTCATTAATTGAATTATGTGAATATATGTGTCATTAATTAAAATTCTGTATAGGCTGTCACTGTGGCACAGTAGGTTAATCCTCCACCTGCAGTGTAGGCATCCCATATAGGTGTCAGTTTGAGTCCTGGCTGCTCCACTTCCAATCCAGCTCTCTGCTATGGCCTAAGAAAGCAGTAGAAGATGGCCCAAGTCCTTGGGCCCCTGCATCCGTGTGGGAGACCTGGAAGAAGCTCTTGGCTCCTGGCTTCGGACTTGCATATCTCTGGCTGTTGCGGCCATTTGCAGAGTGAACCAGTGGAAGGAAGACCTTTCTCTCTATTTCTCCTTCTTACTGTTTGTACTCTACCTGTGGGGAGCAACTGGGAGCAACTCGGACTAGATTGTTACTGGAATTAAGATTTATTCTATGCATCTGCTCTCCCACAATATGGCGCTGGGAGACGAGGAAACAGCTTCTACTCAGCTGCCTCCAGTTCAACAAATAAACTGTAGGACCTGCTCCTGATTGGAGGAGAGCAGCGTACTCGGCATGTGGGTAGCAGGGTTGGGATTGGTGGAAGAGGACTATAAAGGAGGAGAGAGACAAAATGCACGAGGAACATCTATCTGAAGGAACACCTGAGCAGCCCCCGAGAGAGCCGGCCGGCGGTGTGCCGCTCCCCCGCGGAAGTGGGGAAAGTGGCAGGGGGAACCGCCCTTCCACGGAGGTGGAAGGGATGGTAGCCAACCCGGGAAGAACCAGCAGCAAACCCGGGAAGGGCCGAGCAGACAAAAGAACAACGCAGGGTCCTGTGTCGTTCCTCCGCGAAGAGGGGGAGCGACATAATGGTGCCATGACTCGGATATGAAGCCTAGGCAGGGTTTAGTGTCGCTCCTCCATGAAGAGGGGGAGCAACATCTACCTCTCAAATAAATAAATAAAATCTTTTAAAAATTCTATGTAAAAACATCACATTTTATACTAATGTCTATACTTTTTCAATAAATATGCATTTTGGGGACCAGCACTGTGGTGCAGTAGGTTGTCGTCTTCAACCCAGGCATTTCCATAAAAGGTGCTACTCTGGGTCCTGGCAGCTGCACTTCCAATCCAGCTCCATGCTAATGTGCTTGGGAAAGCAGCAGAACATGGCCCCAGCGCTGGGGCCCCTACCACAGAAGTAGGAGATTAGATGGAGTTCTAGGCTCCTGACTTAGAACTGGCCCAACCCTCACCGTTACAGTCATTTAGAGAGTGAACCAGCAATGTGGAAGACCTCTTTCTCTCTGTCTCTTCCTCTGTATGTCACTCTGCCTTTAAAATAAATAAAAATACATTTTTTAAAAAAATATATTTTTTATGGGACAGGTGTCTGGTTCAGCAGGGATGCTGCTGCTTGAGACACGTGTATCCCACATTGGAGTGCCTAGTTCAAGCCCTGGTTCCTCCACTTCTGATCCTGCTTCCTACTAATCCACATCTTGGGGGTAGCAGTTGAAGACTCAAATATTTGGGTTCCCTCCACCCATATGTGAGACCCTGACTGAGTTTCAGACTCCTACATTTGTCCTGGCCAAGCCCTGGCTGCTGTGGGTATTTGAGGAGTAAATCAGTAAATGGAAGCTCTCTCTGTCGCATTTTCTCTCTCTCTCTCTGGATTTCAAATAAAATGAAAATAAATAATAAATACATAAATAAAATGTTCCACAAATATAGATGTAGGACTATTTTAAAACTGTGAGGAGACATGTACTTATCAAGGACTACTCTGTGATATTGACTGCTACAATCCAATTTAATACTGAAAATTCCTTTCTCCTGAGTTATCAGTTTTAGATTCCCCCCCCCCAGAGCCATCAAAAACTCTAAGTATCTAGATGAGAAAATCAGTATTAAATTGGATTGTAGCAGTCTGAGCTAACAACGAGGCAATAGTGACTGAAAAGCTACAATAGTTTTCCAAATATGCAAATACTCTCTATTTTGTAGTCTCCAACTGAGCCAGTTAGAGTTGTTCTGTTCTTTACTAAAAAAGAAAAAAAAATATTCTGCATGACATGAAAATGAGCTTTAGAAACACCTGAGTTTACATTGCTAACCAGTCACATGCTGCTGACTTTCAGCTTATTCTTTTTTCTAAACTTGATTTTAGCTTATTCTTTTTTTAAACTTTCTTTTCGATATTTAATTCCAAAAATGCAGTCTGTATGACAAAGTCACACTTTTCTCCTTTTTATAAAAAGAGTCAAAGGATAGAAAAACATGAACTTGCTTTGTTCCATTGTTTTGCATTGGATAATGAAAGATGGGCAACTCCATCATGGACCGTCCTGTTAACGGCAAGAGGTACACAAGGTCACATTGCCGATTTCTCAGGAGGTCCAGGCAGCAGACCTCTGTGGCTTAGGGGGCAAGACTCACTGCAGTGACTACTCATGCAATGTGTTCGCAATTAAAACAGCACTGCTGAAACTCCCACCGGTGTGAGCGTCCCAGTGTTCAATTCCAAGCTACACCTGAGTGGTGCTTTCTATAGAGGTTAACTGCAAGTGTAGATTTCAGAATAAAATTAAAGCTGTGACTAGCGATAGAATGATCAGTTAAGAACATAACTTTTGTCCTCAGTTAAAAATTTTCAAAGTAATACTAATATCTCCAACAACTAGGCAGCTACATAAATTCACATTTTTCTGAAGGAAAAGATGCACAATATTATGCAAATTTTAAAAATACTTCATGGGGGGCTGGCGCCACGGCTCAATAGGCTAATCCTCCACCTGCAGTGCCGGCACCGCGGGTTCTAGTCCCGGTTGGGGCGCCGGATTCTGTCCCGGTTGCCCCTCTTCCAGGCCAGCTCTTTGCTGTGGCCCGGAATGCAGTGGAGGATGGCCCAAGTGCTTGGGCTCTGCACCCGCATGGGAGACCAGGAGAAGCACCTGGCTCCTTCCTGGCTTCGGATCAGCACTATGAGCCGGCCGCGGTGGCCATTGGGGGGTGAACCAACGGCAAAGGAAGACCTTTCTCTCTGTCTCTCTCTCTCACTGTCCACTCTGCCTGTCAAAAAAAAAAAAAAAAAAACCTTCAGTTCCTTTCAAGTTAGGAAATATACTTATGTGTGTGTACAAGTAATGATATGCAGATTATTAACTGTGTGTGTAGACTTATAGTCACAGGAACAGATACGGCCATCAGTGTGCATCCGGATACCCTCTGCTGTATGAAGGCATCACTCTAGAAATAGAGTTACGTCCCACCATCTGTCTCTTCCTCCATGCTACTGATGCTCAAAAATCATCTGAGTTTCCAGCTCTGCTTCCTCAACCTCCTGGGGCCTTCCAGTGCCACTGCAGTAGCCCATGCCCACCCCCATCTAGAAAGCTCTTTCTGGGGCCAGCGCTGTCGCATAGCAGGTAAAGCTGCCACCTGCAGTGCTGGCATCCCATATGGGTGCCAGTTCCAATCCTTGCTGCTCCACTTCTGATCCAGCTCTCTGCTGTGGCCTGGGAAAGCAGTAGAAGATGGCCCAAGCCCTTGGCTCCTGGCTTCGGATCAGCGCAGCTCCGGCTGTTGCACCCACTTGGGGAGTGAACCAGCAGATGGAGTACACCTCTCTCTCTCTCTTCCTGCCTCTGCCTCTCTATAACTCTGCCTTTTAAATAAATAAATCTTAAAAAAAAAGTTCTTTCTGGGACATCTGTGGCCTTGGTCTTCTCCAGTGTTAGAATAATAATGGGTACAGAGCAAGCGCAGTGTCACTCCCTACTCCCTTTGGAAGTCTCTCAACCTTAATTCATTCCTATTTGAAAACTTTTAAAAATATTTATTTATTTATTCAAAAGTCAGAGCTACACACACAGAGAGAAAGAGAGAGGTCTTCCATCGCTGGTTCACTCCCCAATTGGCCACAATGGCCGGAGCTGCACTGATCCGAAGCCAGGAGCTAGGAGCTTCTTCCAGGTCTCCCACGTGGGTGCAGGGGCCCAAGGGATCCATCAGGCTTCAGCTGTAGACGGGGTGAGGACAGTGGGTCCCTCTTCCTCTCCCTTGGCACTTCTCTCCATGGTGAGCAAGTTCTCTTGCTCAGTCATCCAGTGTGTCTCCTGACCCCCATCTCTCCAGGGGAGGACGCATGACTTACTGGGATTGGCTATTGTGGAAGAGAAACAGGCAAGATGAGCCCAGCCTTCCTCTCTCGGTTCTTTGCAAGGAGGGCACACATGCTCCCTGGTCCTCTGTGTCATCCCTGGGAGAAGCGAGTGGCTCGTCTTTCTAGCACTGCGGTTTGGTATTGGGAAGCTCAGTTGCCTGAAGATGTAAACCACATGTCCCTGGTGTGGGGAGCAATCCGGACTGGACTGAGTTACTGGAATTGGGACTTATTCTATGCATCTGCTCTCCCACAATATGGCGCTGGGAGAGAAGTAAACAGCTTCCACACAGCTGCCTCCAGTTCAACCAATAAACTGTAGGACTCGCTCCTGATTGGAGGAGAGCAGCGTACTCGGCGTGTGGGCAGCCGAGTTGGGATTGGCGGAGGAGGACTATAAAGGAGGAGAGAGACGGCATGCACCAGGAACATCTATGGGGAACATCTAAGGGGAACATCTAGCTGAAGGAACACCTGTGCAGCCCCCGAGAAAGCCGGCCGGCGGTGTGCCGCTCCCCTGCGGAAGTGGGGAATGTGGCCAGGGGGAACTGCCCTTCCACGGAGGTGGAAGGGATAGTAGCCAACCCGGGAAGAACCAGCAGCAAACCCGGGGAGGGCCGAGCAGACAGAAAGAACTGCGCAGGGTCCTGTGTCGTTCCTCCACGAAGACGGGGAGCGACACCCAGGGTCTTGTGTTTTCTCACATCTGGCTTCTACATTTACATGCCCCCCCCCCCACCCCGGTAGCTCAGATTCAGACAAGGAGCCAAGTATTAAGAATCTGACTTCCAATATCACTTTCATCATGACTAGAAAAAAAATTTCAATTTTTACCCGAGATGACTTTTCATCCTATAACTGACAGCTGTGTGCTTGACCTCCCTGGCGATGTCACACAGGAGCTCCTGCCCCAGCATTGTTACATGAAATGAGTACAGGCATCCTGGCCATATAGTGTGAAAGGTCATACACACGCAATGACTTTGGCCAAGAAACGAGCTTGCAAAGAGTGCTTGGTGGCACTCGAAAGCCAGAGATGAACATACTAGAGAGCAGCACTGAGTGTGGATGGAGCGGGCAGTGGTGCTGGCATCAGTGCTGCCACGGACGCTGCAGGGCTCACGTGACCTCTCTCGACCTCAGCGAGATCCAACACAGCTTTGCCATTTGAGCCTCAGAGTTGTAAGTGAAGGACTTTAAATATTGACACACATTTGTTGAAATATATTCATGTATATGTATTCACAGATCTGATAAAACATTCCTCACTTTTTTCAAATATATGAAGTATAACATTATACATATATTACATGCATGTATGTATCTATATCCATAGATATGCACTTACACATATTAGTCCTGTAGGCTGTGAGGTTGTATAAGCTTATGTCAAAAT
Source organism: Oryctolagus cuniculus (assembly GCF_051225735.1). NCBI lineage: Eukaryota > Metazoa > Chordata > Mammalia > Lagomorpha > Leporidae > Oryctolagus > Oryctolagus cuniculus. Next base: position 41,235,703 of record NC_142882.1, read on the forward strand.
AAAATTTTAAAAATTTGGTCTTATTAAAAATTAATTTTTAATTATAGAAAAATTATAACATAAGATCACCCACTATGTATGTATATGACCATTTATCATTCATACTCTTGAAATTTTGGTGTTCATCCAGATTTCTCTCACTTTCTTCACTCTATGCATTGCATTAATAATTATTATACTTATGCCATAAGTGTCATTACTGAATTAGAATAGTTATAATTATTTTAAAACTGTCTTAAATAGGTTTCTTTAAATTCAATTGTCTTTTATATATTACAATTTATATTGTCCTCTATTGTTCCAAAAATATAGTCTTAAAATTCAGAGTGCCAAAAAAAGGCCCTAAACATGACAGGGCAGAACGGAAAGGAGGAGGAAGTAGATGTTTATCTTACATTGTATTCTTGGTTCCATCACAAGTAAAATTTGTGACATTTGGCATATCTGAATTTCATTTAATCTCGAGTTTCCTCTTGTATAAATATGACAACCATCAGGACTGCTCCAACTAATCCTTTGTGTGCCTTGAAAAATAACTGAGGCCACACTTGTCCTGCTTTGTCAATTCCAAGCAGTCCATCGCTGTTACTGGTTTGAATACTGGGGATGCAACATCCCTCAGATAGGAAGGCCACCGGCAGGTGTTGGCTTCAGTCATCCACTGCTTCATGGCAGAATGTAGTTTGCTAAGAAGGCAGACTCTTCTCTTCTGGGATGCTTCTCTAAAGCATGGAACCCAGGTAGGCACTCTAGACTGTTGGGCTCAGGGCTCCCTCCTTGTAATTACTTCCACATTCCAGGTAGCTCAGAGAAAACCCAAGCCAAAATGGATCGCTAGAGACCGCATGGACAGCCAATTATGCACTATGGTACTTTTTTCTCAATTTAATCAGAATTCTACAGATTGCACTCTAAAAATAAAAATCTTACTTTTCCAATCAGAGCTCCTGGTTATAAATATTTGCAAATTCTTTGATTAGAAGTAATTCTCTGTTCATAGAGAAACCTTAATCATGATCCAGTTTGTGAAAGGCCAGTGAAGTCAAGTTACAAGTCAGGGCTCTTTCTTTGGGATGTTTCGATAAATTCGGCTTATTCTTTAACCTTAATTTTCATTTGCATTTAGAACTAAAAAAATTTAAAAATGGAAACTTTTAATAATAATCTTTATTGATTGCCATGGGATATTTTTTTTCCTTTGTAATTTACAAGGAACATGTGGTTATGTAAATATTTTTTCTGGAAATGCGTTTCAACATAATCCTACATGAGTTACAAGAGATTTGGATTGTCATGTAAACCTGTGGTGCAACCACAGATTTTAGAGATAAACATGATTTCTTAGGTGGTTATTTTCACTATGACATATTTTATATACATAAGTGGACAAATTCAAGTCATTTCCAGGAATCTATAAAGAATTATCCTGTGATATGTTTTAAAGTTTTAAACTTAAGTTCATGATGTGTTTAATAGTTGGAATGGAGGATACAGGAGATTAATTACAGGACCAGACTCCAAATTCTTGAATGGTTATCTTTGAGAACTGAGTGCTAAAGCTTGTCATGATTTTCCATACTTGAGTAAGTCTGCTTTTCACTTATTAATAGCAAGATCAATCAGTTTCCAAAAAATAATGATATGTCTTACTTAGATTGAAGGTTTATTAGATGGTTTGATTTTGTATTTCATGGATTATTAAGGCTTCACCTGGGGAAAATAAAGGTGTGAACTGCCAATCATTTGATATGAATATTATCTGTGTCAAGTATTTATTGCTCGGTAGATAATCCTGTTGCTGTGTCTGATTTGGCTGTCTCCCTTATAATCCACACAAGTTCTTTCAAAAGCTACCTGCTCAGACAGTGGGGATGGCCTCAAGAATCGAGAATGACAGAGGCAAAGATTAGTTAGAGCTATCCCCCCTATACTGGAAAAAAACTGACATGAATGCAGACTGACGCTTTCATGCCTTCAGGATTCATTGGCCCAACAGACCTGCTCTTGGGGTCACAGAACTGCTCTAAGGAGGACACACTAAAATGTGCCGTTAGCACAGGGCTAGCTCCAAGTTAACCCTCCTTGACCAGTTGAGGCTTCCAAGGAATTGCTTCAAACAGCCATGATGTCACATCCACGTTCCTCCCCACAGTAACTCTTTGTGACTCATCTCCAAATGGACTGAGACCAACAGAATAGCCTTTCACGTCTGGGCAGGGTAAGAAGAGCATGGCAGATTAGAGAGAGAGAAACACACATAAAGGAAGGAGAAAGGCAAGTGCCAGGATTTTGTGGTTGTTGATTACTTTCTAACTCTGCCTCCCTTTCTGCCCCTGTCCAGGCCACACACCTGTGGCTGAGCTCAGGCAGGTAGCTGGCCTATGTTCAGGACCACATCAGGATAGAACCAGGTCCCAAATACCATCTTTAGGCCACTGCCTGAAGCCCACACTCTTCTAAGAATCTGGTGAATGGCATGGATGGTGGGAGGCCTTTTGTTGGCTTTGCTGAGACATCGTTAGTGCCAATGGGAATGAAGTTGATCTAAACATAACTGAATGAGGCTGAGGAGATGGCCCGGAGAGTGCTTTAGGGATGTGAGGTCCCAGACACATTAGCAGGGAGCTGAATCAGAAGTGCAGTAGTCAAACCCATTCAGTGCCCATATGGGATGCACGTATTGCAGGTCACAGCTTTACCCACTAAGCCACTACACTGACAGCCAAAAGATTTTACTTCAAGGGTAAAAAGGAAGACGATAAGTATAAGGAGTCCTTGCAGGCTGGCCCTATAACCAAAGTCCACATTTATATGGCATGGCATTGTTTAAGAAAAGAAATTTGAAATATTTGGGACTTTTAACAATATCTCAGTGGAACTGTAGTGTGCATTAGAGCACAGGCCATATTTTTGAGAGAATAATGCCTTGTTACACTCCTTGGGTCAAGTTGGCAAGTCTGGGCATTATACTGTTGGAGAGTATGAACTAATAATTCTACATTGTATTCAATGTTTAGTGTTTGTGGATATTCAAAGGAAGGGACAGTTATCCTGGTGGTCATGGTGGAATTCCCAGGTGAAAAGGCTGTGGTGATAAACAGAGAAGGTGGGAGTAGGAAGTCCAGTTGAAGAGGGTCAATAGAAGGCCAATACCCACTGGGGAAAGCAACAATCTTCATTAATTCCTAGAATGGCACAAATAATAGTAACTGCCACAGGATTTTCTTTTAAGCAAATTTGCGTACCTGCTGAAAAGAATGTAAATTAGTAAAGCCATTATGGAAAAGATATGGAGGTGCCTCAAATAAAACAAACAAACAAACAAACAAAAAAAACCTCCTGCATGACTCAGCAATCCCACCATGGGTATAGATCTAACAGAAATGGAATCATTATGACAAAGAAATGTCTGCTTCTCCAGGTGCAATGCACCATCATTCACAATTGTAAGATGTTAAATCAATCTAAGGGCCTATTAGCAGAAGAATGGATAAAGAAGATGTGACCTATCTACACAGTAGAATACTATTCAGCCTTAAAAAAGAAGGAAATTTGTCATCTGCCACAGCATGAATAAGCCTAGGGTACATCATGTTGCATGAAATCAGCCAATCACAGGAAGATAAATACTGCTTGGTCTCACTTACACGTGGAATCTAAAAAGTCAAAAGCACAGAAACAGAGAGCAGAATGATGGTTACCAGAGACATGCTGTGGTGGTGGTGGTTGGGGGGGAAGGAATGGGAGGTACAGTCCAAAGGGTACAGAGTTTCAGTTACACAGCGAAATGCCATTTTAGGATCTGTTCTACAGCTTATCTGTAGTTAATAATCATGCACGCTGTATCTCAAAATTAATGAGACAAAGGATTTCAAAGTTGCACCACAAAAAAATATGAATAAGTGAGGTTCTGGCCATGCTAATTAGCTTTATCCAATCACTCCACTTTTTTTTTTTTTTTTTGGTGTGTGTGAGTGTATACATCACATTGCACCCCACAAATATATGCAGTTATGATTTTTCAGGCTAACAGACTTTTCAAATGATAATAATAATGATGATAATGAACGATCGCCTTTAGGAATGGAACTCTAATGACGTACTTTTTAGCAGAGAGTAAGGAAAACACCAGGACCTTGAGCTAAGCAGATAACAAGCTCAGGGATTTTGATAGAACCTCTAATAGCAAAGGAACAAAAGAAATGAATGTCCCATATCTAACCTGCTACTTTCTTAGGAGAGGCAGCCAATGGATTCTGTGGGGCCAGTAGTCTTAGTGGCTGGGTTAGGGTAAAGACCACTGCAGCAAAGAGTGTTATCACCAACATTAAGCCTTAGGCTGAGGTGCTATCAACTGGGAAGTGGATACCCATTTGGGTTGATATGGATTGTCATTGAATGGCATTTTTGCATGTATGTGGGATGATCCTCTTGTGGAAATTAAGGGCAACGTTGGAACTAGAGGTTTTAAGACAGGTGTGGCTGCATAGCTGGCAAGGTGAGGCTGGCATCAGTGATATTGCTAGAATAAAAATGGGAATCTAACTGGCAGAATAATAAAGGGTAGACAAATCAATATGCTTCCAATACTCTATGGTTTTACCTGAGTGGCTGATGAAGGGAATTATGCTGCATAGAGAGGCTTTAAGCCATATTGGCCTGATTTGAGTGCATTTTGTCGATAGGCTACCCCTCTGTTTCCCAGTCAAAGTATCTATGGCTGAGAGTAGAATTTCAGCATTGGTCAGTAGGCAAACCTTCCAATTTAGAGAATTACTGAGTGTTCTTTGTCTCAGGTGTTGGCTCAGTGGGTGAAGGCAAAGTGGAGGGTCTGTGAGATACCAAGTTTGCATCAGCCAAATTCAGTGGCCTGTATTCCCCATGTTTGGTTGAAAAACTGGCTTATTTGGAGGGTTGGGCTCTAGACCACAAACAAATTAAAGGACTGAAAGCAACAGTAATAAGACCAAGAGTGAGCAGAATGGTGCATAGATGCATTTAGAGGACTTTGTTGTCTGATGTGGATTTTCCCTTAGCTTTATAATTGTTAAGTGGGATTGGCTGGTTTTATCATCATATGATATGGTCGGTCTGGATTTCAGTATTATCTTCCAAATGTGATTTTTATTTGTCTAATGGGATTTTTAAATCTTCCATCTTAGCAGTACATATTGTCTGTGAGAATGGTTCTAGACAATTTGCTTCTTAAAGGGCACTGGAAGGAGATGCCATATAGATTATCTGCCCCTTATAAGTTGAAGCTTCATTAGGCCCTATGTGACACAGATACATGCTTAACTCTTGAGAGAATTTATGCTTAATGGATCCCAGTGGAGCACTGAGTTCTGAGTCTGGCCTCCAGCCTTTATGCAATGAGGGAAGAATTAAAAATCCATAGATAGGAGAAAATTATATTACTATTATATATTAAAAGATATTACTCAGAGATACTAAAAGATATTATTATTAGCAGATCATTATTTGAAAACTCTCTTGAATTTATTATGAGGCTGCACATACATGGAGGCAAGGCATATCCCCCTTTAGATATGGAAATTATAAAACTAAGTTTTCAAAGTTAGTATGAGGTATATGAGTTAGTCAAATGACTTTCAATTAAGAGAGATTAAGTTTAGGATAAGATCAAGACATATTTTGAGGTCCATTGATCATATTATAACATAAGTAGGAGTTTACTGAGTAAGTTCATTCAGTTCTCAATTAAACTGGTTGCCTCGGACCTGCTGGAGAAGTTAAAGTTCCAATGAATGAGCCCAGCATTGTGCATTCTGAGAAATGAATGTGTGCCTTGATCACTGTCAGTACTGTGTAGAACTTCAAAAGGGGTAAGCTCTTGCATTTGGGCTATAGTTTATGTACAGACATCTGGAGCTTTGATTTATATTTTAAGTATCCTTGAGGTGAAAGATTTCCCAAGTTCTTTACCCTGAAGGAAAATACTCTTAGGCAATGGTCCAGGAATTTATAAATATCTGAGATGGAGTCTTTATTGGCCATGGTATCAGTGTGAAGATAACTACCTGATGATTGGCCAATCGTGCTAACTCCTTGGATACTGCATTGTATCAGAGATATGCTTGTTATGAGATTGAAATCAGCAACATCCCACCAAGCAAAATCAATTATGATCATTGCACTGTTATCCATACCATCTATGAACTCCTAATGGGCTTCTCCAGAGGGATCTTGAGAAGGGTGACCATGAGACTCTCAAGGAATCTTGAGATGGGTAAACCTCCTCTAGTACCATGACACCTGCCAGAGGAGAAGGAACCAAGGACAAAGGAAGCCATCCTCTCCTGCAGGAATACTGTGCACAGAGCCAAGTTGTGGCCCCACCCTGAATCAAAGAATCCTCATTAACTGCCAATGGTATGAAGCTTTACTGTTACAACCCTTGAAGTAACAGGCAGCTGGACATGAAGGCTCTCAACCTCAGGGGCCATCACAGCCTCTTTTTCCAAGAGATTGAAGTTTCATGGTCAGCATTTACTATTCTAATGGGATAGACTACTGGATTAAGTGGGATAATCCATCTTATCAGAAGCCAGTGGACTATTTGTGACCATCATAAATCACCCAGAGGCTCCAGGAAGCACACAAGGAGGATGCTAAAGGCCCTACAATGAAGGAGGCTCTGAGAGCATCGACAGAAATACCTGCTGGTTCTCATTTGTACTGATTCCAGGCCTTCTATTGGTGGGAGCCCTATACAAGGTGGGCTATTTGTAAACAGCAGCATCAGTCAGGTTAAGTATGGTGCCTCCAGCGCTCAGAGAGAGCTAAAAGACATTGAAAACACATATCCTTTAATAGATATATCAGATGCATCTCATGAGAGAAAGATGTCATAAAAGCAGTGTCTTACCTGTGTTGCTGGAGAAAGGTAAGCACAGTGCAGGTAGGATCTTATGGCAAAGATCCTATGAGATAGCAAAGAAATTGAGGTACCCTTATGGGCATCCTGGTAAAGGTTGATTGTATTTTCTACAGAGGTGGAGGCAAATTGCAATGGAACCATTGCTGAAATAGGCATAGAATATAACCTACTAATCAAATACATAATAGTAAAACATTTGCTGGTTACTGACCAGATGGAGCTTGTGATTTTAATGATATTGGGTTTGGAGTTTGAGGTAGTCTGGCTTCCTGAAGTACCATGGCACCTGGCAGGGGACGAGAGACAGAAGTGACTACTCCCTCACCAGATGAAATATGCCAGAGGGCCCAGGTTTGGCTACACCTGGTACCACAGCTTAAGGTCGCAGTAATCCACGGTGATAAGCCATTCATTTTTTTTTTTTTTTTTGACAGGCAGAGTGGACAGTGAGAGAGAGAGACAGAGAGAAAGGTCTTCCTTTGCCGTTGGTTCACCCTCCAATGGCCGCCGCGGCCGGCGCGCTGCGGCCAGCGCACCGCGCTGATCCGATGGCAGGAGCCAGGAGCCAGGTGCTTTTTCCTGGTCTCCCATGGGGTGCAGGGCCCAAGCACCTGGGCCATCCTCCACTGCACTCCCTGGCCACAGCAGAGGGCTGGCCTGGAAGAGGGGCAACCGGGACAGAATCCGGCGCCCCGACCGGGACTAGAACCCGGTGTGCCGGCGCCGCTAGGTGGAGGATTAGCCTAGTGAGCCGCGGCGCCGGCTCAGCCATTCATTTTCAAATACGGAAGCAGTAGGAATAGTCACTTTCTCTTTAATAAGGTCTTATAGAAAAAGTTTCAATCTGTGTAAACAAATATTGAGCCATATTAACTATTGTAACTGGGGATCGGTGAGTTTCCATTTGTCAAGACAATTTGTAAATGCCAAACACATAAATTAATTCTAGTTTATTACATATTGTGTGTGATATTTTGAGTCAATGGGTACTTTATTTGTGGCTATAGTTAAAATGAAGCTTACTACTTTCTCTCTACTCGATATGTTGCTATTATCCTAGGATTATAAGGTGTACAACATTTAAGGTTAGAGGAAACACCAGGTATAACTATAATTTCAGCCCCAGGGTTGATTAAGTTCATAATGCTCTGAAATTCATTTAATCAAACATAATTTAGAACCAGTGCTATAAAGGCAAAAGGCTGATCAGCCTCTTTTTTATCTTGTTGTTACATGAATTATTATTTTTTATTTTGGATTTCCACTTGAGTGGAATTGTGGGCCTTTGCTTCAATTTACCTATGCTTCCCCTGTCCCATTCCCTTTTGTTTATTTCATCCTACTGTACCCAGGTTTCTTTGTTCCGCCCCTCCTCCCCACTATGCACCCATTGTACTTGAGGGTACAATGTTACATAGTTAGAGATTTCTTCCTCTGGGCAGTTATAAATTAGTAGCATCAGGGCTAGGGAATTCCTCCATGGTGATGGTCCTATGATTTCAGTGACTCAGTGACAAGTTCCATTTGAGACAGCACATTTGTCTTGGCGTGGGCAAGGGTGGCATGGATTGTTTTCTGCTTGATTCTAGAAATTAACCGTTGGTTCAATAAAACCATGAATAGCTGAGTGGCACCATGGAGGAACACAGGGTCTGTGACCAAGAGACCATGAATTGAAGCCATCCCTTGTCACACCTCTGCATTTCTCTTGCATGCATCTGAAGACCCATCTTTCACTCTCTGGATGACACCAGCGTGGATTTTCTAGGCAGTCAGGGAGAAAGGAACATAGAATCCAATGGCCAGCACTGTAGGCAGAATTCTCCCATCCCAAGCCCTCCCAGTGTGTCTCAGACAGATCAGAAAGCTGTTTTCTCTGAATCCATCCTAGAAGCAGCTCAGTTAACCTTTGGTCTGAAGTGCCCTTGTCTTTGCACACTCATACGCTGTCCTAACTACTAAGGCCCACCCACCCTGGCAGGGGCTCTTATGTTATTTAAGGCATGGGAAACATTGGTGGTGTTGGTGTGAGGGGCAGGGGTAAATGCAGGGATGAGATATGCTTTCTTTTCCCAACAAGCCCCATGTGTGTTACCACTGGGGCACATGTCTCCAAGGTACATGAACTTAGCTGGCAAGAGCAGCAAGGCAGAAGTAGTCGTGAAGACAGGAAGCCACTACCTCCCTTGGACAACCAAGAGACCAGGCAGTGTTGCTCTACAATGGAAAAGACCAGCTAACAGCTTGTCACTCAGGGATTTCCCGAAACACTGGGTCAAACAAGGATTCTTCCTAAGTAATAATTTTTTAAAAAAATCCCACTTGTGCTGAAGAGGTGCAAGGTCACTGGAATAGGCCTCTTCCAATTACAGACTGTGGCCAGAGGTACCTGTGATCACCGAACAGGGGAACTAGGACTCATGTAGCCAATTGCTTCTGTTGTTCTAGGTGGGGTCTCCACCAGGATAATATGTAGACCCCAGTAGTCCTGCCCCTTCTGAACATTCTGACAGCAGGCACATTTGTGTCAGGAGAAAGGAGGCAACCACAGCCAGTGGGGCAGCCAGCAACAGCAGCCAAGGTGCAAGCTAATCAACAAGAGGCTACTCCATCCCATCCTGCTCTCCCACGGTTTGAAAACAATTCATAAACCAAGAGTGTGCCCCAACAAAGCTATTCAAAAGTCAGCAGTCACAGACATGCCACACAGTGGCAAGAAGTAAACATTTGGTTCATTTTCAAAGGCAGATGTTTCACCTGAAAGTTGTTAGCAAACAGGATGTTAGTGGCCAAAGCAGCCAAAGAAAATGCCAGAAAGATTGTAACCTCCTAGTACTCAGACAGTAAGGAACCCTGGGGAGGGACCTGCATGCTAGGAAATAAATAACTTGCTGTAAACCCACCCAACAGGCACCAGTCTTGCAAGATGTTTAATAAAGTCTCACTTTCACTGCACTTCCTGAATCTGAGTCCATCCTTTGAGTGGTCTGATGAAGCTGTTAGCTGTTTCTCACACAACTCACAATGCCAGTTGTGTCATGAAGATCCTTTGATGGCAAGGCACTGCATAGATGGAAAACAGAACCCTTTGTTACAGCTCCAAACCAGCAAAGGCTGTGCTAGTGAGAGAGTGATAGCAAGCCAGAGCTGTAGGTTTTCTTTTATGCAGAGCAAATGGGTTGAGGTTAGCAAGGTGTCTGGGCTCCTTGTGTGTCAACCGACTGGAGTGATATTGTGGAGCTGGGGCACAAGGGCTGTCCCTAGTTGTCTGATATCATTAATTCAGATACTTAGTGGCCCAGTATGTAAAAGCCCAGTGAGGGAAGCACTTGGCGCATATACATAATTAACTGTTCAAGAAGGCAAACTGAACTGGCCTATAGCCGAAAGTGGGTGAAGACTGTGTTTCAAAACAAGAGATTATATTGTGTGGGGCTGTGGTCCAGTGCCCAGAACAGCCCTGGCTGAAGAAGTAGACATCCTAGGCCAGGCAAGTGGAAGTCATGGCCAGACCCCAGGCAGGCGTTCAGCCACTGTGTAGCTGGTTCTCTGCTAACACTGGCAGCTGGTCTCTTCAAATGCCCACAGAGAAGACAGCGCTCAGGACAAGATAGCCCCTCGCTATGGGGTGAGAGGAGCCAGACAGCACTGTAGGGATCGGGGAATCTGTCCTCACTGTGCCAGAAGGTCACACACTTTCTGCCTTGCTCCTGCCCAACCCCCAGACTATACCCAGATGGAGTGTGGGGGAGTTATAGGGGAGGATACAGAACTGTAGCGCAACGGTGACTTTACATGAAAAATACGAAGAAAGACAAAGTCACACGAGACCACTGAAACTACAGTATCGGATTTACTGGTGAGTTCTAGATGTGGTAGCTTTTCCTGATCATTCCGTTGTGGTGGATTTTGGCTAAGCCAGACGAAATGCTGGCAGGCTGGTTGTAGACAGCCAGGTCACATGCGATCTCTGATGCCATCTGTATTTGTGGAGTTTCTTGTTTGTGAATTCCCTTTGGTCAGTCTCCAGCACTTACTAGACTCATGGGACACAGGACACTCCTGCCTTGATCTTTGTGGTGTGAGACACACTCAGTTCCTTCAGCCTAGACTCTCTGGCTTTCACACAGTATACATGAATAGCTTGCAGATACCATGTGCATCAAATTATAAACAGTTGCATCTGCTGTGTCTTATCAATTGTCCATTTCAGTGGATGATATGTCATTCTATCAAAACTACTATCATTGGCCGGTGCTGCGGCTCACTAGGCTAATCCTCTGCCTGCGGCACCGGCACCCCGGGTTCTAGTCCTGGTCGGGGCGCTGGATTCTGTCCCGGTTGCCCCTCTTCCAGTCCAGCTCTCTGCTGTTGCCCAGGAAGGCAGTGGAGGATGGCCCAAGTGGTTGGGACCTGCACCCCATGGGAGACCAGGAGAAGCACCTGGCTCCTGCCTTCGGATCAGCGTGGTGCACAGGCCGTGGCAGCCATTGGAGGGCGAACCAACGGTAAAGGAAGACCTTTCTCTCTGTCTCTCTCTCTCACTGTCCACTCTGCCTGTAAAAACAGACAAAAAAAAAAAAAAAACTACTATCACTGGACCTCACAACTTACTACAGATTTGTCTGTGTTACTCAATATCCTTAGGGCTAAATTCCATGAAATTTGTGTCAATATTCATTCTCATGTCCTCACCTTCCATTTTTAATATATTATAATATCATATTAAAGCATGCGTGTGATTTACAGAATAAGATAAAATGGACATCAATGGCCCCAGTGCCAAGCCTGAGAGATAGTTATAAGTCCCCCATCTGTCAAACCCATCTTCCTCCATCTCCTAAATACAACTTTTAACCTTGTCCTTTTGATGTTGATCGTTTCAGTGCTACGTATTCTTTTGGCCTTCTTGTTTCTATTTTCCACAAATAAAATCACACTCCATGCATCCTCCTCCAACTTGGTTTTGTTACCCAATGTTATCTTTTGGGACATTCATGCATGTTGATCCCAGAATCTTTAGTGTATTCAGTGTTGCAGTTCTAGACCATTCCATGGTTTGACAATCATATGAATTATGGCTCCATCCCACTAGTTACAACTTGATGGGCTATTATTTTTTCTTTTTCTATTAGATATGACTGTTGTTACTTATGATAAAGTTCTGCTGAAACTGACAGAATACTCATGTCTGTTCCACATAAAAACCCCAGTAGGAGTTCACAGTGAATGTCATGCTCTGGCTGTAAGGATCCCAGACTCCCATTATTACACTGCCGAAGTCTGTCCACCTCCACGTCTGTCTCCACCATCAGGAAGAAGACAAAGGAAAGAGAAGACCACGCAGCCATCAGTAAGGACAGTAACCAGAAGTCACACACTGTACCCCTGCTCCAAACACACTGCACAGAACAAGTCTCTCAACACAGCTAGCTGCGGTCTTCATTCTGCTTGATTATCAGCACAGCACTCAACAAGTGGTGTGGATGGATCATGGGAAGGAGCTAAAAAGCTGTGCCTGGTGTGGGCACGGCACTCCTGGTGCATGTGTGAGGAGACAAGTGACTCAGTAAAAGCAGGGGCATGTACATACACTGATGGGGAATGCCGATACACTTTCCAGGGAGACTTCTTGGTGGATATCCACAGTGGAAGTGTTCCTGGTTTGCCTTGATGCCGGGTATCTATTTATTTTAATTTTTTTCTTTCCTTCCTTTTGTTTTTGTCAATCTGCTATGAAATGTAATCAAACTGTAATTCTATTTATTTTTGTGCTTTCTAATTAAATTTCTTCATGTCTTTTGCCCATTTTTCTATTTGTCTTCTTTTATCCCTGTGCAGAGTCACTCATATTCTGTGGGCTACTCCATTATTAGTTACACTTACATGTGTTCTCTGTCTTTTCCTACTTTATGACTTTTTTCACCCTTTTAATGGTGTTTAATGATGAAATATTTTGATTATGATTTTGATTTTTCTAGCTTAAAATTAATGTGATCACTAGTTTATATTTTTAAGAGTTTAAAATTCCAGATTTCATGCTTTGATCTCTGAAAAATCTGGAATTATTCTTTTGCATAGTACAGATCAGGACTGTTTTCCAACATTTTCCTTTATGGAAAGCTAATTGCTCCACATCATACATCATAACATTTCTCTAATGACCAGCAATTAATCCTGTGTGTAGGGGCTGGTGCTGTGGTGTGGCAGGTGAAGCTGCCGCCTGCAGTGCCAGCATCCCGTATGGGCACCGATTTGATTCCCGGCTGCTCCACTTCTGATCCAGCTCTCTGCTATGGCCTGGGAAAGCAGTAGAAGATGGCCCAAGTCCTTGGGCCCCTGCACCCACGTGGGAGACCGGGAAGAAGCTCCTGGCTCTTGGCTTCAGATGGGTGCAGCTCCAGCTGTTGCGGCCAATTGGGGAATGAACCAGTGGCTGGAAGACCTTTCTCTCTCTGCCTCACCTCTCTCTGTGTAACTCTGACTTTCAAAATAAATCTTCGAAGAAAATCCTGTGTGTACATGAATGTGTGTGTGTGCTTCCTGGGTTCCTTGTTCTGTTTCAGTGTCTAGCTGTCCATCTCTAAGTCCATATCACACTGTCTGAAGACAATGTTTAATCTTGGTGAGGCATAAAGTAGATTTATTCTCCTTGCTTCTTCTTCAGAAATGTCACTTTTTAATTCTTGGCCCGTTGCTCCTGAACATAAATTTCATCCACAGCATATTGACGCTTCCAAAAATCTTTAGATTTTTACTGGAACTGCATTGAATCCTGGTCCAATCATCTGTTGCTTCTTAGAAAATTGCTCTGATACTCAAGTTCTGGGAACAACCATTCGTTCTCATGCATTTTTCTGTGAGTGGGAGACTGAGGCAGGGCTCACTTTGGAGATGCTTCTACCCTGTGTGGCTTCCCTACTGAGGTATACCCCTGGTTGGACTACTGAGAGGGTGCAAGATGGCCTCACTCATAGGTCTGCATCTTCCTGGGGTCGCTGAAGCTTGGATGTAGCTGTCTCCGAAGCGTTTGCCTGGGGCTCCACCTGCAGAGGCTCTCAGTGTAGGTGAGTTTCTTACCTGGTAGATTAGGGCACAGAGGGGTTATTTCAAGATAAAAAGCAACAGAGGCCATGGTTTCTTAAGACCTTGGCCCAGAAGACTGTCCCAGTATCCCTTGCGCTATTCTGGATCAGTTAAAGTAGTCACAAGGCTAAACCAGAATGAAGGTTGTGGGGTGTGGCTCTCTTCTCCCTATTAAAGGAGTGTAAAGATAGTGTGTGCATTTTTAATCTGCCACTAAGCCAGGACTAAGAATAGGCATCTTCTTTTTGCCAAGTCTTCCAATTTGTGAACCTGATTTATCCTATATTTAGTAGAATTATTTAATGACTTTGGGAAAATGTTCATAAGAACCTTTCACATTTTCATTATATTTTAGTAGCTTACACATTTTTAGGCTGGGCTAAATACTTCAAATTTATTTTCCTTTGTTGTTTATGTATAGAAAGAGAATGTTTTATGGTGCTTTATATCTGCAACTTATATTTAAGATAAACAATGTCATTCATTTTATTTTTTCTATAGATTCTTTATTTAAAAATTTACTTATTTGAAAGGCAGAGTGACAGTGAGACACAACCAAAGATGGAGAGAGAGAGAGAGAGAGAATCTTCATCCGTTGGTTCATTCTCCAAGTGGCTGAAACAGCCAAGGCTGGGCCTAGCCAAAGACAGGAGCCAGGAACTCCATTCTGGTCTCCCATACGGGTGGCAGACCCAAGCACTTGGGCCATTTCCTCTGCCTAATCAGGTGCATTGGCAGAGAGCTGGTTCAGAAGCGGAGCAATGGAGACTTCAATCAGAGTTCCGGTATGGGATGTCATCATTGCAAGTGCTTAACACCACTGCACACTAACCTCCCACCCCTTGTAGATGCTTTTGGGTTCAATATTTAGACAATCATTTATCTAACGAGTGATGGCAGTTTTGTATTCTAATTCCTATAACTCTCATTTTACTTTCTTGTATGATTTAATTAGCTGGGACTATCTGTATATTAAGGAATAGAAGAGGGTAAATTCCTATATCATTCAGGACTTCAGAGGGGATGTTTTAAAAATTTGATCATTGACTTTGGTTGTATTTCCCTTTTGGTTAATTTTCCTTTAAAATTAAAGAAGTGAGCTTCTATTCACATTTCGGGATCTTTGGTTAATAATAGTGAAATTATATTGAATAACTTTCTGGATCTGTTGACAGAGTAATGCCTTTAGTAAGATGAATTATATTACTACATTTTAATGATGTATATTAATATAACTTAATATACAAATATATATACATATATATACATTTAAAACACAGAATATAATATGTATCTTAATATAAATCAGCCTAGACCGTTAATTTTGTTTATATTTTTAATTTGTTGAAAGATTTGTATTGTCTAATTTTTTTTGCCTCTGTGTTTGTCACTCCCCGTGTTTTATTTTTTCTGATATTGTTCTCATATTATTTTAGAACTCTTCATTTAGTGGGGCATTAAGCCTTTGACTATGACCTAATGTTATCTCTAAAATAAAAAATAATTTTTAAAAGTTATATTAAGCATATAAAATAAGCTGGATTTGTTTTTTTTTTGTCACTACTGGAACACTTTTTGTAAGATTTAACTGCTGGTGGCTGGCACCGCGACTCACTAGGCTAATCCTCTGCCTGAGGCGCCGGCACCCCAGGTTCTAGTTCCAGTTGGGGAGCCAGATTCTGTCCCTGTTGCTCCTCTTGCAGTCCAGCTCTCTGCTGTGGCCCGGGAGTGCAGTGGAGGATGGCCCAGGTCCTTGGGCCCTGCACCTGCATGGGAGACCAGGAGGAAGCACCTGGCTCCTGGCTTCGGATCAGCGCGCCAGCTGTAGCAGCCACTTAGGGGGTGAACCAATGGAAAAAATGAAGACCTTTCTCTCTGTCTCTCTCTCTCTCACTGTCTAACTCTGCCTGTCAAAAAAAATTTTTTTTAATGATTTAACTGCTGGAGTCTTGACTATTTATTAGAATTTGTCTACAAGATTATGAACGTGATGCTTACTTTGTGGATAACTTTAAAGCATCTGATACAATTTTTCTGAAGATTATAGGAAATTTCAGGTAGGGTATTTCTTTGTGACCTGTTTTGCTTATTTGTAAATTTGTAAACTTTTGCAACTGAAGCTAAGGCTTTCATTCAGTAACATTATTCATGTTTAATCTCACTTTCCATTGTAGTTATGTAGCAACCTCACTCCTGGCCTCTTTCTGTCCCCACCTACTACCTCTCTCTGTCTCTGCCTCTCATTTCCCTGGGTCAGTGCTCAGAGTCTATTGTCAATTTTATTACGTAATGAGGGAAAAGTAATACATTTTCTTCACTCGTGGCAAGACTGGTGGCTGAGACTCCTTTAACAAACGGCAGGCATGTGGAAAACATCAGAGATTCTTCAAAAAAAAAAAAAACCCTAAAAATAGATGTAGCATACAATCCAGCTATCCCTCTTCTGGGAACATATGGGGAGGAAATGAATTCTCAAAGGAAAGAGGTACCCGCACTTCCCTGTTTATTGTAGTCCACCTTGCAATAGAAAATATGTGAAATCAACCCAGATGTCCATCAGTGGGTGACTGGAGAAAGAAAGTTTGGTGAAAAGACATGGGATGGAACATTGCTCAGCCATAAAATAAGAATGAAATCCGGGGCTGGTGTTGCGGTGGTGTAGTAAGTTAAGAAGCCACCTGGGATGCTGGGATCCATTATGGGTATCAGTTCCTGTCCCAGCTGCTCCACTTCTGATCCAGCTCCCTGCTAATGCACCTAGAAATCAGCAGAAGATGGTCCACGTGTTTGGGCCCCTGCCACCCATGTGAGGGATCTGGTTGAAGCTCCTGGCTTCAACCTGCACCAGTCCTAACCATTGTGGCCATTTGAGGAGTGAAACAGTGGATGGAAGAATTTTCTCTCCTTCTCTCTTTGTAACTCTATTGGTCAAATAGATACATCTTTAAAAAAAATGAAATCCTGATATTGGCAACAAAAAGGATGGAACTGGAGATTGTTGTGCTAAGTAAAAAACAAATTCCACAGTGTGGCTGCCATATTATTATTATTATTATTTTGACAGGCAGAGTGGACAGTGAGAGAGAGAGAGACAGAGAGAAAGGTCTTCCTTTGCCGTTGGTTCACCCTCCAATGGCTGCCGCGGCCGGTGCACCGCGCTGATCCAAAGGCAGAAGCCAGGTGCTTCTCCTGGTCTCCCATGCGGGTGCAGGGCCCAAGCACTTGGGCCATCCTCCACTGCACTCCCGGGCCACAGCAGAGAGCTGGCCTGGGAGAGGGGCAACCGGGACAGAATCCAGCACCCTGATCGGGACTAGAACCTGGGGTGCCGGCACCACAGGCAGAGGATTAGCCTATTGAGCCGCGGTGCTGGCCTGCCATATTATTCTGTATATAGATATTTATAGATGTCATCTTTACTGAATTATGTTCCTTACATAGTTATATACTCTTATTTCCTCACTTTATTGTCTTTCTCTCATATGCCATGGTATGTAATATCAATATCCTTATCCCTGATTTTGAGAAAAATAATATGCATGTGGGTATACCTAATATTTACACGTGAAGTGAATATGGTAAAATGTTTAAATTTGTTAACTCTGTGTATGTTCATGGAACTCTTCTCTATGCGTTTCTGCAGTTTTTCAAATAGTTTTTAGATAACAATTTAGAAGGTAAAATAAGGATTGATAATAGAAAAATATAAGATCTGTTTAATATAAATTGTAAACAGTATAAGAACCTTCAACAATGAAGACCCAGAGAAACATGGACAATTGTAGATGGAGGAGCAAAGAGTGTAATCTAATGGAAATAAACCGAGGACAGCTCAGTAAGGCCTGTAGGCTCCTCAGGGTGCAGGAAAGATGCATCTGGAAAGAGAGTCTGTGACGTTCTGTGGGGGAGGCCACAGGATTCTTTTCTGGCCACGCTCAGAGGACAATGGCAGGAGAAGGCCAGAGAGACAGTCCTCCTGTGGGCTGCTGTCTCACACGCCCAGGTGCTGTATTCCGGAGCAGTGTGCGGAACCCCGTCCGCTGGGACTGCAATCAGTTCATTTTCTTTAGTGGATATGAAGCCAAGCCCCTCTCCACGATGCTTCTGCAGGAGACTTTGTCAGTCCCAAGCTCTTTCCATTTGTTTGCAATTCCTGTCTTCCCTCTGATGACTCCAAGTCCATGCCTTACTAAAGATGAATTCACTCAGTTATGAGAGTGGAGCCTGGGTCAGGTCGATCCCACTAGACCCCAGACCCCAGACTCAGAATTCAATTTTCACTTCTACAGAGAACTTCTTTTTCAAGATTATTTATTTATTTATTTGAAAGGCAGAGGTACAGAGAGAGGGGGAGAGACAGACAGAGAGAGATTTTTCATCCTCTGGTTCACTCCCCAAATGACTGCAACAGCTGTGACTGGGCCAGACCAAAGCCAGGAGCCCAGAGCTTCTTCTGGGTCTCCCATGTGGGTTTAGAAGCCCCAGAACTTGGGTCATTATCAGGGAGCTAGATCAGAAGTGGAGCAGCCAGGACTCAAACTGCTGCTCACATGGGACACTGGCCTCACAGGCGGGGTTTGAACTCACTACGCTACAACATCCAGCCCCCACAGATAACTTCTTAGTGCTGGACCCATTCTGAGACTGTTCCCTGGAATCCTGGACTGTGGTCAAAGAGAGCGAGAGACATCTACCCATAGGCCCCAGACAGGGCCCACATGGCCTTCACTGACCATGCAGAGAGCCATGAGCACTGTGGACCCACCAGAGACCCTCCCCTGAGCAGATCACGCACTGCTCAAACCCAGCTTTAATCTGCAAAACCCATCACCCTGTGTCTCTCAGGGGATCCGGAGGCTGAGCTATTGGTGCTCTGCAGTTTGCACCTTGCTCTCACCAGCCACGCTCAGCAGATGAGCAAACCCAGGATTTTCTGGGGTTCTACAATTACATCTGTGTTGTTTGCTTCGTCAACTTCTGGTTTTTAGTTTTCCACCTATTTAATTCATATCTATGCATAAGAATGCTGTGTATACAAACTACACCCCAATTATTCCAGGTATACACTGAGTATACTTAGGTTGGCACTTTTAGCTTTCCTTGTGATATTCTGTCCCTTAGGTATATCCATTTTCCTGAACCCCATATGTGATAAGTAACACTTTTCTTCTAACTCAATCTAAGTGTTTGCCAATATCCGTTATGATTTATTAATTATTTTAATTAAGAAACATGTTCTTAAATTTTTAAGTGGTTGAGAGGTGTATTATTATTTATTACTACTTTATAATTTATTTTCCTGGGATTAGAGTGTTGAAGCAAACAGGTGGCTCAAAGTTTGTTTTAAATTTTAAACATGTGCATGATCTTTATAAATCCATTTTAGTTACACTCTCCAGAACGTTAATATGTTTAAAGTAGGAGGAAAAATAGACTTACTAGAAATGACCTTGTGTTGAGAATGGCCTGTGTGCCTTGCCCAATGCTATTATCCTACATACATGGTCTGATGTGGTACCTACCACTCTAGTTAACGTCAAGATTTGAGGCTGAAAGCACATTTGAGGATGTGACCGTGTCCACACTGTAGAGTGTGGCATGGTAAGTCCATGCGTGGAATTTAAGAAGCTGATGAAGCACTCTGATGGATTTCAGCCTGTTCAGAATCACAAGGCTGGAGAAACTCATTCGACAGCAGGGGTTCTCATTCTGTTTTTATGCATTTGGTTTCTTTTTATATGGACACCATAGCTGAAACTGGAGAAGTCACCGGAGATCCTATTAGAGAGTCGACATCTGAGTGGGCCAAGAGTTTGTAACTCCCTCCACCCTAGCCTCAGCTGTCATGTCCACTTAGAGCTGGACCCATGTGTTGGGAGCAACTCGGACTAGACTAAGTTACTGGGGTTGGGACTTATTCTATGCATCTGCTCTCTCACAATATGGCGCTGGGAGAGGAGTAAACAGCTTCTGCGCAGCTGCCTCCAGTTCAACCAATGACCTGCAGGAGCTGATCCTGATTGCAGGAGAGCAGCGTACTTGGCATGTGGGCAGCAGAGTTGGGATTGGTGGAAGAGGACTATAAAGAAGGAGAGAGACAACATGCACCAGGGAACATCTAAGGGGAACACCTGAGGAACACCTGAGCAGCCCCCGAGAGAGCCGGCCGGCAGTGTGCCGCTCCCCCGCGGAAGTGGGGAAAGTGGCAGGGGGAACCGCCCTTCCACGGAGGTGGAAGGGTCGGTAGCCAACCCGGGAAGGACCAGCAGCAAACCCGGGGAGGGCCGAGCAGACAAAAGAACAGTGCAGGGTCCTGTGTTGTTCCTCCGCGAAGAGGGGGAGCGACATAATGGTGCCGTGACTTGGATAGGAAACCTAGGCAGGGTTTAGTGTCGTTCCTCCACGAAGAGGGGGAGCGACACCCATGGCCACTTGCTCCGTGGAGAGTTGCTGGCCAGTATCAGCTGGGCCTGATTTCCTAATATCACTTGTTCTGTTTGCCTCCCCTCGGAGTGAGGGCTGACCTGCGGTGACGCCTCACTTCGCTCACCATGGAAGGAACTGGAAGAGCTTCCATTGAAGGCTCAGCTTGACTGGAGGCTCCCTCATCAACTCCTAGACACAAGTGAATCAGAAAACTCAGTAGCTGCTTGAAAGAACAGAGCAGCATCATACAGAAGTGTGGCCAATTTAATGTCCCCATGGGACAAACGTCAACAGTGAGAGAAAGGAAGAGGGGGAACATGCCTGCATTGCCTTCCACCTGCTGATGCATTGCTCCAAGGCAAGAGGTGCTGGAAAGGCTGGGCGAGGCGTCCCATGGGACAGAGCGACAGCTGGGTTCATGTTGAAGCTGTGCTAGTTTGGGGATGTCTTCCAGGCTTGGCTTTCCCTCCTGCACTGACTCACCCCATTCTGCCCATCATGAAGGAGGAAAAAGCTTTGTTTCAGTTTCTGTGTCTAGAGGAACCAGGAAAAGTCAGCATCGAAGATCACAGAAAAGATTTGGGGGAGAGCATGGAGAGTGGGTGGCTGGAGAGAATACGAAATGCAGCCATGGGCACTCGGGGGTGGGTGGCAACACATGAGAATCCCACGTGATTTCTGACATGTCTGAGCTGGCTATTTCAGTGCCCCAAGTATCAAAGGACAAAATGACTCAATATCAATGAACCACTGTTATTTATTAAAAAAAAAAAAAAAAAAAACACTGCATCTTTTTTTCTATAGCTTTTTCTGTAAATAGTAGAAAATTCCGCACAATGATTTATGAAAACAAGACAACAAATTCAAAATCCATTGAATTTCCTTGTGTTTATGTTTCACTTCCACAGTAACTCTCATTTTGTTTAAACATACACACGCCGGCGCTGCGGCTCACTAGGCTAATGCTCCACCTAGCGGCGCCGGCACACCGGGTTCTAGTCCCGGTCGGGGCGCTGGATTCTGTCCCGGTTGCCCCTCTTCCAGGCCAGCCCTCTGCTGTGGCCAGGGAGTGCAGTGGAGGATGGCCCAGGTGCTTGGGCCCTGCACCCCATGGGAGACCAGGAAAAGCACCTGGCTCCTGGCTCTTGCCATCGGATCAGCGCGGTGCGCCGGCCGCAGCGCGCTGGCTGCGGCGGCCATTGGAGGGTGAACCAACGGCAAAGGAAGACCTTTCTCTCTGTCTCTCTCTCGCTGTCCACTCTGCCTGTCAAAAAAAAAAAAAAAAAAAAAAAAACCACACATACACAGAGTATCTGTTGATTGGAGCAATCAGTGTATGTATATTGTATACGTCCATGTATGTGAGATATATACACATATCCATGAATAATTAGCTCATCTCTGAATATGTGTTCGTGTTCTCAATGAAAGTAGAGGAACAAGGTTAAATCACACATTTATTTGAATAAGAAATGCATTTCTTATTGCTAATCACTATACTACTTATAATTAATCATTGACTATTAATCACTAGTCGAGTTTCATCCCGAACGTTCAGCATTAATCAAATCATTAAAATCCATACATATTTAACAAGAAGGGTGCGTGTGCTTCCCTGATGCGTGTTCAGGCTGGAGCCAGCGACTGCTGAGGCCAGCGCACGTGTGTCTGAGAGGGTGACATGTGACGGGCGGTGTTTTCCACACGGCGCACATGGGTTTGCAGCTGCAGCTGTTGTGTGCAGATCCTGGCACTCTTCATGCCTCTGCCTTGTGCTCTCTTCAGAGCTTTCTTCTCAGTCTCCCAGCACTGACTGCCAAATACCAAGCTAAGCTGTCCGCTTCTGTGGTGTTTCCCGGCCCCTCCCACCTCTACCCTCTTATTGGGTGCACCCTTCACTGTGTCTTGGAACGAAGTCTCTCCCTGGCTGCTTTCTGTGTGACACTTAAACTCATCACACAGTAGTTGCCAGGTTGTCCCCCTGCCTGGTGTCCCCTGCACTTATCCTGTGTCCTCCAATGGGCCAACTGCATTCAATCTCATATCAAATACGGAATAGCTGTGTCTTCCCTTCCCCTAGCATTTTATATTGCACAATGTATTTTCAAATATATGATCCTCACTCTTTTTGTTTTCCCTGTCACAGAAATGTAATGTTAAAAGGAAAGGTCATTTTCCTTAAACATGAAAACAGATGCCATGGCAGGTAATTTCTGTGTGATATCCCATAGAATGCAGTTTTCTCAATATAGTATCGGAGAAGGGGGAACAAGATTTCCAAGGTCACTCAGTAAGGACCTGGAGATCCAAATATCCTATCACTGCCTTCAGACCACGCCTCTGCCAGCTCCCATGGGGATGTGCCTAATCTGGGCTATGAAAATCCTGTCACTGAGCTGAAGAGTTGTCTGCCTGCTTTGTCTTCAGAACGTGAGCATCCTTCCTATCAGGAGGCAAATCTCCGGGCTCCTTTGAGGAAGGAGTATGCCACACTCACCTCTTAGCTGTGGCACTTAGAATGTTCACAATCAGTATTTGCTGGAGAAATGAAATGACAAGTACAGCATTCAGAACACACCTAATAACTAGGTGCACCCTGTTTAGAAGGAACTTTAAAGCCACATTGACAGCCAACGTTGGAAAACGATGTTGGTCTTTTCAAATGGGGGCAGAGAAACCACACAGGGATTCCAACAGGGGATGCTGAAAGATCATTCACTCCACCAGGAGTCTGCAACAGGGAGAGTGAAGTAGGGAGGATGTTAAAGATTCCAGAAGAGCAGAGAGAAAGCAGAAGCCGGCCTCAAGAGAACACACCTCCAACCCCTTGTCCCCCGCTGAGGTCGAGAGCTTGGTGCAGGGGTCACAGCTGTGGCTCCTGGGTACCACAGAGGAAACTGAGCCATACCCTCCCAACTTGCTGGAAATCCTGGACACCAAGTTTTCATTGGTAGCTGTCTCACCAGACGCACTCAGCAACAAAGCCCTTTGAAGGTGAGTTAGGGAAGCTTCTGGGTGCTGGCGTTGCTGGCTGCCATGCACTGAAGTAGCTGAGGGAGCCTGGGGCCAGAGAACCCCCTGAAGGGACAAGGTCTGCTGGAGACACGGGCCCCTTCTTTCCTCAAAGACTCTCCATCACCCTCTGCTGGTGATACTTCACATTACACCAGATGGTCAAGGGAAAATGGGAAGGGACCCAAATCCATTTTCACAGAGCTGGCAAAAAGGATGGATTTGGAGCTGAGAGGCAAAAAAGCGATCATTAGTACAATTTCTCTGATGACATTTTAAATTATCACATCTTGTTGCTTTAGTATCATAATTCAGTGATGGCTTTCTGTTCTTACTAAAAGAAAAAAAAATCCACTTTATTAATCCTGAAATACAGCATTTTCTATAAGGTGGCAGAAAGGAAAGCTCCTATGATCCGTGTTCAAGGAAATTTAGATTCCTTCTTTACTGCCATCAATAGAATCTTTGACTCGGAATCAGTAACCTCACCAAACCATCGAATACTTGTGCACAAGATAAGAATTTCTTCATAGATACCTGCACTCCCATCTTTATAGCAGCTCAACTCACTATAGCAATGATATGGAGTCTACCCAGATGTCTATCAACTGATGATGGATATAGAAATTGTGGCATTAATATGCAGTGGAATATTGCCCAACCATAAAAATATGAAATCCTGACTTTTGCAATAAAAAGGATGGAACTGGAGATTATCACACTATGTGAAATAAGTCAGACACAGAAAAACAAATGTCCCGTTGCTTTCTCTCATATGTAGAAGTTATTTTATACAGAGTATTAAAATTATGTGGATGGGCTGGTGCTGTGGTGTAGTAGACTAAGCCTCTGCTTGCAGCACCAGCATCCCATATATGGGTGCCGATTTGTATCCTGGCTGTTCCTCTTCCAATCCAGCTCTCTGCTATGGCCTGGGAAAGCAGTGGAAGATGGCCGGAGTTCTTGGGCTCCTGCACCCGCATGGGAGACCTGGAAAAAGCTCCTGGTTCCTGGCTTCAGATCAGTTCAGCTCCAGCCATTGCGACCATTTAGGGAGTGAACCAGAGGATGGAAGACCTCTCTCTCTCTCTCTCCCTCTCTCTCTCTCTTTCTCTCCCTCTCTCTGTCTGTAACTCTGCCTTTCAAATATAAAAATAAAATCTTTAAAAAAATTTTTGTGGATAATCTGTCACTTGATACATAGTTGTCAATGTTACGTGTATATTACAAATGTCTTCTTTCCCCATGTATAGTCATTGTTACAAATCTCTCATTTTGTGATGTTAATATCCCTGATTTTAAGAAAAAATAGCATGCATGTGTATACATATGAAGTGAATGTGCAAAATGTTAAATCTTTAAAGTAAAATAGACATTTATAATAAAAAAGAGGTTTAACTCAAATTTAAAAACACATTTATAAATTCATAAACTCGTTTATGAAAAGATTTAACTCTTAAATAATCTGTACAAACACCACGGTCATTCTTGGCTCATAAAATTCACTTTCTTAAGGAATTCATAATGCTTTGTGTGAATATTTTAAAAAGTTAATGGAAGATAGAATTAAATATGGTTTTTGATGCAAAAGATTATTAAAATGCATGTATTTTCTGTAGTATGCATCTTCCACGAGCTCTTGAGGATCCCTCCTGTAGTACTTAAGGTAGTAGAGACTTAGCGCCCTGGCTGCTTTCTCATGGACTTGTGCTATTTGCCACTCAGAGAACTTAACATGTACTTATTATCAAATTGCTAGCCTTGGGCCAAAAGTAAATTAACCCAAAATAGATTGGGTCAATTCCAGCTTTCTCCAATCACTTACTGATGGAGATATTGTGGGATGGTACCTACCCTACCTCAGTCAAACCCCCCTAGGTAACAGGCAGAGTTCAGCATTTTTATTAATAGGCCCACGTGTCAGGCCTAGTAGTAAATGTCATTCACGTTATCTGTTCACTGTTTTGAATGTCTGCTTCTCCCACTAAGAAGTCTCATTCACTACTGTGAACATCATGCCTGTAAGAATATGTGCCATTACAGGGTCAGGGCTGTGGCTTAGTGGGTAAGGTAGCCACCTGCAGTGCCAGCATCCCACACAGGCACCTGTTCAAGTCCTGGCTACTCTGCTTCTGATCCATCTCTCTGCTGTGGCCTGGGAAAGCAGTAGAAGATGGCCCAAGTGTCTGGGTCCCTGCATCCACGTGGGAGACCTGGAAGAAGCTTCTGGCTCCTGAGTTTGGATTGGCACAGCTTCAGCTGTTGCAGCCATATGGGGAGTGAATCAGCAGATGGAAGACCTCTCTCTCTTTCTCTCTCTCTGCCTCTGCCTCTCTAACTCTGTCTTTCAAATAAATAAATAAATAAATAAATAAATAAATAAATCTTTTTTAAAAAAAAGAATATGAGATAGGCGATTGTGATTTTACTCTGAATCAGTAAGCTTGCCAAACTGGGTAGGTTTGGGGCATCCCTGAAATCTTATAGCATTTTTTAGCAGCCAGTCTTAAACAGAGTCCAGCTGGACAGCTACTGGAAAATTTGTGGAGAATTATGGATTCATGGAAAAAGATGAAGTACTTATGTCCATTGAAAGTTTTTAGCCTAAATTGTCAGAGATACAGAATATTATCCTAAATGAAGTAACTATTCTTCTATCAGTTGTCTACAGCTGGTTAGTAAACCTTCTCAAAATTCAGTGGTCTGCAAGAACAAAAGTTTAGGCTCTCCTATTTTATGAATGAAAATTAACATTAATGAAATTGTATCCTTAAGGAGTAGAAAGAAGAGAAAATTCAGTGAACTTATGTTCTTTCTTGGATAAGAATTTGGTCTGTGCTTTCCCAACACCTGAAAAACCCATTAATCAAATTTACTTTCCATACTTCATGTTTTCCCATACTTTGGTATATGGACTATACATTGCAGGTAAAATTCATATTGTTACAGTTCAGCAGGTTTGCCATGATCAATTTGAACAGTCACTTTTATGAAGATAATAGTATATAGGAAGTCGTGAGATCAACTTTTTCATGTTAAAATTTCCTTCAGGTCAATTCATGGATCAGATTGAGTGTCTCGTACATGCACCAGGAATAATGAGTAAACATCCTCTGTTCTCAGGATCATGTAGGTGTAGCTTTGCCAAAGTAGGAGAGTGAGGTGACAATTGACACAGAATAAGAAAGGAGGACATTCCTGTCTTGCTATGAAGTCTGCCAGGAAGGGGGAGTTATTGAAAGGGATATCTTTAAACACCAAAAATAAGGATTATTGTTCCCCCTGTGTCAACAGTCTCTGCAACTTCCTCTGTTTACTGAGGCTTCGGTCCCTCCATGTTTTCTCAAGGCAGTGG
Organism: Oryctolagus cuniculus; assembly: GCF_051225735.1. Lineage (NCBI taxonomy): Eukaryota > Metazoa > Chordata > Mammalia > Lagomorpha > Leporidae > Oryctolagus > Oryctolagus cuniculus. Next base: position 41,262,483 of record NC_142882.1, read on the forward strand.
TCTTTCATTTCCCATCCTTTATTTCTTTATGTGTTGCATTTGATTTTAATCTTCCTTTCCACTGTACAGAATGTTCTGTTCTTTCGTTTCTGAGAAAAGAGCGTCCTCTTGGTGTTTCTTCTTTTCTGACAATAGTTTTTTAAGTTACCTTGCTGTTCACGGCTCTCAAGTGACTTTGCCCAAAGTTTAGCCTTCATTTTTCTCTCTTTAGTCTTCTTTCTTTGGGATACTTTGGCCTCAAAGGTCTCCTAGTAATTGAATTCTTACCGTTGATTTGTAATCACAGATAGCTAGTGAATATGTTCAGTTATGCATTCTCAGTTGTACCAAATATCAAAACACTGAATTTTAAGGTATGCTGTCTATGGGTGAAATTTAGGCTATCTATTGGTTCTTTTGAAGAAATTCACTCAGGTTTAAAGGATTTAGACTTAAAAGTTGATTAACTCTCACCAAGCACACTGTTCCTATAGACATAAATTTCTCACCTCTGTTGGGACTGGCGTTGTGGCACAGTCCCAGCTTATGCCTTTGACACTAGTACCCCATATCAGAGGGCTGGTTCTAGTCCTGGCCCTTCTGCTTCCAATTCAGTTCCCTGAAAATGTGCATGGGAAAGCAGCTGAAGATGTCCCAAATACGTGGACCTCTGCTACCCATGTGGAAGACTCGATTGGAACTCCTGGCTTCTGACTTTGGCCTTTCCCAGCCCTGGCCACTACAGCCATTTAGGGAGTGAATCAACTAATGGAAGATCTCTCTCTCTCTCTCTCTCTCTCTGCCTTCCAAATAAATAAATCTTTGTAAGAAAACTCTCTAACCTTCCAGTTTTGATCTCTAAATGTTCACGACATAATAAATTGTTACAGAGAGAGAGAGGGAGAGAGGAGATGAGAGATAGAAATGAGGGAGAGAGAGAGAGAGAGAGAAAGAGAGAGAGAGAGAGAAAATCTTCCCTCTACTGGTTCACTCCCCCAAATAGCCACAATAGCCACAAAGTGCCAGGTTGAAGCCCTAAGCCAGGATCTTCTTTTGGGTCTCTCATGTGGGTGGCTGGGACCTGAGCACTTGGGCCATCTTCTACTGCTCTCCCAAGAGAAGTAGTAGGGAGCTGGATCGCAAGTGGAGCAGCTGGTTCTCAAACTGGCAGCCATATGGGATGCTGGCATCAAAGACATCAGCTTAACCCACTATACCACAAGGCCAGCCCCATCCCTAACCATTATTAAGTGGTTACTCCTTGCCAGGAACTATGCTAAGAGCCTAAATGTCTCTGCCTTATTAATCAAGCAATTGAGACAAAGAAAATTTGGTAACTAGACCAGGATTACCAAGATCTACATAGCAGAGCCAGGGGAGCTTAGATAGAATCTCCCCAAAGCCTAGCTTGCCCTGAGCTCTATTCCACACCAAAGGCTCCTCTTTTTCATCTTCTTTCCTGTGCCAAGAGGCTCAGCAAATCTTATAGCCTAAAAGTAACCACCTACTGCTTGGGCTATTGGCACTCAACTGACAGGGTTGAGTTTTGATTTCCATAATGTTTATTGTGAAGAAAGATACAAAGTCTTGAGAGATCACTTCAAATCTGTGCAAAGGCTAAGAAGGAAAGGGATGGATTGTGTGTGTGTGTGTGTGTGTGTGTGAGTGAAAAAGAGAAGGAGAGGGACATGGAGAGGGAGAGGGAGAGGGAGAGATCTTGAAGTGTTTAAACATAACGTGCTGGTTGATTCTCAGTATCCTAGTTGAGATTAGTAATGTTAAAGTTAGTATTGGACAAGGAGGAGGAGCCTTCCTGTTGCATGGTCCTAATTTAGATGACTTTCTCCTACAGTTCCCATTGTACCATGACAGCCATTGGCACATGCAGCATTGTGCTTCCCTGCCCAAGCTCTGCAGTGAACTTTATCATCGAATGTTGGGTAAATGCCTTCTTTCCTTCTCCTCCCTCTTTCTATCACTTGGTTGACTGCCCTTGAGATTGATGAAATCTGTTTCCATGTACTTTTCCTATACCAGTCTCTTTGAGTTCTTATTACTTTTGGATGCTTTTCTGGGTCTCTTTCCAGCTCCCACCTCTTCCACACGTGCCCTTCATCATGTCCTCAGCTCTGATGTTTGCTCACATGGCAGTCAAGCAGCGAGATCAGCTCCCTTGAGTATTAGCTCCCCCACAGGAGTGCAGTGAGCGTGGCTCTGTTGCGTCGTTGTCATTATTTCAGATGTCTGTCTCACAAATCACTCCCGGAAGCCCCCTGAGAACAAGATAACAATTCCTCACTATTTCCCTGTACTCTCTGTATCTCATATGTAATAGGCACCTAATCCATGTGTAATGGCCTGAAAACATGTAAGCTAAAAGTTGTCTTTGTCAGCACAAGAGCAGCCATAGATGCATTTTTAAGGAAAAAGAAAACACTCCTTTTTGTGTGACTCCCCATGAGGTTGGATTATTTGATCAGACAGTCTTTGAGTTTCCTTGTATTAGAAATTTTGGAGCCGGCGCCACGGCTCTCTAGGCTAATCCTCCGCCTTGCGGCGCCGGCACACTGGGTTCTAGTCCCGGTCAGGGCACCAGATTCTGTCCTGGTTGCTCCTCTTCCAGGCCAGCTCTCTGCTGTGGCCAGGGAGTGCAGGGGAGGATGGCCCAAGTGCTTGGGCCCTGCACCCCATGGGAGACCAGGAGAAGCACCTGGCTTCTGCCATCGGATCAGCACGGTGTGCTGGCCGCAGTGCGCTGGCCGCGGCAGCCATTGGAGGGTGAACCAATGGCAAAGGAAGACCTTTCTCTCTGTCTCTCTCTCTCACTGTCCACTCTGCCTGTCAAAAAAAAAAAAAAAAAAGAAATTTTGGAGCATGAGACAGCATATTTTCTGCATTAAATAAACAACTATATTTATGGCCATCCTAAAAATATTGCCAAAAGTTATATAACGCTAATTTATATGATTAAATAATTTAGGCAATGTAAGTAAAATAGAGATAATACCATCCATCAGACAGGCTATTGCAGAGATAAAAATCAGATAATGTATGTACAGCATTGAGCATGATTTCCAGCAAAATAATAAAGACTTATGATTGATTTGTGTTACAGACAGGAGAGGGATATAGTTGGGGGGGAGGGGTAGAAGAGAGAAATTTCCCATATATTGACCCATTCCCCAAATACCCATGATAGCTGGGCTTGTACAAGCCAAAACTGGAGCCAGAAACTCAATCCAGGTCTCCAGTACAGGAGGAGGGACCCAACTACTTGAGCCATCATCTGCTGCCTCTCAGAGTGCACATTCACAGGGAGCTGGAACAGGGAGCAGAGCAAGGAGTAAAATCTAGGCACTCAGATATGGGATGCAGGTTCCCAAATGGCATCTTCACTGCTACACTAAATGCTCACTCCAAGTGGATGGTTTTTATCAAAATTAATATTTCCTTTCATAAAATTTGAAGCATAGATTCTAATGATGAACTCACAGAAAGAGAAATCAAGAAAAAAATATTATTCACAATAGCCACAAAAGATCAAATATCTAGGAATAAATTTAAACAAAGAAGTGAAAGATTCTCTACAATGAAAATTATCAAACATTGATGAAAGAAATCATCAAAGACACAGGAAAATGGAAGGATATTCATTGCTCATGGATTGGAAGAATTAGTATCATAAAAAGTCTATACTACCTAACATAATTTACGGATTTAATGTAATTCCTATCAAAATACCAATGGTATTCTTTACAGAGTTTGAAAAAATCCTAAAATTCATATGGAATCACAAAAGTCCCCAAATAGCCAAAACAATCAGGAGCAACAAAAACCAAGTTGGAGGCATCACATTGCCTGATTTCAAAGCATACTACAAAGGTATACCAATTAAAACAGCTTGATACCGGCATAAAAACTGATACAGTGGCGTAACTATAATCTCTTCAACAAATGTTGCTGGCAAAACTGGATGTAGAAGTGTAGAATAATGATATGGAAAATACAAAAATCAACTCAAGAAGTATCAAAGATCTAAGTTTAAGACCTGAGGCTATGAAGTTGCTGAAAGAAAATATAGGGGAAACATTACAAGATGTTGGTGCAGGGGATGACTTCTTAGACAAAACCCCCAAAGCACAGGCATCAAAAACAAACCTAAACACATGGGACCTTATCAAACTCAGAAACTTTACACAACAAAGGAAATGATCAATAGAATGAAGAGACATCCAACAGAGTGGGAAAAAAATGTTTGCATACCACCTATCTGACAAAGGATTAACATCCAGAAAATCTTAGCAACTGAAAAAATTCAACAAAAAAGCAACAAGCAACAACAACAACAAAATACAATCCAGTTGAGAAATGGGCAAAGAACTTCCATAGATAATTCTCAAAAGAAGAACTATAAATGGCCAACGAATACATGAAAAAATTCCCAACATCACTAGCCATCAGGGAAATGCAAATCAAAACCACAGTGAGATATCACCTCACCCCTGTCAGAATGGCTAAAATAAAAAACACAGTGACAAATGCTGGCAAGGATGTGAAGAAAGGATCACTTATATACTGTTGGTGGGAATGTAAATTAGTGCAACCACTGAGGAAAACAGTACGGGAGTATCTTAAAAGAAACTGGAAATAGACTTGCCATATGACCCAGATATCTCACCTCTTGGAATATATCCTAAAGACTTGAATGCAGTGTATCGATATATGTACCACTGTGTTTTTAACAGTACTGTTCACAGTAGCTGAAATTTGGAACCAACCAAGGTGTCCATCATCAGATGCATGGATAAATAAAATGTGGCATATATACACATGGAATATTATTCAGCTATAAAAAGGAATACAATTCTACCATTTGCAGAAAAATGGATGCAACTAGAGAACATCATGCTGAGTGAAATCCAAAAAAAAAGACAAATTCTGCATGTTTTCCCTTATATGTATGTGGGAGCTACAATTTAAAAAAGAGAGAAAAAAAAGAAATAAAAAGGAAAGAAATGTCTGTGTATCAGTTTTGCTGCAAATGCAATTTTGTAAAACTTTGATTTATATCTTTGTAAAATCAATGGTTATGAATGTTTACTACTACAGTTTTAATGATCTTTGATTATTTTAAAATTTACTGTATATGGGTGAAATAGTCATTTTTCATTCAATTATTTTTATAGCCATTGCTATAGTCCCACTAAACTAGGACCTTTTTGGTTTTTACTTGTTAAACTTCTTATTTGGTGAAGTATTAAGCCTTTTTACTGTAATGCAATTTTAAAATGTTATCTTAAAAACTAAAAAAAAGAAAGAAAGGGAGAAGGAAAGAGGGTGGGAGGGAAAGGTGGGAGGGTCCCATTATGCCACAGCACCTGCCTCAGGATTCTTTGTTTATAAGACTTATTTATTTGAAAGGTAGAGTTACAGGGGCTGGGGGGGGGGGGGAGCAGATGGGAAGAGAGAGAGAGAGAGAGGAGAGAGACGGAGGAGAGATATTGATCTTCCATCTGCTAGTTCATTTGCCAAATGGCTTCAATGGCCAGAACTGGGCCAGGCCAAAGCTAGAAGACTGGGACTCCATCTGAGTCTCCCACGTGGGTGGCAGGGGCCCAAGGACTCAGGCCAACTTCTGTTGCCTTCTCAGGAGTATTATCAGGGAGCTGGATAGGAAGTGGAACAGTTAGAACTTGAACCAGCACTCACATGGGATGTAGTTTAACCAGCTGCACCACAATGGCAGCCCCAAAAGACACTTATAAAAATATCTACAATGGTATCCCTGATCTTTTCTTAATTAACTTCGGGATTCAAATGTGATATTTCCCACTCCAAAATGAGCATTGTTGCATTAAGAAAAACTTTCACTTGAAGCAAACGGACATCTTTACATAGCTACAAAATGATCTCTTTTTCCACCACTATGTCTTATGTGAATACTGGGCAAGCAATCATCACCTGTTTTCAATCTTCATATGGAAATCATTTTAGTAGCAAATAAAGACATAGAAAAATGCCAATACATAGCTTGGGGGGGTCATAAATGACTTCAGGTGAGAAAATTGACACAGGAAAACAATTAAATCTTAGTACATTTCTATAATAATTACCATCTTAGACTATAATTATGTTCACTACTGCTCTTCTGAAGTTCTTCCAAAGCCAGGAGCCAGGAATTCAATCTGCAGGTGGCAGAAACTCAACTGCTTGAGCCATCACTTGCTGCATCCCAGGGTCTGCTTAGCAGGAATTTGGAATCAGGACCCAGAGCTGGAATGAAAGCTGGGCCCTCCTATAGTGGCATCTTAGCCATTAGGCTGACGCCAGCTCCCACTACTATTCTTTAGGCTCGCTGTGGGACAGAAGCCTCAGCCCTGCCAGCTGAGGGCTTGGGTACAAATTATTTTCTGAAAAAAATCACATGCACATTATATTTATATGAATCTATCAATGTGCTCACCCATCAGTGTTTCTCAGAAAGACCTTCCTGTCATATTACATGTTACATTTACTGCATAACAACACATTTTTTAAAAAGATTTATTTATTTATTTGAAAGAATTACAGAGAGGCAGAGAGAGAGAGAGGTCTTCCACCTTCTGGCTCACTCCCCAGATGACAGCAATAGCCAGAGCTGTGCCATCCAAAGCCAGGAGCCAGGATCTTCCTCTGGGTCACTCAGGCAGGTGCAGGGGTCCAAGGACCTGAGCCATCTTCTACTGTTTCCCAGGCCATAGCAAAGGGCTGGATCGGAAGTGGAGCAGCTGGGACTCGAACCGGCGCCCATATGCAGGCAGCAGCTTTACCCGCTATGCCACAGCACCGGTCCCGAATACCTCTTTTCAATTCCTCCCACCTTTGAAGGTCTGTGAAGTCTCCTACAGAATCTTACGCTATCACTCAACATTGAGGTCATCTTCTCCAAAACTGTTTCCCAAAGCACCCTGTTCAAGATTTGGGCTGGGATTTCCCTCTGGAAGCTCTCACGGCCTCTGCTGCCCCACGGTGCTGCGTGGTCAATGAGCTGTAAGGGTCATTCCTGTCATGACTTTTCACTTCCTTAATGATAGTTTTCATTTCTTCGCTATCACCATAGTCCTCATGCTTAGTACAGAGGCCAGGAGTTGGGAAGCCTCATAAATGCTTGAGAGATCACTTGGTGACTGCTTTTTCTTTGTGGAAGTAGATTCCGGGGGCAGAAAGTATCCTATCTTTCAACTTGGGGATTACCCAGGAGACCAACATTCATCGCAACAGTATTTAAGGCAACTAAGCAAAGTTCCAAATGCTGGAATTGGCTGCGTAAACCGTATTTATGTCTTTGCCTTTGCTTTAGGACTCTGAAGTTAATGCCTTGATTTTAGGTTTGCCTTATTTTCTCACTTTATTCTCTTCACTACATGCACTAGTGCACGCTTTGACAATTTGCAGTGAGAGTGACACAGAAGTCTTGTCTCCACGTTTCAAAGAAATGGCACTTGTCTTCTTTTCCGAAACCATAGTTGAGCTTCTTAAAGCTTTCACTAGAAATCTCTCTCTCTTGCTTATTTGGCTTTTGGTCTTGCCAAGGATTCATGATGAAAAGCATACCTTTTACCTGTGCAGAAGTGTCTGACAAGCCCTCATGTTAACAAGCAAATCAACATTTTACATTTACAACCACACCAATTTTTATATTCTTCTCACATACCCATTTCCTTAGCATACAGAGTGAAAAAAGTAAACGTTTTTTGAATAATTGTTATTTGCCTTAAAGTTTTCAAATGTCGATCTCCTAGAGGCAAGAAAAAAAAAAAAAAAAACACAACCTCCCTTCCTACATTTAGTCACTGCTGTTAAGAACTCCAGTCCCTTCTCTTTAATCCTAGGGATGCCAAGAGGCAAGATTTTTGGACAGAAAGAAAAGCTGACTTGTTTTCTCTGGGTTTTGGCTGTGACTTAGACGTCGCTTTGTTTTATTGTAATAGGATATGTTGGCATGAAAGCTGAAGTGGATTCCAAGAAGTATAGGCTGGACTTTTTATTGGCATATCAAACAGAGACTCATTCAGGCCATACGTTAGTGAGCAGCCAAGTAATTAATAATAACACACGTGGAAGAAAATGAGTGTTTTGGTTGAGCAGGAGAATAAGGAGTCAGACAAAGACCCAAGATTCATGTCCTTGCCCTCTGCGGCAGCAAAAGCAATGTTATGAATAGCATTTAACTTGAATTTGCAGCAAACTGCTGCTTTTATCATAAACAATTGCCAGATGGTATACATTATCTTTCTTTTTTCTCCTTTCACAAAAGCGGCATTAATTGCAGAGCAGCCCAGGGCTCCACTCAGCTCATCAGTGTGATAACACTTCATGACCCTGATTAGCCGTCAGTCTACTCAATTAAAAAGATCATTTAGACATTCACCCAATCATTTGCCTATCGAGCCACCTGGGCCTCTACCAGGGGCTCCATTTGTAACATTCTCCTGCCCTCTCTCATCTTGCCTGGCTTTTTTACATATCTCCAAAAGACGTAATTGAATTAAATAAAGCGTCTCAGGGCAGCTGCAACATCTGCTGTTTGTGGTATGTCAAGCCTTCAGCATTAAAAACAGTTACATATGCTCCAAATTAGCAGGTCGCGGAGATGAAACAGTCGATGATAGTGTTTTTGTGCCAGCGTGAGAAGCAGCTCACAGCTGTGTGCAATTTACAATTAAAGGCTTTATCAGAGCTCAATTGTACTAGTGAATCAAGTGGTGAGAGGTCAGTTAGTGAATTAGACCAATTAGAGCTTGTACAGTTAAATTATCTGTCTTATTACCTGCTGATAAACAGCCTTGTCATATCTTCACTGCAGTGGTGAAGCTGAGTGAGCTTTATGAGTGATGATGCAAGTTGGCTGTCGTGGAACTTAGTGGTTTCCAAAATCAAAACCTATAGCAACCAAATGGCTTAAATAACCTTTTAAAATAGCTGGAAGACAGGGAACTAGGAAATGGTTAAAACTCCTGCGATTAAGTTGGTTATATCTCACTCTGAACACCTTCCCATGTATGAGATTTTTAAAAAGCAGAATGACAGTTGACTCACCAAACTTGAGTTTCAATTAATATCATTTCTAATGATTTTAAGTTATTCAAAGAGAATTAAGGTAGAGCAAAATTGTGTTTGGAAAACTTAAGAGCCAAGTGTTTAAAATCGATGGAGGAGGGCACATAGGCCCTCATGGAAGTGGGGATCCATTTCTTTAGGAAAGCAAATTAGTTATTCTCACAATCAAAAAATACGCATAGTTCAGAAATTGCGAATTCTTTAGTAGGGCAAGCCACACCCATTTTATGCTTCTGTACATGTAATGTAATGTAGGTATCAATGAATAAAGATTGTGTTTAAATATTCTAAGATGAAATCAGTGGTGAATTATTTGTATTATAATTTTTCACTGAACGAATGTCCATCTTTTCTCTACTTGGCCAGTTTTCTTGTCTACTTGATCTTATTTGAGTTATAAAGCCTTATGATTAAACAGATTATCATTGGCCAGGCAAATCACTGATGTCAATCAGACTGAAAAAGCTAGTCCCACAATCATTTTAGATTCCTTCTTGGATCAGTGGTGAGAAAGAAATGTGGAGAACACATCTTAAATAGCACATGGTTATAGCCTCTGGTTTACTTTTTCCTAGAGCAAGGATTTCAAAATTTTGATATTGGCCAAAACTCATGAGAGAGATTTTGAACCATACTTTTTCAGTTGCTTCAGTCTTTCCACAACACAACTTCAAGTGTTTTGACTTTTTATTGATTTAATTTTAGTTTTACTAAATATGTAGAACTTCTTCCAAAAATAGGACAGACTTTTGCTTTATAACTTTCTATTTGGGAACAAAATTTACTAAATCAAATAGCAAGGATCACAGTGAACATAATAATACATAAGAGCCAAAAATGCATCTTTCTTTAGAGAAAAATGCTGCAAAATTATTTCATGATTAAGAACCAATATTCTTGGGGCCAGCGCAGTAGGTTGATCCTGCACCTGTGGCGCCGGCATCACATATGGGCGTCGGTTCTAGCCCCGGCTGTTCCTCTTCCAGTACAGCTCTCTGCTGTGGCCTGGGAAAGCAATGGAGGATGGCCCAAATGCTTGGGCCCCTGCACCCACACGGGAGACCAGGAAAAAGTACCTGGCTCCTAGCTTCGGATCGGCGTAGCTCCAGCCATTGCAACCAACTGGGGAATGAACCAAAGGATGGAAGACCTTTCTCTCTGTCTCTCTCTCTCTCTCTCTCTCTCTCTCTCTCACTGTCTGTAACTCTCTCTCTCAAATAAATAAATAAAATCTTTATAAAAATAGAACCATATTCTCTTTTTAAAAATGTGTTTGTTGAGAAGCATGTTCAACCCTCTCCTTTGAGAAGATACATGATGAAATTATTCAGTTACTTCAAATAAATCTATGAATATATTTCAGTAGTAGCCAATCTCATCAAAATAAAATGTGTTAGAATAACTTTCAAATGTATCTGGTGGAAAAAATGTGCACAGGGCATCAAAAAGTATGGCTGCCTATTGCATTTTTCTTATGGTTTACTTCTTTCCATTGTTCCTTTCTTCCAATTTTGCTGTCACCTTTTATGACTTGTTGAATTTGTGTAGAGGTATATTTTGATTCCTTATGCTTTATATTTTGTGTATCTACTAAACATTTCTTTTTTGTCACCACCATAAAGCTTAAATATAACATTTTATAGTTATAACATTCTGTTTTAAGGCAATGACTTCAATCTCATACAAAAATCTTAACTTTAACTTCTTCCTTCCTTCACATGTTATGCTATTGCTATTACATCTTCTTGTTTTGCATATCAGTTAATTTGTTATTGTAGGTATAGTTATTTTTAATACCTACTTTTGAGCTTTTGTAGTAGAGTAAAATGTGATTTACACACCACCATTACACTGTTAGTGTATTCTGAGTCACCAGTGAATTTTATACTCTGGAATGCTCTCATGTTAGTTTGCATCTTTTCTATTTCAACTCCATGAATTCCCTTGGCATATCTTGTAATGTGATGAACTGCATGGCTTTCATTTGAGAATGTCCATCTCTCCTTCATTCCTGGAGGACAGTTTTGCTGGGTATATTAAACTTGGTTAATAATAGATAGATCATGAGACAAAAAATTAATAAGGGAACAACAGTCCTCAACAGCATATAGGCCAAACAGCTCTTACAGGTGTAAACAGAACTTTGCAACCAGAATATAGAATATATATTTTTCTCAAGTACACAGAACATTCTCCAGCATAGATCAAGTATTGGATCACAATAAAAATCTTAACAAATTTCAGAAATAGCCTCAAATACTTTTTATGACTACAATGGTACAAAAGTGTAAGTAAATAATAAGAGGAATTTTGGAAAATTCACATATATGTGGAAATTAAAAAACACACATCTGAAACATAAATTAGTCAAATAATTCTTCTAAAGGGAAATTTCAAAAACTTATTGAGACAAATGAAAATGGAAACATTATATACCCAAACTTAGGATGCAGCAAAATAGTTCTAAGAGGAAATTTTATAGTGATTAATGTCTACGTTAAGGGGAAAAAAAAAAGACAGCATCATGCTACACTTCAAGGAACTAAAAAAGAACAAATTAGGCCCAAGATCAGGAACAATAAATATTAGGGAACAAATGAAATAGAGACAAGAAAGGAGAAAGATCAGCAAAGTTAAAAGTGAGTTTTCTGAAAACATCAGCAAAGTTGAAAAGACAACTAAACTCATTGAGAAATAAGAGAGAGGATTCAAATACAATCAGAAAATAAGGCAGAAACATACCAATGAACATCAAAAAAATATAAGGGATCGTAAGAGACTAATATGAGCAATTATATACCAACAATTGGGTAGCCTAGAAAAAAATGGATAAATTCCTAGAAACAGACGACATACCAAGGCCAAATAACAAATAAGGTGGTTGAATCCACAGTCAAATCCTTACAAGAAAAATTTCAGAACCTGATAGCTTCTCAGATGACTTATTCCAACATTTAAGAAACAAATATCAATCTTTCCTAAATTCTTCCTAAAAGCTGTAAATAAGGAAAAACTTCCAAACTTACTTTAGGAGTTCAGCGTTACCCACATACCAAGCCAGATAGAGACACAACAAAAAAAAGAACGTTAGAGAACAGTATCCCTCATTATTATAAATGCAAAAACCATAAAAAAAAAAACCAGTGAACCCAATTCTACAGCAAATAGCAAATTGAGACTTATTCTTTGGATACCAAAATGGTTCAATAAGTACAAATCAATTGATACACACACTGTATCAGCAGAATTAAGGATAAACATCACATGATCATCTCAGCAGTGTCAGGAAAAGCATTTGACACAGTTCAACATCCCTTCATGATAAAATGCAGCAAATTAAGGATAGAAGGAATTTACTCGAGCATAGTAGAAATTGTATGAGAAGCCCACAGCTACCATTGTTCTTAGTGGTGAAAGACTAAAGTGTTTCCCCTAAGACCGGGAACAGGCAAGGGTGCCCACTCTTGCCACTTCTACATCACACAACTCGAACCAGAGCCAGTAGTCAAGAAAGCAAAATAAAAGGGGTCCAAATTGTAAAGGAAGAAGTTAAATTGTCTGTGTCTGAAAAAGTTATTATCTTGTATATATATATATATATATATATATATATATAAAAGATGGCCTCAAAAACAAACAAAATAAGTGTTAGAATTAATAAATTAGGTAAAGTTGTGCCAGATACAAATCAACCTACAAAAGTTGTGTACTGTAAAGTAACAGAGACCTGTGTGAAAAAGAATTTAAGAAAATGAGGGACTGTCCTGTGGCACAACTGATTAAGCTGCCATGTGAGACACTGTTGCACCATACTGGAGTGCTGGTTTGAGTCTGGGCTATTCCACTTCTAATCCATTTTCCTGCTAACTTGCATGGGAAAGTGGCAGAAGATGGTTCAAGGACTGGAGCCCCTTCCACCCAAACTGGTGATCTGGATGGAGTTCTGGCTCCTGACTTCAGCCTGACTCAAACCTGGCAGTTGTAGCCATCTGAGAAGTGAACCAGGAGATGGATGACTCTCTCTTTCTCTCTCTCTACTCCTCCTCCACCATCCCCTACTCACTCTCCCTCTCTCTGTCACCCTGCCTTTCAAATAAACAAGTAAATCTTTTTTTTTTTTTTTAACAGGCAGAGTAGACAGTGAGAGAGAGAGAGAGACAGAGAGAAAGGTCTTCCTTTGCCGCTGGTTCACCCTCCAATGGCCACCGCGGCCATCACGCTGTGGCCAGTGCACCGCAGCTGATCCGATGGCAGGAGCCAGGTACTCCTCCTGGTCTCCCATGGGGTGCAGGGCCCAAGCACTTGGGCCATCCTCCACTGCACTCCCTGACCACAGCAGAGAGCTGGCCTGGAAGAGGGGCAACCGGGACAGAATCCGGTGTCCCGACCGGGACTAGAACCCAGTGTGCCAGTGCCGCAAGGTGGAGGATTAGCCTAGTGAGCCGCGGCACCGGCTAAATAAACAAGTAAATCTTGACAAAAACAAAATGATTTCATTTACAATAACATCTAAAACTGAAATTTTAGAACTAAAGAATGGAAAAATGTGCATTGAAAAATCATAAATGATAATGAAAGAAATTGAAGAAGATACAAATGAAAAAGTATACCATGCACATGAATATAATTAGTACTGTTAAGATGTCCATATTACCCAAAAGAATCTTCATATCAAAATTCTGATGGCATTTTTCAAGTAGAAAAAATATCCTAAAATTAATATGGAGCCATGAGAGACCATAAATTGTGAAGGAAATTTTGAAAATGAATTAAAAAGTTAAGATATCGCCTCACAACTGCTAGAATAGTTGTTATTAAAAAGACAAGAAACAACCAGTTTGGGTCAGACGTATGGAGAAAAGAGAATAGCCTTTTGGAAAATGGTACAGAGATTCCTCAAAAATGAAAAATAAACTGTCATACAACCCAGAGTTCCCATTAAGTATCAGAAGATACACTTTCACTCTCATGTTCATTGCAGCATTATTCACAATAGCCAGGGCCAGCACTGTGGTTCAGCAGGGGAAGCTGCTGCTTGTGATACTGTTGTCCCCATATCCGAGCACCCGTTCAAGTCCTGGCTGCTCCACTTCCAATCCAGCTCCTTGCTAATGCACGTGGAAAACAGCTGCTGATGACTCACGTGCTTGGGACCCTGCCATCCAGGGGGGAGACCAGATGGAGCCTGGTTCAGCCCTAGCCATCATGGCCATTGGGGAGTGAGCCAGTGCATGGGAAATTCCATCTCTCTCCCCCCCCCCTCTCTCTGTGTGTGTGTGTGTGTGTGTGTGTGTCACTCTGCCTTTCAAAGAAAGATAAATCTTAAAAATATTTACATTTATTCACAAAATTAAGTTGCCATATGCAATCCAGGCATCCCATATGGGCACTGATTCAAACCCTGGCTGTTCTACTTCCAAACCAACTCCCCGTTAATATACCTGTGAAATAGTGGAAATTGGTCCAACTGCTTGGGTCCCTGGCATGCACGTGGGAGATCCAGACGGATACCCAGGTTTCTGGCTTCAGCCTGACCCAGCCAAGTCATTGTGGCCATTTAGGGAGTGTATCAATGGATGGAAGATCTCTCTCCTTCCTCTCTTTCTCTCTCTCTCCCTCTCTCTCTCTCTCTGTAACTCCGCCTTTAAAATAAATAAAACCTTTTTAAAAATTTACTCACAATCACCAAGATTTGCAAACAATCTAAGCAACCATCAACGGATGAATAGATTAAAAAAATAGTGGTATATCTGTGAAATGGACTATTATTCAGCCAAAATTAGAAAGAAATCCTGCTTTTTTCCATAGCATGAAGGAGCCTGGAGAAGAACATGCTAGGTGAAACAAGGTGAACAGAGACCAGTACTCACGTGTGGGATGTAAAAGGCTGAATGCATAGGAGAATGGTGGCCGACAGAGGCCATGGGTGGAGGAGATGGGGAGATGCTGATCGAGAGGAACACATTCTGGGATTGCCTGTTCTGTAGCGGTGGTGGTGAATGTGTTATTAATTTGATGCTGGTCATCAGCCCAAAATGTACACAGGGGAACTTTTTTTTTTTTTATTTTTTTAATTTTTTTTACTTTTTTTTTTTTTTTGACAGGCAGAGTGGACAGTAAGAGAGAGAGACAGAGAGAAAGGTCTTCCTTTGCCGTTGGTTCACCCTCCAATGGCCGCCACGGCCAGTGCGCTGTGGCCGGCGCACCGCGCTGATCCGATGGCAGGAGCCAGGAGCCAGGTGCTTATCCTGGTCTCCCATGGGGTGCAGGGCCCAAGCACCTGGGCCATCCTCCACTGCACTCCCGGGCCACAGCAGAGGGCTGGCCTGGAAGAGGGGCAACCGGGACAGAATCCGGCGCCCCAACCGGGACTAGAACCTGGTGTGCCGGCGCCGCTAGGCGGAGGATTAGCCCAGTGAGCCGCGGCGCCGGCCACAGGGGAACTTTTAAAAGTTTGTGAACAAATAGATTAAAAGAAGTTTATTTTTTGAAAAAAAAATTGAGGTGCAATGGTGAGTGCTTGGCTTAGCAGGTAAGATGCTGCTTGGGACACCCACATGCCATATCTAAGTGCCTGGGTTTGTGTTCTGGCTCCTCTCCCAATTCCAGCTTCCTGCCCGTGCATACTTTAGGTGGTAGTTGCTCCCTGCCACTCATGTGGGATATCTAAGTTCACTCCTGGGTTCCTTGGCTTCAGCCTGGCCTAGCCCCAATGGGTACACACATTTGGAGAGTGTGAACTGGCCATCAAATTTTTTTTTAAAAAATTGAAAATCATGCATATTTTTCCTAAAATACACGTTTTCAATTAACTTTTTGAAGATCCTTTGTATATCAGATCATCACATTGTACACTTTGAATACATTCAAACTTCATTCTATAATGAAATATTTTATAAAATCAACAAATGAAAACATATAGAAGTTTTTTTCCTTACTATCAGGTACTTTTGAGTTTATATTAACTGATGAGTTACAAGATATTGCATTTGTAATAGGGCTATCTTAGAACCTACATGTACTTTGCAAGGTTTGTTGAGGATGTGGTGAACTCAACAGAGTTGCAGTGACTGGGATTTTTATCTAAAGATTTATCTTTTGCTTCAGGGAACTTTGTTATCGTCAGATAAAAGACACCACCACAAGTTAAATAAAAAGTAATACAACTGAAGAATAATAGGTAATTTTTGTTCGAATGGGTGCAAAGTCTATGGCATAGGTAATCTCATCCTCTCAACACTCCTGTGACGCCTGATTCTGATAGTGGCTATCCACAGTCTACAAATGAGGCAGCCGAGTCTCCACGTGGTTCAGCAGTAGCTTGTCACAGAGTTCAGCAATGCTGGACACTAGTTAAAGAGACTTGGGCCTTTAATCAGTACTCAGCATTGCAAGAGGAGAAAAAGAGACTCCTGTGAACAGATCTCAGCTTTGATTTGTACAGAGGCAGCTGAGAAAGAGCAGGTGGGAAGGAGGTGTGATGGTAGCTCTGTGTAATCAGGGAAGTGAAAATTTACAAAGGGTTAGTCAATGCAAATGGAACTGGCCAGCTGGGTCTGCTCCCTGGCAATTAGCAGTGTTAAGAGTCTATCCTCCCACAGAGGCTGGGAGACAGAGTCCAGTCCTTGGGTGTTGGTGGGAATCCACAGCGGAGTCTTCAGGCAGCCTGTGTGTTTCCTAATGCAAAGCACTCCAAATGGAGGTGGGGTTATCTCAGGGACTTAGCCTTGAGCTGTTAGAACCTTACACAAGGTTAAGGACTACTCAGGAAGACAACACAAAAGAACCTGGGGTTTGGTTAAGGAGACAATCTGTCACTTGTGTAAGATTACATAGCTAGCAAGTAATGAAGCTGCTTAAATTAGGTATTAAGGTAATCTCTGTGCTTCATAAGTGTTCATAAGTGACTTGCACACTCAACAGACTGTCAGAATTCTGTTTCTGAGAGCATGCTCATACAAGAGTACTTCAAAATATTCATGGAAAATGGACGTTAGATGGGTTTGTTTTCGGTGTAAAGCATTTTTAAATCCATGCACAGTTTTTCGTAGCATGCATTTTCACAAACTTTTTTGAACACACCTGTATATGGCACTTTGATGATAACTGAACTCCTCCAAAAAGAGTATGAGGGCTTTACAAAGTAGGTCAAACAAAAATGATAGAAAATTAGCACACATCTTGGATTTTCCACTCTGTACGTCTAAATGAAGAAACATTCGGAGGCATTCACTGAATCCTTCTAAGGGACTTGAACTATTCCACTCATTCTTCAAAGTACTGGCAGCATGTGATGGGGTGGAGACAAAGCCTTATCTCTCTGTGCACCATGTAACCTGTGCTGTCATGGTGGTGAAGCATTCTCAGGTTTCTGCTAAGTAACAGCTGAAGACTCTCAGAAACATACAAAAAGGAGGAATTTCCCTAGTTTATATATATATATATATATATATATGGGGGGGGGAGGATTTACTCCACATTTGGGAAATGGTGATAATTACCAGTTCCATAAGCAAAGCCTGAACCCTGCTTCAAGAAATCCTTTGTCTGGTGCTGATGATGTCGTGGACTTGCCTTATGGATAAGGAGTAGAGCCAAGGGTTTGCAAAATACAGTAACACACTAAATTTTTGTCAAAATAAGGTTTAAAAATAGGAAGCTGTATCAGTAAATAGTTTGGTTTGCTTCCAACATCTTTACTGGTTCCTTTAAGAAACTTGTCAAATGGATACCATATCAGAAAGATGATATGCAATAAAACACAAGGTAGTGAATAACTGGAAAAGCAAACTGTTGTTAATATGATTGCTCTTTTTTGTTTGTTGTTCCATCTAATACACATTTGTAAAAGTAACTATTGTTAGTCACATTAGAAATTCTATTTACCCAATGAATTGTTTGAAAGTATATTTATACACATACATACATACACACACACACATATATCCTTAGTTTCGCCTTCAACCTCTTCTGGCTTAGAAAAATTCATTTTCTTCTTAGAGGTATAAGAGTGAGGATTCACATTGCACATAAAAAATTAATTCTTGGTCCATTATTATTTCCAACCTGTGTTAATAATGTATTAGATGTGCTTATTGCATAGATACGGATGTATAGATGGGCACATCTGGGTTAGGCTGGTCAGATATGATCCTGAGCTCACTCTTATTACAAACCAAATCTAATGTTTATTGGTTGAACATTATAAGAAATATGACTCAGTTCATATAAGGGCTTTATTCAAAGTGTACTTACCAAAGCCTTGCTTCAGTAAGGACTATATTTCTGATATCGATCAAGCCATATTCCCTTGGTGTACAAATGATTAATTCACCATTAAATCTTGTGTTATGAGTAAGCCACAGAACAACATTTTTAAAAGTATTAAAGTGCAAGTATACTTACATAAAAAGACATAAAACCT